>NC_135502.1:151458810-151787310 GCF_052857255.1 Amblyomma americanum
ATGTTGCTCAATGCTCCTTGTAGCGTTGTAACTCTCGGCATTACAGTAATTCAGCATTTTCAGGTCATTGTCGTAAATGCAGTTGTTCACTCGATCAATGCGCCTGGTAGAACGAAGCAAAGAATATGAATCAAAAAGACAAATGGTTCCTCAACATCACCTCGCTCAGGGTGCCACCATGCCCAGTTACAAAGAACGAAACGTGACACTGATTGAAAACAGTGTGAAGTCAATGTTGCAGTAGCTGCCTGTGTTACTCTCGGGCCATGAACAATGGCGGATCGGTTCCATAGGTGCTGATGCCGTGTTGCTCGATGTTCTTTGTAGCGTGGTGACTCTCGGTATTACAGTAATTCAGCGTTTTCAGGCCGCTGTCGTAAAGGCAGGCGTTCACTCGAGCAATGCAGCCTGGTAGGACGAAGCCAAGAACCTCAACCAAAAAGACGAAATTGTTCCTCAACATCAGCTCGCTCAGGGTGCCACCATGTCCAGTGCCAAAGAACGAAGCGTGACTCGATTTAAAGCAGTGTGACGTCAATGTTGCAGCATCTGCCGATCTTACGCTCGGGCCATGAACAATGGCGGATCGGTTCCATAGGTGCTGATGCCGTTTTAGTCGATGTTCCTTGTAGCGTCGTAACTCTCGGTATTACAGTAATTCAGCATTTTCAGGTCACTGTCGTAAATGCAGTTGTTCACTCGAGCTATGCAGCCTGGTAGGACGAAGCCAAGAACCTCAACCAAAAAGACGAAATGGTTCATCAACATCACCTGGCTCAGGGTATCACCATGCCCAGTGCAAAATAATGAAACTCGACTCGATTTAAAGCAGTGTTACCTCAATGTTGCAGCAGCTGCCGATGATACGCTGGTGGCCGTTAACAGTCGTGGATCGGACCCACAGGTGCTGATGCCGTTTTGCTCTATGTTCCTTGTAGCATCGTAACTCTTGGTGTTACAGTAATTCAGCCTTTTCAGGTCGCTGTCGTAAATGCAGATGTTCACTCGAGCAATGCAGCCTGGAAGAACGAAGCCAAGAACCTGAACCAAAAAGTCGAATTTGTTTCTCAACATTACCTCGCTCAGGGTGCCACCATGCCCAGTGCCAAAGAACGAAGCGAGACTCGATTTAAAGCAGTGTGACGTCAAGGTTGCAGCAGCTGCGGATGTTACGGTGAGGGCAGTGAACCATGGTGGATTGGTTCCACACGTGCTGATGCCGTGTTGCTCAATGTTGCTTGCAGCGTCGTAACTCGTGGTATCCCATTAATTCAGCGTTTTCAGGTCGCTGTCGTAAATCCAGGTGTTCAGTGCAGCATTCTAGCCTGGTAAAACGAAGCCAAGAACCTGAACCCAAAAGACAAATGGTTCCTCAACATCACCTCGCTCAGGGTGCCACCATGCCCAGTTCCAAAGAACGAAACGTGACACTGATTTAAAGCAGAGTGAAGTCAATGTTGCAGTAGCTGCCGATGTTACGCTCGGGCCATGAACAATGTCGGATCGGTTCCTTAGGTGCTGATGCCGTGTTGTTTGATGTTCCTTGTAGCATCGTAACTCTCATTATTACAGTAATTCAGCGTTTTCAGGCTACTGTCGCAAAATCCAGGCGTTCACTCGAGCAATGCAGCCTGGTAGGACGAAGGCAAGAACCTGAACCAAAAAGACGAAATCGTTCCTCAACATCACCCCGCACAGGGTGCCACCATGTCCAGTGCCAAAGGGATTTAAAGCAGTGTGACGTCAATGTTGTAGCAGGTGCCGATGTTAAGCTAGGCGCCATGAACAGAGTTGGATCGGTTCCACAGGTGCTGATACCCTGTTGCTCGATGTTCCTTGTAGCGTCGAAACTCTCGGTATTACAGTACTTCAGCGTTTTCAGGCCGCTGTCGTAAAGGCAGGTGTTCACTCGAGCAATGCAACCTGGTAGGACGAAGCCTAGAACCTGAACCAAAAAGACGAAATGGTTTCTCAACATCACCTCGCTCAGGGAGTCACCAAGCACAGTGCCAAATAACGAAACTCGACTCGATTTAAAGCAGTGTTGCGTCAATGTTGCAGCAGCTGCCGATGATACGCTGGTGGCCGTTAACAGTGGTGGATCGGTTCCACAGGTGCTCATGCCGTTTTGCTCCATGTTCCTTGTAGCGTCGTAACTCTTGGTATTACAGTAATTCAGCGTTTTCAAGTCGCTGTCATAAATGCAGATGTTCACTTGAGCAATGCAGCCTGGAAGAACGAAGCCATGAACCTGAACCAAAAAGTCGAAATTGTTCCTCATCATTACCTCGCTCAGGGTGCCACCATGCCCAGTGCCAAAGAACGAAGCGTGACTCGATTTAAATCAGTGTGACGTCAATGTTGCAGCAGCTGCGGGTGTTACGGTGAAGGCAGTGAACAATGGTGGATCGGTTCCACACGTGCTGCTGCCGTGTTGCTCAATGTTCCTTGCAGCGTCGTTACTCGTGGTATCACAGTAATTCAGCGTTTTCAGGTCGCTGTCGTAAATCCAGGTGTTCTGTGGAGCAATCTAGCCAGGTAGAACGAAGCCAAGAACCTGAACCCAAAAGACGAAATGGTTCCTCAACATCACCTCGCTGAGGGTGCCACCATGCCCAGTGCAAAAGAACGATACGTGACTCGATTTAAAGCATTGTGACGTCAATGTTGTAGCAGCTGCCGATGCTACGCTGGTGGCCGTTAACAGTGGTGGATCGGTTCCACAGTTGGTGATGCCATGTTGCTCGATGTTCCTTGTAACATCCAAACTCTCGGAATTAAAGTAATTCAGCGTTTTCAGGTCGCTGTGCTAAAAGCAGCTGATCACTCCAGCAATGCAGCCTGGTAGAACGAAGCAACGATCCTGAATGAAAAAGACAAATGGTTCCTCAACATCACCTCGCTCAGGGTGCCACATGCCCAGTGCCAAATAACGAATCTCGACTCGATTTAAAGCAGTGTTACGTCCATGTTTCAGCAGCTGCCGATGATACGCTGGTGGCCGTTAACATTGGTGGATCGGTTCCACACGTGCTGATGCCGTGTTGCTCGATGTTCCTTGTAGCATCGTAACTTTTGGTATCACAGTAATTCAGCGTTTTCAGGTCGCTGTCGCAAAATCCAGGTGTTCACTGGAACAATGCAGCCGGGTAGAACGAAGCCAAGAACCTGAACCCAAAAGACGAAATGGTTCTTCAACATCACCTCGTCAGGGTGCCACCATGCCCAGTGCCAAAGAACGAAACGTGACTCGATTTAAAGCAGTGTGACGTCAATACTGCAGCAGCTGCCAATGTTATGCTCGGGCCATGAACAATGGCGGATCGGTTCCATAGGTGCTGACGCCGTTTTAGTCGATGTTCCATGTAGCGTCGTAACTCTCGGTATTATAGTAATTCAGCATTTTCAGGTAACTGTCGTAAATGCAGGTGTTCACTCGAGTAATGCAGCCTGGTAGGACGAAGCCAAGAACCTCAACCAAAAAGACGAAATTGTTCCTCAACATCACCTCGCTCAGGGTGCCACCATGTCCAGTGCCAAAGGACGAAGCGTGACTGGATTTAAAGCAGTGTGACGGCAATGTTGCAGCAGGTGCTGATGTTAAGCTGGGCGCCATGAACAGATGTCAATTGGTTCCACAGGTGCCGATACCCTGTTGCTCTATGTTCCTGGTAGCGTCGTAACTCTTGGTGTTACAGTAATTCAGTGTTTTCAGGCCGCTGTCGTAAAGGCAGGTGTTCACTCGAGCAATGCAGAATGGTAGGACGAAGCCTAGAACCTGAACCAAAAATACGAAATGGTTCATCATCACCTCGCTCAGGGTGTCACCATGCCCAGTGCTAAATTACGAAACTCGACTCGATTTAAAGCAGTGTTACGTCAATGTTGCAGCAGCTGTCGATGATACGCTGGTGGCCGCCAACAGTGGTGGATCGATTCAACAGGCGCTGATGCCGTTTTGCTCGATGTTTTTTTGCAGCGTCGTAACTCTCGGTATTACAGTAATTCAGCGTTTTCACTTCGCTGTTGTAAATGCAGGTGTTCACTCGAGCAATGCAGCCTGGTTGAACGAAGCCAAAACCTGAATGAAAAAGTCGAAATTTTTCCTCAACATTACCTCGCTCAGGATGCCACCATGTCCAGTGCCAAAGAACGAAACGTGACTCGATTGAAAGCAGTGTAACGTCAATGTTGCAGCAGCTGCGGATGTTACGCTGGGGGCAGTGAACAATGGTGGATCGGTTCCACACGTGCTGATGCCGTGTTGCTATATGATCCTTGTAGCGTCGCAACTCTCGGTATTACAGTAATTCAGCGTTTTCAGGCCGCAGTCGTAAAAGCAGGCGTTCACTCGAGCAATGCAGCCTGGTAGGACGAAGCCAAGAACATGAACCCAAAAGACGAAATGGTTCCTCAGCATTACCTCGCTCAGGGTGCCACCATGCCCAGTTCCAAAGAACGAAACGTGACTCGAAATAAAGCAGTGTGACGTCAATGTTGTAGCAGCTGCCGATGTTACGCTCGGGCCATGAACAATGGCGTATCGGTTTCATAGGTGCTGATGCCGTGTTGCTCGATGTTCCTTGTAGCGTCGTGACTCTCGGTATTACAGTAATTCAGCGTTTTCAGGCCGCAGTCGTAAAGGCAGGCGTTCACTCGAGCAATGCAACCTGGTAGGACGAAGCCAAGAACCTGAACCAAAAAGACGAAATGCTTGCTCAACATCACCTCGCTCAGGGTGCCACCATGTCCAGTGCCAAAGAACGAAGCGTGACTAGATTTAAAGCAGTGTGACGCCAATGTTGCAGCAGGTGCCGTTGTTAAACTGGGCGCCATGAACAGAGTTGGATCCGTTTCACAGGTGCTGGTGCCGTGTTGCTAGATGTTCCTTGTAGCGTCGAAACTCTCGGTATTACAGTAATTCAGCGTTTTCAGGCCGCCGTCGTAAAAGGCAGGTGTTCACTCGAACAATGCAGCATGGTAGAACGAAGCCAATAACCTGATCCAAAAAGACGAAATGGTTCATCAAAATCACATCCCTCAGTGTGCCCCCTGCCCAGTGCCCAAGAACGAAACGTGACTAGATTAAAACAGTGTGATGTCAATGGTGCAGCAGCTACCGATGTTACGCTAGGGGCCGTGAACAGTGCTGGATCGGTTAAACAGGTGCTGATGCCGCGTTGCTTGAAGTTCCTTGTAGCGTGGTAACTCTGGGTATCACACAAATTCAGTGTGTTCAAGTCGCTGTCGTAAATGCAGGCGTTCACTTGAGCAACACAGCCTGGTAGAACGAAGCCAAGAACGTGAACAAAAACACAAAATTTTTCCTCAACATCGCAGCTCTCAGGGTGTCACCATGCCCAGTCCCAAAGAAAGAAACGTGACTCGATTTGAAGCAGTGTGACGTCAATGTTGCAGCAGCTGCCCATGTTATGCTGGCAACCGTGATCAGTGGTGAATCGGTTCCACAGGTGCTGATGAAGTGTTGCTCGATGTTCCTTGTAGCATCGTAAGTCTGGGTTTTACTGTAATTCAGCGTTTTCATGTCAGTGTCGTAAATGCAGGTGTTCATTCGAGAATTGCAGCCTGGTAGAACGTAGCAAAGAATCTGAATCAAAAAGACAACTGGTTCCTCAACATCACCTCGCTCAGGGTGCCACCATGCCCAGTTCCAAAGAACGAAACGTGACACTGATTTAAAGAAGTGTGAAGTCAATGTTGCAGGAGCTGCCGATGTTACCCTCGGGGCCGTGAACAGTGGGGGATCGGATCCACAAGTGCTGAAGCCGTGTTGCTCGATTTTCCTTGTAGCTTCGTCACTCTCGGTATTACCGTAATTCAGCGTTCTCAGATCGATGTCCTAAATGCAGGAGTTCACTCGAGCAATGCAGTCTGGTAGAACAAAGCCAAGTAGCTGAACCAAAAAGAGGAAATGGTTCCTCAACATCACCTCGTTCAGGGTACCATCATGCCCTGTGCCAAAGAACGAAACGTGACTCGATTTAAACCAGTGTGACGTCAATGCTGCAGCCGCTACCGATGTTACGCTGGGGGCCGTGAACAGTGGGGGATCGGTTCCATAGTTGGTGATGCCATGTTGCTCGATGTTCCTTGTAGCGTCGTAACTCTCGGTATTACAGTAATTCAGCGTTTTCAGGTCGCTGTCGTAAATGCAGGTGTTCACTCGTGCAATGCAGCCTGGTAGAACGAAGCCCAGAACCTGAACCAAAAATACGAAATGTTTCATCAACATCACCTCGCTCAGTGTGCCCCCCTGCCCAGTGCCAAAGAACGAAACGTGACTCGATTTAAAGCAGTGTGACGTCAATGGTGCAGCAGCTACCGATGTTACGCTGGGCGCTGTGAACAGTGCTGGATCGGTTCCACAGGTGCTGACGCCGCGTTGCTTGAAGTTCCTTGTAGCGTGGTAACTCTGGGTATTACACAAATTCAGCGTGTTCAGGTCGCTGTCGTAAATGCAGGTGTTCACTTGAGCAACACAGCCTGGTAGAACGAAGCCAAGAACGTGAACAAAAACACAAAATTTTTCCTCAACATCGCAGCTCTCAGGGTGTCACCATGCCCAGTCCCAAAGAAAGAAACGTGACTCGATTTGAAGCAGTGTGACGTCAATGTTGCAGCAGCTGCCCATGTTATGCTGGCAACCGTGATCAGTGGTGAATCGGTTCCACAGGTGCTGATGAAGTGTTGCTCGATGTTCCTTGTAGCATCGTAAGTCTGGGTTTTACTGTAATTCAGCGTTTTCATGTCAGTGTCGTAAATGCAGGTGTTCATTCGAGAATTGCAGCCTGGTAGAACGTAGCAAAGAATCTGAATCAAAAAGACAACTGGTTCCTCAACATCACCTCGCTCAGGGTGCCACCATGCCCAGTTCCAAAGAACGAAACGTGACACTGATTTAAAGAAGTGTGAAGTCAATGTTGCAGGAGCTGCCGATGTTACCCTCGGGGCCGTGAACAGTGGGGGATCGGATCCACAAGTGCTGAAGCCGTGTTGCTCGATTTTCCTTGTAGCTTCGTCACTCTCGGTATTACCGTAATTCAGCGTTCTCAGATCGATGTCCTAAATGCAGGAGTTCACTCGAGCAATGCAGTCTGGTAGAACAAAGCCAAGTAGCTGAACCAAAAAGAGGAAATGGTTCCTCAACATCACCTCGTTCAGGGTACCATCATGCCCTGTGCCAAAGAACGAAACGTGACTCGATTTAAACCAGTGTGACGTCAATGCTGCAGCCGCTACCGATGTTACGCTGGGGGCCGTGAACAGTGGGGGATCGGTTCCATAGTTGGTGATGCCATGTTGCTCGATGTTCCTTGTAGCGTCGTAACTCTCGGTATTACAGTAATTCAGCGTTTTCAGGTCGCTGTCGTAAATGCAGGTGTTCACTCGTGCAATGCAGCCTGGTAGAACGAAGCCCAGAACCTGAACCAAAAATACGAAATGTTTCATCAACATCACCTCGCTCAGTGTGCCCCCCTGCCCAGTGCCAAAGAACGAAACGTGACTCGATTTAAAGCAGTGTGACGTCAATGGTGCAGCAGCTACCGATGTTACGCTGGGCGCTGTGAACAGTGCTGGATCGGTTCCACAGGTGCTGACGCCGCGTTGCTTGAAGTTCCTTGTAGCGTGGTAACTCTGGGTATTACACAAATTCAGCGTGTTCAGGTCGCTGTCGTAAATGCAGGTGTTCACTCGAGCAATACAGCCTGGTAGAACGAAGCCAAGAACGTGAACCAAAAACACAAAATTGTTCCTCAACATCGCTGCGCTCAGGTTGGCACCATGCCCAGTGCCAAAGAACGAAACTTGCCTCGATTTAAAGCAGTGTTACGTCAATGTTGCAGCACCTGCCGATGATACGCTTGTGGCCGTTAACCGTGGTGGATCGGTTCCACAGATGCTGATGTCGTTTTGCTCGATGTTCTTTGTAGCGTCGTAACTCTTGCTATTACAGTAATTCAGCGTTTTCAGGTCGCTGTCGTAAATGCAGGTGTTCACTCGAGCAATGCAGCCTGGAAGAACGAAGCCTTGAACCTGAACCAAAAATTCGAAATTGTTCCTCAACATCACCTCGCTCAGGTTGCCACCATGCCCAGTGCCATATAACGAAACTCGACTCGATTTAAAGCAGTGTGACGTCAATGTTGCAGCAGCTGGGGATGTTACGCTGCGGGCAGTGAACAATGGTGGATCGGTGCCACACGTACTGATGCCGTGTTGCTCGATGTTCCTTGTAGCTTCGTAACTCTCGGTATTACAATAATTCAGCGTTTTCAGGTCGCTGTCGTAAATGCAGGTGTTCACTCGAACAATGCAGCCTGGTAGAACGAAGCCAAGAACCTGAACCCAAAAGACGAAATGGTTCATTAACATCACCTCGCTCAGTCTGCCCCCCTGCCCAGTGCCAAAGAACGAAACGTGACTCGAGTGAAAGCAATGTGACGTCAATGTTGTAGCCGCTACCGATGTTACGCTGGGGGCCGTGAACAGTGGTGGATCGGTTCCACAAGCGCTGAAGCCGTGTTGCTCTATGTTTCTTGTATCGTCGTAACTCTCGGCATTATAGTAATTTAGCGTTTTGAGGTCACTGTCGTAAATGCAGTTGTTCACTCGAGCAATGCGCCTGGTAGAACGAAGCAGAGAATCTGAATCAGAAAGACAAATGGTTCCTCAACGTCACCTCGCTCAGGGTGCCACCATGTCCAGTGGCAAAGAACGAAGCGTGACTCGATTTAAAGCAGTGTGGCGTCAATGTTGCAGCATCTGCCGATGTTAAGCTTGGGGTGGTGAACAGTGATCGGTCGGTTGTACACGTTCTGATGCCGTGTTGCTCGATGTTCCTAGTAGCGTCGTAACTCTAAGTATTACCGCAATTCAGCGTTTTCAGGTCGCTCTCTTAAATGCAGGTGTTCAGTCGAGCAATGCAGTCTGGCAGAACAAAGCCAAGAACCTGAACCAAAAAGACGAAATGGTTCCTCTACATCACCTCGCTCAGTGTGCTCCCCTGCCCAGTGCCAAAGAACGAAACGTGACTCGATTTAAAGCAGTGTGACGTCAATGTTGCAGCAGCTGCCGTTGTTACGCTGGGGGCGGTGAACAGTGGTGGGTCTGTTCTACACGTTCTGATGCTGTGTTGCTCGATGGTCCTTGTAGTGTCGTAGCTCTCGGTATTACCGTAATTCAGCGTTTTCTGGTCGGTGTCTTAAATGCAGGTGTTCACTCGAGCAATGCAGTCTGGTAGAACAAAGCCAAGTACCTGCACCAAAAAGAGGAAATGTTTCCTCAACATCACCTCGTTCACGGTGCCACCATGCCCTGTGCCAAAGAACGAAACGTGACTCGATTTAAAGCAGTGAGACGTCAATGTTGCAGCAGCTACCGATGTTACGCTGGGGGCCGTGAGCAGTGGTGGATTGGTTCGACAAATACCGAAGCCGTGTAGTTAGATGTTTCTTGTATCGTCGTAAGTCTCGGTTTTACAGTAATTCAGCGTTTTCAGGTCACTGTCGTAAATGCAGGTGCTCACTCGAGCAATGCAGCCTGGTAGAACGAAGCCAAGAACCTGAAACAAAAAGTCTAAATGGTTCCTCAACATTACCTCGCTCAGGGTGCCACCATGCCGAGTGCCAAATAATGAAACTCGATTTAAAGCAGTGTTACGCCAATGTTGCAGCAGCTGCCGATGATACGCTGGTGGCCGTTAACACTGGTGGATCGGTTCCACAGGTGCTGATGCCGTTTTGCTGGATGTTCCTTGTAGCTTCGTAACTCTCGGTATTACAGTAATTCAGCGTTTTCAGGTCGCTGTCCTAAATGCAGGAGTTCACTCGAGCAATGCAGTCTGGTAGAACAAAGCCAAGTAGCTGAACCAAAAAGAGGAAATGGTTCCTCAACATCACCTCGTTCAGGGTACCATCATGCCCTGTGCCAAAGAACGAAACGTGACTCGATTTAAACCAGTGTGACGTCAATGCTGCAGCCGCTACCGATGTTACGCTGGGGGCCGTGAACAGTGGGGGATCGGTTCCATAGTTGGTGATGCCATGTTGCTCGATGTTCCTTGTAGCGTCGTAACTCTCGGTATTACAGTAATTCAGCGTTTTCAGGTCGCTGTCGTAAATGCAGCCTGGTAGAACGAAGCCCAGAACCTGAACCAAAAATACGAAATGTTTCATCAACATCACCTCGCTCAGTGTGCCCCCCTGCCCAGTGCCAAAGAACGAAACGTGACTCGATTTAAAGCAGTGTGACGTCAATGGTGCAGCAGCTACCGATGTTACGCTGGGCGCTGTGAACAGTGCTGGATCGGTTCCACAGGTGCTGACGCCGCGTTGCTTGAAGTTCCTTGTAGCGTGGTAACTCTGGGTATTACACAAATTCAGCGTGTTCAGGTCGCTGTCGTAAATGCAGGTGTTCACTCGAGCAATACAGCCTGGTAGAACGAAGCCAAGAACGTGAACCAAAAACACAAAATTGTTCCTCAACATCGCTGCGCTCAGGTTGGCACCATGCCCAGTGCCAAAGAACGAAACTTGCCTCGATTTAAAGCAGTGTTACGTCAATGTTGCAGCACCTGCCGATGATACGCTTGTGGCCGTTAACCGTGGTGGATCGGTTCCACAGATGCTGATGTCGTTTTGCTCGATGTTCTTTGTAGCGTCGTAACTCTTGCTATTACAGTAATTCAGCGTTTTCAGGTCGCTGTCGTAAATGCAGGTGTTCACTCGAGCAATGCAGCCTGGAAGAACGAAGCCTTGAACCTGAACCAAAAATTCGAAATTGTTCCTCAACATCACCTCGCTCAGGTTGCCACCATGCCCAGTGCCAAATAACGAAACTCGACTCGATTTAAAGCAGTGTGACGTCAATGTTGCAGCAGCTGGGGATGTTACGCTGCGGGCAGTGAACAATGGTGGATCGGTGCCACACGTACTGATGCCGTGTTGCTCGATGTTCCTTGTAGCTTCGTAACTCTCGGTATTACAATAATTCAGCGTTTTCAGGTCGCTGTCGTAAATGCAGGTGTTCACTCGAACAATGCAGCCTGGTAGAACGAAGCCAAGAACCTGAACCCAAAAGACGAAATGGTTCATTAACATCACCTCGCTCAGTCTGCCCCCCTGCCCAGTGCCAAAGAACGAAACGTGACTCGAGTTAAAGCAATGTGACGTCAATGTTGTAGCCGCTACCGATGTTACGCTGGGGGCCGTGAACAGTGGTGGATCGGTTCCACAAGCGCTGAAGCCGTGTTGCTCTATGTTTCTTGTATCGTCGTAACTCTCCGCATTATAGTAATTCAGCGTTTTCAGGTCACTGTCGTAAATGCAGTTGTTCACTCGAGCAATGCGCCTGGTAGAACGAAGCAGAGAATCTGAATCAGAAAGACAAATGGTTCCTCAACGTCACCTCGCTCAGGGTGCCACCATGTCCAGTGGCAAAGAACGAAGCGTGACTCGATTTAAAGCAGTGTGGCGTCAATGTTGCAGCATCTGCCGATGTTAAGCTTGGGGTGGTGAACAGTGATCGGTCGGTTGTACACGTTCTGATGCCGTGTTGCTCGATGTTCCTAGTAGCGTCGTAACTCTAAGTATTACCGCAATTCAGCGTTTTCAGGTCGCTCTCTTAAATGCAGGTGTTCAGTCGAGCAATGCAGTCTGGCAGAACAAAGCCAAGAACCTGAACCAAAAAGACGAAATGGTTCCTCTACATCACCTCGCTCAGTGTGCTCCCCTGCCCAGTGCCAAAGAACGAAACGTGACTCGATTTAAAGCAGTGTGACGTCAATGTTGCAGCAGCTGCCGTTGTTACGCTGGGGGCGGTGAACAGTGGTGGGTCTGTTCTACACGTTCTGATGCTGTGTTGCTCGATGGTCCTTGTAGTGTCGTAGCTCTCGGTATTACCGTAATTCAGCGTTTTCTGGTCGGTGTCTTAAATGCAGGTGTTCACTCGAGCAATGCAGTCTGGTAGAACAAAGCCAAGTACCTGCACCAAAAAGAGGAAATGTTTCCTCAACATCACCTCGTTCACGGTGCCACCATGCCCTGTGCCAAAGAACGAAACGTGACTCGATTTAAAGCAGTGAGACGTCAATGTTGCAGCAGCTACCGATGTTACGCTGGGGGCCGTGAGCAGTGGTGGATTGGTTCGACAAATACTGAAGCCGTGTAGTTAGATGTTTCTTGTATCGTCGTAAGTCTCGGTTTTACAGTAATTCAGCGTTTTCAGGTCACTGTCGTAAATGCAGGTGCTCACTCGAGCAATGCAGCCTGGTAGAACGAAGCCAAGAACCTGAAACAAAAAGTCTAAATGGTTCCTCAACATTACCTCGCTCAGGGTGCCACCATGCCGAGTGCCAAATAATGAAACTCGATTTAAAGCAGTGTTACGCCAATGTTGCAGCAGCTGCCGATGATACGCTGGTGGCCGTTAACACTGGTGGATCGGTTCCACAGGTGCTGATGCCGTTTTGCTGGATGTTCCTTGTAGCTTCGTAACTCTCGGTATTACAGTAATTCAGCGTTTTCAGGTCGCTGTCCTAAATGCAGGTGTTACCTCGAGCAATGCAGCCTGGTAGAACGAAGCCAATAGCCTGAACCAAAAAGACGAAATTGTTCATCAACATCACCTCGCTCAGTCTGCCCCCCTGCCCAGTGCCAAAGAACGAAACGTGACTCGAGTTAAAGCAGTGTGACGTCTATGTTGTAGCAGCTACCGATGTTACGCTGGGGGCCGTGAACAGTGGTGGATCGGTTTCACAAGCGCTGAAGCCGTGTTGCTCGATGTTTTTTGTATCGTCGTAACTCTCGGCGTTACAGTAATTCAGCGTTTTTATGTCGCTTTCGTAAATGCAGGTTTTCACTCGAGCAATGCAGCCTGGCAGAACGAAGCCAAGAACAAGAACCAAAAAGACGAAATGGTCCCTCAACATCACCTCGCTCAGGGTGCCACATGCCCAGTGCCAAATAACGAAACTCGACTCGATTTAAAGCAGTGTTACGTCAATGTTGCAGCCCCTGCCGATGATACGCTGGTGGCCGTTAACAGTGGTGGATCGGTTCCGCAGATGCTGATGCCGTTTTGCTCGATGTTCCTTGTAGCGTCGTAACTCTCGGTATTACAGTAATTCAGTGTTTTCAGGTCGCTGTCGTAAATACAGGTGTTCACTCGAGCAATGCAGCCAGGTAGAACGAAGCCAAGAACCTGAACCCAAAAGACGAAATGGTTCCTAAACATCACCTGGCTCAGGGTGTAAACATGCCTAGTGCCAAAAAACGAAACGTGACTCGATTTAAAGCAGTGTGACGTCAATGTTGCAGCGGCTACCGACGTTACGCTGGGGGCCATAAACAGTGGTGGATCGGTTCCACAGGTGCTGAAGCCGTGTTGCTCGATGTTTTTTGTAGCGTCGTAACTCTGGCTATTATAGTATTCTAGCGTTTTCAGGTCGCTGTCGTAAATGCAGGTGTTCACTCGAGCAATGCAGCTTAGTAGAACGAAGCCAAGAACCTGAACCAAAAAGACGAAATGGTACCGCTACATCACCTCGCTCAGGTTGAAACCATGCCCCGTGCCAAAGAACCAAGCGGGACTAGATTTATAGCAGTGTGACTTCAATGTTGCAGCAGCTGCCGTTGTTACGCTGGGGGCGGTGAACAGTGGTGGGTCCGTTCTACACGTTCTGATGCCGTGTTGCTCGATGGTCCTTGTAGTGTCGTAGCTCTCGGTATTACTGTAATTCAGCGTTTTCAGGTCGCTGTCTTAAATGCAGGTGTTCACTCGAGCAATGCACTCTGGTAGAACAAAGCCAAGTACCCGCACCAAAAAGAAGAAATGGTTCCTCAACATCACCTCGTCCACGGTGCCACCATGCCCTGTGCCAAAGAACGAAAGGTGACTCGATTTAAAGCAGTGTGACGTCAATGTTGCAGCAGCTACCGATGTTACGCTGGAGGCCGTGTGCAGTGGTGGATTGGTTCCACAAGTGCTGAACCCGAGTAGCTCGATGTTTCCTGTATCGTCGTAACTCTCGGCTTTACAGTAATTCAGCGTTTTTATGTCGCTTTCGTAAATGCAGATGTTCACTCGAGCAATGCAGCCTGGTAGAACGAAGCCAAGAACGTAAACCAAAAAGACTAAATGGTTCATCAACATCACCTCGCTCAGTGTGCCCCCCTGCCCAGTGCCAAAGAAAGAAGCGTGACTCGATTTAAAGCAGTGTGACGTCAATGGTGCAGCAGCTGCCGATGTTACGCTGGGGGCCGTGAGCAGTGGTGGATTGGTTCCACAAGTGCTGAAGCCATGTAGTTCGATGTTTCTTGTATCGTCGTAAATCTCGGCATTACAGTAAGTCAGCGTTTTTATGTCGCTTTCGTAAAAGCAGGTGTGAACTCGAGCAATGCAGCCTGGTAGAACGTAGCAAAGAATCTGAATCAAAAAGACAAATGGTTCCTCAACATCACCTCGCTTATTGGAGCCGCCATGCCCAGTTCCAAAGAACGAAACGTGACACTGATTTAAAGCAGTGTGAAGTCAGTGTTGCAGGAGCTGCCGGTGTTACGCTAGGTGCCGTGAACAGTGGGGGATCGGTTCCACAAGTGCTGATGCCATGTTGCTCGATGTTCCTTGTACCGTCGTAACTCTCGGTATTACACTAATTCAGCGTTTTCAGGTCGCTGTCGTAAATCCAGGTGTTCACTCGAGGAATGCAGCCTGGTACAACGAAGCCAAGAACCTGAACCAAAAAGTCGAAATTGTTCCTCAACATTACCTCGCTCAGGGTGCCACCATGCCCAGTGGCAAATAACGAAACTCGATTTAAAGCAGTGTTACGCCAATGTTGCAGCTGTTGCCGATGATACACTGGTGGCCGTTAACACTGGTGGATCGGTTCCACAGGTGATGATGCCGTTTTGCTGGATGTTCCTTGTAGCTTCGTAACTCTCGGTATTACAATAATTCAGCGTTTTCAGGTCGCTGTCGTAAATGCAGGTGTTCACTCGAACAATGCAGCCTGGTAGAACGAAGCCAAGAACCTGAACCCAAAAGACGAAATGGTTCATTAACATCACCTCGCTCAGTCTGCCCCCCTGCCCAGTGCCAAAGAACGAAACGTGACTCGAGTTAAAGCAATGTGACGTCAATGTTGTAGCCGCTACCGATGTTACGCTGGGGGCCGTGAACAGTGGTGGATCGGTTCCACAAGCGCTGAAGCCGTGTTGCTCTATGTTTCTTGTATCGTCGTAACTCTCGGCATTATAGTAATTCAGCGTTTTCAGGTCACTGTCGTAAATGCAGTTGTTCACTCGAGCAATGCGCCTGGTAGAACGAAGCAAATAATCTGCATCAAAAAGACAAATGGTTCCTCAACATCACCTCGCTCAGGATGCCACCATGCCCAGTTCCAAAGAACGAAACGTGACACTGATTTAAAGCAGTGTGAAGTCAATATTGCAGTAGCTGCCGATGTTACGCTCGGGCCATGAACAACGGCGGACCGGTTTCATAGGTGCTGATGCCGTGTTGCTCGATGTTCCTTGTATACGTCGTAACTCTCGGTATTACAGTAATTCAGCGTTTTCAGGTCGCTGTCGTAAATGCAGGCGTTCATTCGAGCAATGCAGCCTGGTACGACGAAGCCATGAACCTGAACCAGGATTTAAAGCAGTGTGACGTCAATTTTGCAGCAGGTGCCGATGGTAAGCTGGGCGCCCTGAACAGAGGTGGATCGGTTCCACAGTTGCTGATACCCTGTTGCTCGATGTTCCTTGTAGCGTCGTAACTCTCGGTATTACAGTAATTCAGCGTTTTCAGGTCACTGTCGTAAATGCAGGTGTTCACTCGAGCGATGCAGCCTGGTATAACGTAGCAAAGAATCTGAATCAAAAAGACAAATGGTTCCTCAACATCACCTCGCTCAGTGTGCCCCCCTGCCTAGTGCCAAAGAACTACACGTGACTCGATTTAAACCAGTGTGACGTCAATGCTGCAGCCGCTACCGATGTTACGCTGGGGAGTGTGAACAGTGGTGGATCGGTTCCACAGGTGCTGATGCCGTGTTGATCGATGTTCCTAGTGGCGTCGTAACTCTCGGTTTTACAGTAATTCAGCATTTTCAGGTCACTGTCATAAATGCAGTTGTTCACTCGAGCAATGCGCCTGGTAGAACGAAGCAAAGAATCTGAATCAAAAAGACAAATGGCTCCTCAACATCACCTCGCTCAGGATGCCACCATGCCCAGTTCCAAAGAACGAAACGTGACACTGATTTAAAGCAGTGTGAAGTCAATATTGCAGTAGCTGCCGATGTTACGCTCGGGCCATGAACAACGGCGGACCGGTTTCATAGGTGCTGATGCCGTGTTGCTCGATGTTCCTTGTATACGTCGTAACTCTCGGTATTACAGTATTTCAGCGTTTTCAGGTCGCTGTCGTAAATGCAGGCGTTCATTCGAGCAATGCAGCCTGGTACGACGAAGCCATGAACCTGAACCAAAAAGAAGAAATGGTTTCTCAACATCACCTCGCTCAGAGTGCCCCCATGTCAAGTGCCAAAGAACGAAGCGTGACTGGATTTAAAGCAGTGTGACGTCAATGTTGCAGCGTCTGCCGATAATAAGCTGGGGGTGGTGACAGTGATGGGTCTTTTGTACACTTTCTGATGCCATGTTGCTCGATGTTCCTTGTAGCGTCGTAACTAAGTATTACCTTATTTCAGCGTTTTCAGGTCGCTCTCTTAAATGCAGGTGTTCACTCGAGCAATGCAGTCTGGTAGAACAAAGCCAAGAACCTGAACCAAAAAGACGAAATGGTTCCTCAACATCACCTCGCTCAGTGTGCCCCGCTGCCCAGTGCCAAAGAACGAAACGTGACTCGAATTAAAGCAGTGGGACGTCAATGTTGCAGCAGCTACCGATGTTACGCTAGGGGCCGTTAAAAGTGGTGGATCGGATCCACAGGTGCTGATGCCGCGTTGCTTGAAGTTCCTTGTACCGTTGTAACTCGGTATTACATTAATTCAGCGTTTTCAGGTCTCTTTCCTAAATGCAGGTGTTCACTTGAGCAATGCAGCCTGGTAGAACGAAGCCAAGAACCTGAACCAAAAAGACGAAATGGTTCAACAACATCACCTCGCTCAGTCTGCCCCCTGCTCAGTGCCAAAGAAAGAAACGTGACTCGAGTTAAAGCAGTGTGACGTCAAAGTTGTAGCAGCTACCGATGTTACGCTGGGGGCCGTGAACAGTGGTGGATCGGTACCACAAGCGCTGAAGCCGTGTTGCTCGATGTTTCTTGTATCGTCGCAACTCTCGGCATTACAGTTATTCAGCGTTTTCATGTCGCTTTCGTAAATGCAGGTGTTCACTCGAGCAATGCAGCCAGGTAGAACGAAGCCAAGAACATGAACCAAAAAGACGAAATGGTCCCTCAACATCACCTCGCTCAGGGTGCCACATGCCCAGTGCCAAATAACGAAACTCGACACGATTTAAAGCAGTGTTACGTCAATCTTGCAGCACCTGCCGATGATACGCTTGTGGCCGTTAACCGTGGTGGATCGGTTCCTCAGATGCTGATGTCGTTTTGCTCGATGTTCCTTGTAGCGTCGTAACTCTCGCTATTACACTAATTCAGCGTTTTCAGGTCGCTGTCGTAAATGCAGGTGTTCACTCGAGCAATGCAGCCTGGAAGAACGAAGCCTTGAACCTGAACCAAAAATTCGAAATTGTTCCTCAACATTACCTCGCTCAGGTTGCCACCATGCCCAGTGGCAAAGAACGAAACGTGACTCGATTTAAAGCAGTGTGACGTCAATGTTGCAGCAGCTGGGGATGTTACGCTGCGGGCAGTGAACAATGGTGGATCGGTGCCACACGTACTGATGCCGTGTTGCTCGATGTTCCTTGCAGCGTCGTAACTCTTGGTATCATAGTAATTCAGCGTTTTCAGGTCGCTGCCGTAAATCCAGGTGTTCACTGGAGCAATCTAGCCTGGTAGAACGAAGCCAAGAACCTGAATCCAAAAGACGAAATGGTTCCTCAACATCACCTCGCTCAGGGTTCCACCATGCCCAGTGCCAAAGAACGAAACGTGACTCGACATAAAGCAGTGGGACGGCAATGTTGCAGCAGCTTCTGATGTTACGCTCGGGCCATGAACAATGGCGGATCGGTTTCATAGTTGCTGATGGCGTGTTGCTCGATGTTCCTAGTAGCGTCGTAACTCTGGCTATTATAGTATTTTAGCGTTTTCAGGTCGCTGTCGTAAATGCAGGTGTTCACTCGAGCAATGCAGCTTAGTAGAACGAAGCCAAGAACCTGAGCCAAAAAGACGAAATGGTTCCTCAACATCACCTCGCTCAGGGTGAAACCATGCCCAGTTCCAAAGAACCAAGCGGGACTAGATTTATAGCAGTGTGACTTCAATGTTGCAGCAGCTGCCGTTGTTACGCTGGAGGCGGTGAACAGTGGTGGGTCTGTTCTACACGTTCTGATGCCGTGTTGCTCGATGGTCCTTGTAGTGTCGTAGCTCTCGGTACTACCGTAATTCAGCGTTTTCAGGTCGCTGTCTTAAATGCAGGTGTTCACTCGAGCAATGCAGTGTGGTAGAACAAAGCCAAGTACCTGCACCAAAAAGAGGAAATGGTTCCTCAACATCACCTCGTTCACGGTGCCACCATGCCCTGTGCCAAAGAACGAAACGTGACTCGATTTAAAGCAGCGTGACGTCAATGTTGCAGCAGCTACCGATGTTACGCTGGGGGCCGTGAGCAGTGGTGGATTGGTTCCACAAATACTGAAGCCGTGTAGTTAGATGTTTCTTGTATCGTCGTAACTCTCGGCATTACAGTAATTCAGCGTTTTTATGTCGCTTTCGTAAATGCAGGTGTTCACTCGAGGAATGCAGCCTGGTAGAATGAAGCCAAGAACCTGAACCAAAAAGTCGAAATTGTTCCTCAACATTACCTCGCTCAGGGTGCCACCATGCCCAGTGCCAAATAACGAAACTCGATTTAAAGCAGTGTTACGCCAATGTTGCAGCAGCTGCCGATGATACGCTGGTGGCCGTTAACCGTGGTGGATCGGTTCCTCAGATGCTGATGTCGTTTTGCTCGATGTTCCTTGTAGCGTCGTAACTCTCGCTATTACAGTAATTCAGCGTTTTCAGGTCGCTGTCGTAAATGCAGGTGTTCACTCGAGCAATGCAGCCTGGAAGAACGAAGCCTTGAACCTGAACCAAAAATTCGAAATTGTTCCTCAACATTACCTCGCTCAGGTTGCCACCATGCCCAGTGGCAAAGAACGAAACGTGACTCGATTTAAAGCAGTGTGACGTCAATGTTGCAGCAGCTGGGGATGTTACGCTGCGGGCAGTGAACAATGGTGGATCGGTGCCACACGTACTGATGCCGTGTTGCTCGATGTTCCTTGCAGCGTCGTAACTCTTGGTATCATAGTAATTCAGCGTTTTCAGGTCGCTGCCGTAAATCCAGGTGTTCACTGGAGCAATCTAGCCTGGTAGAACGAAGCCAAGAACCTGAATCCAAAAGACGAAATGGTTCCTCAACATCACCTCGCTCAGGGTTCCACCATGCCCAGTGCCAAAGAACGAAACGTGACTCGACATAAAGCAGTGGGACGGCAATGTTGCAGCAGCTTCTGATGTTAAGCTCGGGCCATGAACAATGGCGGATCGGTTTCATAGTTGCTGATGGCGTGTTGCTCGATGTTCCTAGTAGCGTCGTAACTCTGGCTATTATAGTATTTTAGCGTTTTCAGGTCGCTGTCGTAAATGCAGGTGTTCACTCGAGCAATGCAGCTTAGTAGAACGAAGCCAAGAACCTGAGCCAAAAAGACGAAATGGTTCCTCAACATCACCTCGCTCAGGGTGAAACCATGCCCAGTTCCAAAGAACCAAGCGGGACTAGATTTATAGCAGTGTGACTTCAATGTTGCAGCAGCTGCCGTTGTTACGCTGGAGGCGGTGAACAGTGGTGGGTCTGTTCTACACGTTCTGATGCCGTGTTGCTCGATGGTCCTTGTAGTGTCGTAGCTCTCGGTACTACCGTAATTCAGCGTTTTCAGGTCGCTGTCTTAAATGCAGGTGTTCACTCGAGCAATGCAGTGTGGTAGAACAAAGCCAAGTACCTGCACCAAAAAGAGGAAATGGTTCCTCAACATCACCTCGTTCACGGTGCCACCATGCCCTGTGCCAAAGAACGAAACGTGACTCGATTTAAAGCAGCGTGACGTCAATGTTGCAGCAGCTACCGATGTTACGCTGGGGGCCGTGAGCAGTGGTGGATTGGTTCCACAAATACTGAAGCCGTGTAGTTAGATGTTTCTTGTATCGTCGTAACTCTCGGCATTACAGTAATTCAGCGTTTTTATGTCGCTTTCGTAAATGCAGGTGTTCACTCGAGGAATGCAGCCTGGTAGAATGAAGCCAAGAACCTGAACCAAAAAGTCGAAATTGTTCCTCAACATTACCTCGCTCAGGGTGCCACCATGCCCAGTGCCAAATAACAAAACTCGATTTAAAGCAGTGTTACGCCAATGTTGCAGCAGCTGCCGATGATACGCTGGTGGCCGTTAACACTAGTGGATCGGTTCCACAGGTCCTGATGCCGTTTTGCAGGATGTTACTTGTAGCTTCGTAACTCTCGGTATTACAGTAATTCAGCGTTTTCAGTTCGCTTTCGTAAATGCAGCTGTTCACTCGAGCAATGCAGCCTGGTAGAACGAAGCCAAGAACCTGAACCCAAAAGACGCAATGGTTCATCAACATCACCTCGCTCAGTCTGCCCCCTGCCCAGTGCCAAAGAACGAAACGTGACTCGAGTTAAAGCAGTGTGACGTCAATGTTGTAGCCGCTCCCGATGTTATGCTGGGGGCCGTGAACAGTGGTGGATCGGTTCCACAAGGGCTGAAGCCGTGTTGCTCGGTGTTTCTTGTATCGTCGTAACTCTCGGCATTACAGTAATTCAGCGTTTTCATGTCACTTTCGTAAATGCAGGTGTTCACTCGAGCAATGCAGCCTGGTAGAACGAAGCCAAGAACATGAACCAAAAAGACGAAATGGTCCCTCAACATCACCTCGCTCAGGGTGCCACACGCCCAGTGCCAAATAACGAAACTCGACTCGATTTAAAGCAGTGTTACGTCAAGGCTGCAGCACCTGCCGATGATACGCTGGTGGCCGTTAACAGTGGTGGATCGGTTTCACAGATGCTGATGCCGTTTTGCTCGATGTTCCTTGTAGCGTCGTAACTCTCGGTATTACAGTAATTCAGCGTTTTCAGGTCGCTGTCGTATATGCAGGTGTTCACTCGAGCAATGCAGCCTGGTAGAACGAAGCCAAGAACCTGAACCAAAAAGTCGAAATTGTTCCTCAATATTACCTCGCTCAGGGTGCACCATGCCCAGTGGCAAATAACGAAACTCGATTTAAAGCAGTGTTACGCCAATGTTGCAGCAGCTGCCGATGATACACTGGTGGCCGTTAACACTGGTGGATCGGTTCCACATGTGATGATGCCGTTTTGCTGGATGTTCCTTGTAGCTTCGTAACTCTCGGTATTACAATAATTCAGCGTTTTCAGGTCGCTGTCGTAAACGCAGGTGTTCACTCGAACAATGCAGCCTGGTAGAACGAAGCCAAGAACCTGAACCCAAAAGACGAAAAGGTTCATCAACATCACCTCGCTCAGTCTGCCCACCTGCCCAGTGCCAAAGAACGAAACGTGACTCGAGTTAAAGCAATGTGACGTCAATGTTGTAGCCGCTACCGATGTTGCACTGGGGGCCGTGAACAGTGGTGGATCGGTTCCACAAGCGCTAAAGCCGTGTTGCTCGATGTTTCTTGTATCGTCGCAACTCTCGGCATTAGTTATTCAGCGTTTTCATGTCGCTTTCGTAAATGCAGGTGTTCACTCGAGCAATGCAGCCAGGTAGAACGAAGCCAAGAACATGAACCAAAAAGACGAAATGGTCCCTCAACATCACCTCGCTCAGGGTGCCACATGCCCAGTGCCAAATAACGAAACTCGACTCGATTTAAAGCAGTGATACGTCAATGTTGCAGCACCTGCCAATGATACGCTTGTGGCCGTTAACCGTGGTGGATCGGTTCCTCAGATGCTGATGTCGTTTTGCTCGATGTTCCTTGTAGCGTCGTAACTCTCGCTATTACAGTAATTCAGCGTTTTCAGGTCGCTGTCGTAAATGCAGATGTTTACTCGAGCAATGCAGCCTGGAAGAACGAAGCCTTGAACCTGAACCAAAAATTCGAAATTGTTCCTCATCATTACCTCGCTCAGGTTGCCACCATGCCCAGTGGCAAAGAACAAAACGTGACTCGATTTAAAGCAGTGTGACGTCAATGTTGCAGCAGCTGGGGATGTTACGCTGCGGGCAGTGAACAATGGTGGATCGGTGCCACACGTACTGATGCCGTGTTGCTCGATGTTCCTTGCAGCGTCGTAACTCTTGGTATCATAGTAATTCAACGTTTTCAGGTCGCTGCCGTAAATCCAGGTGTTCAATGGAGCAATCTAGCCTGGTAGAACGAAGCTAAGAACCTGAATCCAAAAGACGAAATGGTTCCTCAACATCAACTCGCTCAGGGTTCCACCATGCCCAGTGCCAAAGAACGAAACGTTACTCGACATAAAGCAGTGGGACGGCAATGTTGCAGCAGCTTCTGATGTTACGCTCGGGCCATGAACAATGGCGGATCGGTTTCATAGTTGCTGATGGCGTGTTGCTCGATGTTCCTAGTAGCGTCGTAACTCTGGCTATTACAGTATTTTAGCGTTTTCAGGTCGCTGTCGTAAATGCAGGTGTTCACTCGAGCAATGCAGCTTAGTAGAACGAAGCCAAGAACCTGAGCCAAAAAGACGAAATGGTTCCTCAACATCACCTCGCTCAGGGTGAAACCATGCCCAGTTCCAAAGAACCAAGCGGGACTAGATTTATAGCAGTGTGACTTCAATGTTGCAGCAGCTGCCGTTGTTACGCTGGGGGCGGTGAACAGTGGTGGGTCTGTTCTACACGTTCTGATGCCGTGTTGCTCGATGGTCCTTGTAGTGTCGTAGCTCTCGGTACTACCGTAATTCAGCGTTTTCAGGTCGCTGTCTTAAATGCAGGTGTTCACTCGAGCAATGCAGTGTGGTAGAACAAAGCCAAGTACCTGCACCAAAAAGAGGAAATGGTTTCTCAACATCACCTCGTTCACGGTGCCACCATGCCCTGTGCCAAAGAACGAAACGTGACTCCATTTAAAGCAGCGTGACGTCAATGTTGCAGCAGCTACCGATGTTACGCTGGGGGCCGTGAGCAGTGGTGGATTGGTTCCACAAATACTGAAGCCGTGTAGTTAGATGTTTCTTGTATCGTCGTAACTCTCGGCATTACAGTAATTCAGCGTTTTTATGTCGCTTTCGTAAATGCAGGTGTTCACTCGAGGAATGCAGCCTGGTAGAATGAAGCCAAGAACCTGAAATAGAAAGTCGAAATGGTTCCTCAACATTACCTCGCTCAGGGTGCCACCATGCCCTGTGCCAAATAACGAAACTCGATTTAAAGCAGTGTTACGCCAATGTTGCAGCAGCTGCCGATGATACGCTGGTGGCCGTTAACACTAGTGGATCGGTTCCACATGTGCTGATGCCGTTTTGCTGGATGTTACTTGTAGCTTCGTAACTCTCGGTATTACAGTAATTCAACGTTTTCAGTTCGCTTTCGTAAATGCAGCTGTTCACTCGAGCAATGCAGCCTGGTAGAACGAAGCCAAGAACCTGAACCCAAAAGACGCAATGGTTCATTAACATCACCTCGCTCAGTCTGCCCCCTGCCCAGTGCCAAAGAACGAAACGTGACTCGAGTTAAAGCAGTGTGACGTCAATGTTGTAGCCGCTCCCGATGTTATGCTGGGGGCCGTGAACAGTGGTGGATCGGTTCCACAAGCGCTGAAGCCGTGTTGCTCGGTGTTTCTTGTATCGTCGTAACTCTCGGCATTACAGTAATTCAGCGTTTTCATGTCATTTTCGTAAATGCAGGTGTTCACTCGAGCAATGCAGCCTGGTAGAACGAAGCCAAGAACATGAACCAAAAAGACGAAATGGTCCCTCAACATCACCTCGCTCTGGGTGCCACACGCCCAGTGCCAAATAACGAAACTCGACTCGATTTAAAGCAGTGTTACGTCAAGGCTGCAGCACCTGCCGATGATACGCTGGTGGCCGTTAACAGTGGTGGATCGGTTTCACAGATGCTGATGCCGTTTTGCTCGATGTTCCTTGTAGCGTCGTAACTCTCGGTATTACAGTAATTCAGCGTTTTCAGGTCGCTGTCGTATATGCAGGTGTTCACTCGAGCAATGCAGCCAGGTAGAACGAAGCCAAGAACCTGAACCCAAAAGACGAAATGGTTCCTCAACATCACCTGGCTCAGAGTGTCAACATGCCCAGTGCCAAAGAACGAAACGTGACTCGATTTAAAGCAGTGTGACGTCAATGTTGCAGCGGCTACCGACGTTACGCCGGGGGCCATGAACAATGGTGGATCGGTTCCACAGGTGCTGGTGCCGTGTTGCTCGATGTTTCTTGTAGCGTCGTAACTCTGGCTATTATAGTATTTTAGCGTTTTCAGATCGCTGTCGTAAATGCAGGTGTTCACTCGAGCAATGCAGCTTAGAAGAACGAAGACAAGAACCTGAAGCAAAAAGACGAAATGGTTCCTCAACATCACCTCGCTCAGGGTGAAACCATGCCCAGTTACAAAGAACCAAGCGGGACTAGATTTAAGGCAGTGTGACGTCAATGGTGCAGCAGCTACCGATATTACGCTGGGGGCCGTGAACAGTGCTGGATCGGTTCCACGGGTGCTGATGCCGCGTTGCTTGAAGTTCTTTGTAGCGTCGTAACTCTGGGTATTACACAAATTCAGCGTGTTCAGGTCGCTGTCGTAAATGCAGGTGTTCACTTGAGCAATACAGCCTGGTAGAACGAAGCCAAAAACCCGATCCAAAAACACAAAATTGTTCCTCAACATCGCCGCACTCAGGGTTGTCAACATGCCCAGTGCCAAAGAACGAAACGTGACTCGATTTAAAGCAGTGTAACGTCAATGTTGCAGCAGCTGCCCATGTTACGCTGGTAGCCGTGAACAGTGGTGGATCGGTTCCACAAGTGCTGAAGCCGTGTTGCTAGATGTTCCTTGCAGCGTCGTAACTCTCGGTATTACATTAATTAACCGTTTTCAGGTCGCTGTCGTAAATGCAGGTGTTCACTCGAGCAATGCAGCCTGGTAGAACGAAGCCAAGAACCTGAAATAGAAAGTCGAAATGGTTCCTCAACATTACCTCGCTCAGGGTGCCACCATGCCCAGTGCCAAATAACGAAACTCGATTTAAAGCAGTGTTACGCCAATGTTGCAGCAGCTGCCGATGATACGCTGGTGGCCGTTAACACTAGTGGATCGGTTCCACAGGTGCTGATGCCATTTTGCTCGATAATCCTTGTAGCTTCGTAACTCTCGGTATTACAGTAACTCAGCGTTTTCAGGTCGCTGTCGCAAATGCAGGTGTTCACTCGAGCAATGCAGCCTGATAGAACGAAGCCAAGAACCTGAACCCAAAGGACGAAATGGTTCCTCAACATCACCTCGCTCAGGGTGCCACCATGCCCAGTGCCAAAGAACGAAACGCGACTCGATTTAAAGCAGTGAAACGTCAATGTTGCAGCAGCTGCCGATGTTACGCTGGGGCCATGACCAATGGCGGATCGGTTTCATAGTTGCTGATGCCGTGTTGCTCGATGTTCCTTGTAGCGTCGTAACTCTCGGTTTTACAGTAATTCAGCGTTTTCAGGCCGCTTTCGTAAAAGCAGGCGTTCACTCGAGCAATGCAGTCTGGTAGGACGAAGCCAAGAACCAGAACCAAAAAGGCGAAATGATTCCTCAACATCACCTCGCTCAGGGTGCTACCATTTCCTGTGCCAAAGAACGAAGCGTGACTCGATTTAAGGGCACATGGTAAGCCATATACTTCCCATGCATTTTAGGCCATGTTGAGGTACATGTTTCTCACTAACTAATAACAGTAGCCTAATAATACATATATCATTGTTTGCCAAATTTTGTGCTCTTTTTACTGAACTAAAATATTTGAAATGTGTTGAAAATTCGACTTTTAATAAAATTTTTTCCGGTAGTGCACAAATCTGGCCTTTCTTTGCGCGTTTCAAAATTTATAACAGAATAACTGCTCAATGAAATTGCTTAATTCAAGTTCAGTAGTTGGCAACACTTATGTAGATGATTGCAAAAAAAAAAATCAGCCGTCTCTCTTGAAAGGCATTGGAAATAATGGTACCTTTGTAAGAAAAAACACTGTTTTGAGATAATAGAGCGTAAAGAGAAAAAAGATGTGAAAAACCATTTTTTATTCGCAGAAACGCCTCTATAGTAATTGGTTTAATAGCCCCCTGCTTCGTAGTCACTGTCGCCGTCATTTTTTCGCTTTTCGGCTTGTCGTTTTGACTGTCGGGCCTCTTTTGTAAGCTGTCGTGTTGCTCGGTCCGCAAAGTACATGCGCTTATGGTCAGCTTCCCTCAGCCACTTGATGGTGTTGCTCCCTGGGTTCAATCCACACGCCTTCAAAACGTTGGCCCGTGCGATGCTACCATCATTAAATGAAAGAACAGCATCCAGTGTTGCCATCCGTAGGGTCCGAAGCCTAACAAACACATTCTTTGGCGCGCGTTCCCAAACAACATGGTTGAACGACTCATTTGCATTTTGAGTTCGCCCATGCAGGCACTTCTCTAGGAGCTCAGCCTTCGATAGCTCCCTATAAATGGGTTTGATAGCCTCCAAGACAGATGCAGGCAAACTCTCCTTGTGGAAAAATGGCTTGCCCTCTGACTGACTTCTGTTGAAGGCACACCACGTATCAGGTCCTTTTGGGCAAAGTTCATGGCATGGGTCATCGTCTGTGGCCGATAAGTGGAAGAAGGTTGCCCAAACGGCCTTTCGCATTTCATCCAGGTTTCCTACATTTCTTCTGATGGCCAAACCTTAGTACGTCTGGAGCTTGTCTATTACTGCATCAGTCAGTCGGCCTCGGCCCGAGAGGCACTTTCCATCAGAGAGTTTTCCTGCTTTGTTTCCCTTTTTTAGCCTTCGTAACCTTGTGCCCATCCTTTTTTGCACGTGCCCTATGCACTCAACCTTGGATATTGCCACGAATATTTGCAGTGTTTGTTCGTTTTTCAAATCTGCCGCGACACCACTTTATCGCTTTGTTTGCGACGCAAGACGCGACTAGATTTATCTCGATTGATCGCAGCCAGGCAAAGCTGATTCTACGTTGTTCCGGAATGTTCTAGTAACTTTGCGCCCTTTATCTCGAATGTTCGCTATCAGCTTTAAATTGAGCACGGCCGACAGCGGCGGGCATTTTGTTCGACGACCGCCGAGCACGCTTGTCGTTTCGCCGCCGCCGAGTGATTCAGTCCATTTTGGGTGCAAGTCAGCCCAATAAACAGTTCTTTTAGAAGACCCCTTCGTCCGTCTTCATCGCTGCTTCGACTGCCGTCACCACTACGTGACATCTGGTGGAGGTGCGGGGTAACTTCCATGTTCCGGACGCCCCCTTCAAGTCGTGAAGCCAGCCCTGAGCGCTTCGCACCCGAGGACGAGCCAGCAGCTCAGCGAGCCAGCCGACGTCCCCAAGGAGAGGAGCCTGAGTTCGGGAAACTGCCGGACCGCACCAGACAGCGAAAAGACGCTGCTACGAGCACCGCAACCTCGCCGAAGATGTCGACACCGATCATACTGCAGCAGCCGCGGGTGCCGCCAACTTTCAGTGGATCCCCAGTCGAAGACCCTGAAGAATGGTTGGACCAATTTGAGCGCGTGGCGTCATTCAACAAGTGGGATGATGCGGCAAAGATTGGACACGTTTTGCTCATTGGATGGCTCCGCACGCACGTGGTACGAAAACTACGAGTCGTTCCTTACGACATGGGAGCTATTCAAGAGAGAACTATTGAAGGTATTCAGCAGTGTCGTGAGGAAAGAAAGAGCCGAACGACTCCTCGAGTCCAGGATCCAGCTTCCGAATGAGCCCGTCCGCAGTTACGTCGAGGAGATGAAGCGCCTATTTCGGCGCGCCGATCCCGGGATGACCGAGGAAAAGAAAGTTCAGTTTTTAATGCGCGGCGTAAAAGAACAACTCTTTGCAAGCCTCGTCCGCCAGCCGCCAGAAACAGTCGAGAAGTTTATGCAAGAAGCCTGCACGATTGAGAATACCCTCAGCGTTCGAGCTCGGCAGTACAATCGCCCTTCCTCTGCCTGTGCAATCCGTTCGGACACGCCGGCCACCACCAGCGACAGCTTGCGGGAAGTTATCCGCGAAATCGTCTGAGAGGAGCTACGCCGATTACTCCCATCTTCCCCACAGCTACAAGCAGCGACTCTGATGGATGTGGTACGGGAAGAAGTGCAACAGGCACTTGGCACCCCGACGGCCACAGAACCCCAGGCCATGACCTACGCCGCTGCAGTAAGTACTGCTCAGCCCCAGCGACAACCCCCCCGTCCTCCCCGAGATGAGCCAATCGTTCCACAACGCCGCCTCCCAGGCCCCCCCCCCCGCCCAGCCTATGACCGACGCTCAAGCCCCAGGAAATGCGACGCCTGGAGGACTTCCGACAACCGGCCGTTGTGCTTCCATTGCGGTGAGGCCGGCCATATTCTTCGTCACTGCCCGTACCGACGTATCGGTCTTCGAGAATTTGCCGTTAACGCCCCACGACCACGCTTCGGACAACGTCCGCACGAAATCGACGAGTACCTGCGTCGAGAAAAGTACACGCCGAACCGCTTTTCGCACTCACCATCGCCGTCAACCTCGCGCTTTGCGTCGCCACGCCGCAGCTACGCAGCCGCGGTACGAGGAAGGTCGCCCAGCCCCCGTAGGGGAAACTAAAGGCAGCAACCTCTGGAGGTGAGGTTGCTCACGAGCTAAACGCCGAAGATCCTCCACCGACCACGCCCAATGAAGACGCTGCACCCGCGACGCCGCATGAAGAACCGACACTCGCTGCACCGACGCCGCACACAATGAGAACCTCGACCACGACGCAAGCTACCTTGAAATCGACGCCGCCACCCAGAGGAGCTTCGACCACACGCCCAACCCGTGACTCGCATACGCGACGAAGCCGTGACCCGACGCCGAGAGCGACATGCAATGCAAGAGCCAGGACCTCTGACCTAGAAGTGACTATCGACGGCCGGAAAGTTACCGCTCTACTCGACACAGGAGCCGATTACTCGGTGATGAATGGAACATTCGCTGCGCAGCTCAGAAAAGTCACAACGGCTTGGGACGGCCCACAAATTCGCACCGCTGGGGGCCACCTCATTACGCCATCAGGACGATGCACAGCGCGAGTGACTGTCAAAGGACATACCTATCCTGCTACCTGTGTTGTGCTGCCGCAATGCTCCCGCGAAGTGATCTTGGGTATGGATTTCCTTAATGAACATCAGGCGATCATCGACCTGCGATCCAAGCTGATCACGCTTTCGACGGACGAAGCCATCGCTTCGATGAAAACTCGGAAAAATCACGTTGCCCTAAGTGTCCTGGAGGAAGAAGTGAGCGTCCCACCCCGTTCAAGCGTTATCGTGACCGTAGGCGCCACGAAAGCCATAAACACTGAAGCCATCATCGAGGGGAACATGCAGTTGCTACTAGACCGAGGAATCAGCATCGCAAGAGGCATCGCACATTTCCGCAATGGCCAGGCCGAAGTACTGCTGACTAACTTCAGCGAAGAATACCGGCATATTAACAGAGGAACGACGATTGCTTTCTACGACGAAATATCAGACGTACGAGACTCCTTCGCCCTCTCCGACCCCTCCGCAGAAGATCCGCCTTACCAAGAGAACTCGCCCACTTTCGACATCAACCCAGCCCTGCACCGGAGCAGACAAGACCAGATCCGCAATCTGCTTCAAAACTACAGTGAGTGCTTTTCGACATCGCCGAAGGTGCGACAGACGCCAATTGCCAAGCATCGCATTATAACGGATCAACACGTCCGACCTCTCCGTCAAAGCCCCTATGGTGTGTCTCCGCGAGAACGACAAGCCATCCGGGACCAAGTCGAAGACATGCTTCGCGACGACGTCATCCAGCCTTCAAACAGCCCATGGGCGGCACCGGTTGTTCTAGTGAGAAAGAAAGACGGCGCACTTCGATTCTGCGTGGATTACCACCGCTTGAACAACATAACAAAGAAGGACGTCTACCCCCTCCTCCGCATCGACGACACACTGGACCGCCTCTGCAACGCCAAATATTTCTCATCGATGGACCTCAAGAGCGGCTACTGGCAAATAGAGGTCGACGAAAGAGATCGCGAGAAGACAGCATTCATAACTCCGGATGGGCTGTTTGAGTTCAAGGTGATGCCATTTGGTCTCTGTTCCGCACCAGCGACGTTTCAGCGAGTAATGGATACTGTGCTGGCAGGCCTGAAGTGGCAGATTTGTCTGGTATATTTAGATGACGTCGTTGTCTTCGCCTCGAACTTTGTAGAGCACCTCAAAAGACTTCGAACAGTACTAGACGCAATCAAGTCGTCTGGCCTAACCTTGAAAGCAGAGAAATGCCACTTTGCCTACGAAGAGCTGCTGTATCTAGGCCCAGCGTTAGCAAGGAAGGAGTACGCCCAGACCCGCAGAAAACAGCCGCTATTGAACAGTTTCAACCGCCGGCCGATAAGAAAGCAGTGCGCAGATTTCTCGGACTATGCGCATATTACTGACGATTTGTGAAAAACTTTTCGCGCATCGCCGAGCCCCTGACCCAACTGACGAAGGCAGACGTGCCGTTTAAATGGGAAGCGCCGCAAGCAGAAGCCTTCAAGGAACTTCAGCGTCGTTTACAGTCTCCACCGAACCTTGCGCATTTTGATGAAAACGCTGATACTGAAGTTCATACCGACGCAAGCAGCGTGGGACTAGGCGCCGTTCTCGTTCAAAAAAGTGACGGGCTGGAGAAGGTCATCGCATACGCTAGCCGTTCCCTTTCCAAGGCCGAGGCTAACTATTCGATCACTGAGAAGGAGTGCCTTGCCATCATCTGGGCTACGTCGAAATTCCGCCCCTACCTCTACGGACGGCCGTTCAAGGTGGTCAGCGACCACCACGCGCTCTGCTGGCTTGCCAATTTGAAGGATCCCTCTGGCCGACTCGCTCGATGGAGTCTGCGTCTCCAGGAGTTTGGCGTCACCGTCGTTTACAAGTCCGGACGCAAGCACACTGACGCCGATTGCCTCTCACGAGCCCCTGTAGATGCACCGCCGCTGGACGACGATGAGAACGCCTTCCTGGGACCCATCAGCGCAAGCTCTTTTGCTCAGCAGCAACGCTCGGACCCCAAGCTAAAAGGCCTCATCGAGTACCTGGAAGGCAAGGTTTCTTCACCCCCCGCTTCATTCAAGCGAGGACTGTCTTCCTTCTGTTTGCAGAATGAGGTCCTTGTGAAGAAGAACTTTACAGCGAACAAAACAGCCTACCTCCTTGTTGTACCTACTTGTCTCCGCGAAGAAGTTCTACAGGCTTCACACGACGAGCCGACAGCTGGACACCTCGGGTTTACTCGCACCCTCCGCCGCATTCAAGACAAGTATTACTGGCCCCGACTGTCTGCGGATGTCGCACACTATGTGAAAACATGCCGAGATTGTCAGCGACGAAAGACTCCTCCCACACGACCAGCAGGATTTCTAAACCCCATTGAACCTCCCTCAAGGCCCTTTCAGCAGATTGGCATGGACTTGCTTGGTCCTTTTCCAACGTCAACATCTGGAAATAAGTGGATCATCAAAGCAACCGACTACCTGACCCGCTACGCCGAGGCGAAAGCCCTACCGAACGGAACAGCAGCAGAAGTGGCCAAAAGTTTCGTGGAGTGCATTCTTCTTCGACACGGCGCCCCCGATGTGCTCATCACGGACAGAGGAACAGCATTTACGGCGGAACTCACGCAAGCCATCCTGCGCTACAGCCAAACCAGCCACCGGAGGACAACTGCATACCATCCGCAGACCAACGGACTGACCGAGCGCCTGAACAAAACCATCGCCGATATGCTCGCTATGTATGTCGATGCCGAACACAAAACCTGGGATGTCATCCTGCCTTACGTCGTCTTCGCCTACAACAACGCAGTGCAGGAGACCACCCAGATGACGCCTTTTAGGCTCCTCCATGGCAGGGATGCCACGACCACGCTAGACGCCATGCTGCCCAACGTTACAGAAGAAGAGAACGTCGACGTTGCCGCCTACCTTCAACGCGCAGAAGCTCGAAGGCTTGCCCGATTACGGATCAAAGATCAGCAGCGGTCCGACGCCAGACGCTACAACCTACGAAGATGCAACGCGGAATACAAGCCAGGAGACCAAGTCTGGGTGTGGACGCCCATTCGCCGCCGTGGATTGAGTGAAAAGCTTTTGCGCCGCTATTTCGGCCCGTACAAGGTTCTTCGTCGGCTGGGTTAACTGGATTATGAACTCATCCCTGACGCAATGACTGCATCCCAGCGACGCCGCGTACGACCAGAAGTTGTCCATGTAGTCCGTCTGAAGCCGTATTATGCGCGCTAAAGGCCGCTGCATTTCCATGCTCTATTTTCGCAAGATCCGTTTTTTTTTCCTTACTAGTCGGATTATTTGTTTTAATGCATCGGGTCGATGCTTCTTTGAGAGGGGAGTAATGCCGCGAATATTTGCAGTGTTTGTTCGTTTTTCAAATCTGCCGCGATACCACTTTATCGCTTTGTTTGCGACGCAAGACGCGACTAGATTTATCTCGATTGATCGCAGCCAGGCAAAGCTGATTCTACGTTGTTCCGGAATGTTCTAGTTACTTTGCGCCCTTTATCTCGAATGTTCGCTATCAGCTTTAAATTGAGCACGGCCGACAGCGGCGGGCATTCTGTTCGACGACCGCCGAGCACGCTTGTCGCTTCGCCGCCGCCGAGTGATTCAGTCCATTTTGGGTGCAAGTCAGCCCAATAAACAGTTCTTTTAGAAGACCCCTTCGTCCGTCTTCATCGCTGCTTCGACTGCCGTCACCACTACGCGACAATATTTCAACGAAATCACCATATGGCATTTGTGCCTTCGCAGCCATAAAAGCCTTGCTGTCACCATCCCCAAGGTATTTGACGTATCGAACGCCGTGAAGCTCCTCACTCCTGCCGAAAATTTTCAGTGTTCCTGCGACTTCCATTCCACCGCTGGTGCCTTGGTAGTTGCTTTGGCACACCTCTCTATGAAGGGGGTCACTGTTTGTACCCTTGATGCTGCACTTTGGACAACGTTTAGACAAAACCTCCACATCCAGCACTTTCCCAGAGTCTACACTGGTCGCAGAGACTATGCCGTTATTGGAAGTATGGCCTCGCTTCTGCCAGCTTCCATCAAGAGCAACTGCGATGTCTTTATCCCCCTCATTCAGCTGCACAGCTTCGTCAGCTGCCCTTTTCATCGACTCCTGAGCAGCAGCTTCGATGTGACCTAGAAGCTCTTGATTGTATTTCGCAAACTTTCTCGGCGGCTTAGGAAGGTTTAGCATAGCACAGAGCATATTTCCTACAGCCATTCCCTTACCAATGAACCTCAAGGCATACACTAACCTGAGGGTGGCTTCATAGAGGCCAGAAGTAGTTTTCTTCGACGTCTCAAATCGTTGTGCGGCACTACACACTTCACAGTTCAAACTGTAAACGCTTGCAACACCTACCCGTTTTGTCACACTTTCGATGAGCTCAACACTTCCACCGCACTCTCTGCACACACAAATCTGTGTAATTGCGGCACAAATGCCGTCCATGTCCATTAAGGCATATTGGCTGCTGCTCTGTAGCACATCCTCTTCCTGGAAGCACAGAGAAAATCTTGAAAGCTTCGATGTCGAGGAGCTGGCGCGTTCGGCGTTCGGGATCTCATTCGGTCGTGGACATCCTTTTGCTTTTTCACGATGAGCGTAGCGGTTGCCGTGAAATTCACGCCTGACGAAGGCCTTCTTTGCCCTGGGCATCTCAACTTATTAACAGCAACCAACACCGGCACAATTTACAATACTGATCGAAAGGGATAGCACTCGGACGCAGCTGCATGAAGGTTGCAGAAACGTGGAAAAAACGTGCAAACCGTCTCAGGATTGTCTTGGCTAAAAAAGAGGAGCTGTACAATAGTTGCCAGACAATTTTTTATATGTAGCTGATTTCAGACAAGTTTTGAAATCAGGTGGGGGACTTTTTAGTTGAAAACATTGACGTTAATCCTGAAAGGGGGCGTGGCCGCTCACTACTTGGTCTCGGAAAATATGCGTTTTTCAGCCGTAAATATGGCTTTCTGAGGAAAGTGCGATCATGGAACATGTGTAGAAAGAATTGAACTTCTAAAATTCCTAAAGAAAAAAAACGAGTTTTTTCTAATTTTACCTTACCCTGTGCCCTTAAAGCAATGTGACGTCAATGCTGCAGCATCTGCCGATGTTAAGCTTGGGGTGGTGAACAGTGGTGGATCGGTTGTACACGTTCTGATGCCGTGTTGCTCGATGTTCCCTGTAGCGTCGTAACTCTAAGTGTTACCGTAATTCAGCGTTTTCAGGTCGCTCTCTTAAATGCAGGTGTTCACTCTAGCAATGCAGTCTGGTAGAACAAAGCCAAGAACCTGAACCAAAAAGACGAAATGGTTCCTCAACATCACCTTGCTCAGTGTGCCACCATGCCCAGTTACAAAGAACGAAACGTGACTCGATTTAAAGCAGTGTGACGTCAATGTTACAGCGGCTACCGATGTTACGCCGCGGGCCATGAAGCGTGGTGGATCGGTTCCACAGGTGCTGAAGCCGTGTTGCTCGATGTTCCTTTGTAGCGTCGTAACTCTCGGCATTGCAGTAATTCAGCGTTTTCATATCGCTTTCGTATATGCTAGTGTTGACTCGAGCAATGCAGCCTAGTAGAACAAAGCCAAGAACCTGAACCAAAAAGACGAAATGGTTCCTAAACATCACCTCGCTCAGTGTGCTACCATGCCCAGTTACAAAGAACGAAACGTGACTCTATTTAGAGCAGTGTGACGTCAATGTTGCAGCAGCAGCCCATGTCACGCTGGTGGCCGTGAACAGTGGTGGATCGGTTCCACAAGCGCTGAAGCCGTGTTGCTCGATGTTTCTTGTATCATCGTAACTCTCGGCGTTACAGTAATTAAGCGTTTTCATGTCGCTTTCGTAAATGCAGGTGTTCACTCGAGCAATGCAGCCTGGCAGAACGAAGCCAAGAACATGAACCAAAAAAAACGAAATTGTCCCTCAACATCACCTCGCTCAGGGTGCCAAATGCCGAGTGCCAAATAACGAAACTCGACTCGATTTAAAGCAGTGTTACGCCAATGTTGCAGCCCCTGCCGATGATTCGCTGGTGGCCGTTAACAGTGGTGGATCGGTTCCACAGATGCTGATGCCGTTTTGCTCGATGTTCCTTGTAGCGTCGTAACACTCGGTATTACAGTAATTCAGTGTTTTCAGGTCGCTGTCGTAAATGCAGGTGTTCACTCGACCAATGCAGCCAGGTAGAACGAATCCAAGAACATGAACCCAAAAGACGAAATGGTTCCTCAACATCACCTGGCTCAGGGTGTCAACATGCCCAGTGCAAAAGAACGAATCGTGACTCGATTTAAAGCAGTGTGACGTCAATGTTGCAGCGGCTACCGACGTTACGCCGGGGGCCATGAACAGTGGTGGATCGGTTCCACAGGTGCTGGAGCCGTGTTGCTCGATGTTTCTTGTAGCGTCGTAACTCTGGTTATTAAAGTATTTTAGCGTTTTCAGGTCGCTGTCGTAATTGCAGGTGTTCACTCGAGCAATGCAGCTTAGTAGAACGAAGCCAAGAACCTAAACCAAAAAGACGAAAGGGTTCATCAACATCACCTCGCTCAGTGTGCCCCCCTGCCCAGTGCCAAAGAACGAAACGTGACTTGATTTAAAGCAGTGTGACGTCAATGTTGCAGCTACCGATGTTACGCTGGGGGCCGTGAACAGTGCTGGATAGGTTCCACAGGTGCTGATGCAGTGTTGCTCGATGTTCCTTGTAGCATTGTAAGTCTCGGTTTTACAGTAATTCAGCGTTTTCACGTCACTGTCGTAAATGCAGGTGCTCACTCGAGCAATGCAGCCTATTAGAACGTAGCAAAGAATCTGAATCAAAAAGACAAATGGTTCCTCAACATCACCTCGCTCAGGGTGCCACCATGCCCAGTTCCAAAGAACGAAACGTGACACTGATTTAAAGGAGTGTGAAGTCAATGCTGCAGGAGCTGCCGATGTTACGCTCGGGGCCGTGAACAGTGGGGGATAGGTTCCACAGGTGCTGGAGCCGCGTTGCTCGATGTTTATTGTAGCGTCGTAACTCTGGCTATTATAGTATTCTAGCGTTTTCAGGTCGCTGTCGTAAATGCAGGTGTTCACTCGAGCAATGCAGCTTAGTAGAACGAAGCCAAGAACCTGCACCAAAAAGAGGAAATGGTTCCTCAACATCACCTCGTTCACAGTGTCACCATGCCTTGTGCCAAAGAACGAAACGTGACTCGATTTAAACCAGCGTGACGTCAATGTTGCAGCAGCTACCGATGTTACGCTAGGGGCCGTGAGCAGTGGTGGATTGGTTCCACAAGTGCTGAAGCCGTGTTGCTCGATGTTCCTTGTATCGTCGTAACTCTCGACATTACAGTAATTCAGTGTTTTCATGTCGCTTTCGTAAATGCAGGTGTTCACTCGAGCAATGCAGCCTGTTAGAACGAAGACAACAACAAGAACCAAAAAGACGAAATGGTCCCTCAACATCACCACGATCAGGGTGCCACATGCCCAGTGCCAAATAACGAAAGTCGACTCGATTTAAAGCAGTGTTACGTCAATGTTGAAGCTTGCTGCAGATGATACGCTAGTGGCCGTTAACACTGGTGGATCTGTTCCACAGGTGCTGATGCCGTTTTGCTGCATGTTCCTTGTAGCTTCGTAACTCTCGGCATTACAGTAATTCAGCGTTTTCAGGTCGCTGTCGTAAATGCAGGTGTTCACTCGAGCAATGCAGCCTGGTAGAACGAAGCCAAGAACCTGAACCCAAAAGACGAAATGGTTCATCAACATCACCTCGCTCAGTCTGCCCCCCTGCCCAGTGCCAAAGAACGAAACGTGACTCGAGTTATTGCAATGTGACGTCAATGTTGTAGCCGCTACCGATGTTACGCTGGGGGCCATGAACAGTGGTGGATCGGTTCCACCAGCGCTGAAGCCGTGTTGCTCGATGTTTCTTGTATCATCGTAACTCTCGGCGTTACAGTAATTAAGCGTTTTCATGTCGCTTTCGTAAATGCAGGTGTTCACTCGAGCAATGCAGCCTGGCAGAACGAAGCCAAGAACATGAACAAAAAAAAACGAAATTGTCCCTCAACATCACCTCGCTCAGGGTGCCAAATGCCGAGTGCCAAATAACGAAACTCGACTCGATTTAAAGCAGTGTTACGCCAATGTTGCAGCCCCTGCCGATGATTCGCTGGTGGCCGTTAACAGTGGTGGATCGGTTCCACAGATGCTGATGCCGTTTTGCTCGATGTTCCTTGTAGCGTCGTAACACTCGGTATTACAGTAATTCAGTGTTTTCAGGTCGCTGCCGTAAATGCAGGTGTTCACTCGACCAATGCAGCCAGGTAGAACGAATCCAAGAACCTGAACCCAAAAGACGAAATGGTTCCTCAACATCACCTGGCTCAGGGTGTCAACATGCCCAGTGCAAAAGAACGAATCGTGACTCGATTTAAAGCAGTGTGACGTCAATGTTGCAGCGGCTACCGACGTTACGCCGGGGGCCATGAACAGTGGTGGATCGGTTCCACAGGTGCTGGAGCCGTGTTGCTCGATGTTTCTTGTAGCGTCGTAACTCTGGTTATTAAAGTATTTTAGCGTTTTCAGGTCGCTGTCGTAACTGCAGGTGTTCACTCGAGCAATGCAGCTTAGTAGAACGAAGCCAAGAACCTGAACCAAAAAGACGAAATGGTTCTTCTACATCACCTCGCTCAGGGTGAAACCATGCCCAGTTCCAAAGAACCAAGCGGGACTAGATTTATAGCAGTGTGACTTCAATGTTGCAGCATCTGCCGTTGTTACGCTGGGGACGGTTAACAGTGGTGGGTCTGTTCTACATGTTCTGATGACGTGTTGCTCAATGGTCCTTGTAGTGTCGTAGCTCTCGGTATTACCGTAATTCAGCGTTTTCAGCTCGCTGTCTTAAATGCAGGTGTTCACTGAGCATTGCAGTCTGGTAGAACAAAGCCAAGTACCTGCACCAAAAAAAGGAAATGGTTCCTCAACATCACCTCGTTCACGGTGCCACCATGCCCTGTGCCAAAGAACGAAAGGTGACTCGATTTAAAGCAGTGTGACGTCAATGTTGCAGCAGCTACCGATGTTACGCTGGGGGCCGTGAGCAGTGGTGGATTGGTTCCACAATTGCTGGAGCCGTGTAGCTCGATGTTTCTTGTATCGTCGTAACTCTCGGCATTACAGTAATTCAGCGTTTTTATGTCCCTTTCGTAAATGCAGATGTTCACTCGAGCAATGCAGCCTGGTAGAACGAAGCCAAGAACCTAAACCAAAAAGACGAAAGGGTTCATCAACATCACCTCGCTCAGTGTGCCCCCCTGCCCAGTGCCAAAGAACGAAACGTGACTTGATTTAAAGCAGTGTGACGTCAATGTTGCAGCTACCGATGTTACGCTGGGGGCCGTGAACAGTGCTGGATAGGTTCCACAGGTGCTGATGCAGTGTTGCTCGATGTTCCTTGTAGCATTGTAAGTCTCGGTTTTACAGTAATTCAGCGTTTTCAGGTCACTGTCGTAAATGCAGGTGCTCACTCGAGCAATGCAGCCTATTAGAACGTAGCAAAGAATCTGAATAAAAAAGACAAATGGTTCCTCAACATCACCTCGCTCAGGGTGCCACCATGCCCAGTTCCAAAGAACGAAACGTGACACTGATTTAAAGGAGTGTGAAGTCAATGCTGCAGGAGCTGCCGATGTTACGCTCGGGGCCGTGAACAGTGGGGGATAGGTTCCGCAGGTGCTGGAGCCGCGTTGCTCGATGTTTATTGTAGCGTCGTAACTCTGGCTATTATAGTATTCTAGCGTTTTGAGGTCGCTGTCGTAAATGCAGGTGTTCACTCGAGCAATGCAGCTTAGTAGAACGAAGCCAAGAACCTGCACCAAAAAGAGGAAATGGTTCCTCAACATCACCTCGCTCACAGTGTCACCATGCCTTGTGCCAAAGAACGAAACGTGACTCGATTTAAACCAGCGTGACGTCAATGTTGCAGCAGCTACCGATGTTACGCTAGGGGCCGTGAGCAGTGGTGGATTGGTTCCACAAGTGCTGAAGCCGTGTTGCTCGATGTTCCTTGTATCGTCGTAACTCTCGACATTACAGTAATTCAGTGTTTTCATGTCGCTTTCGTAAATGCAGGTGTTCACTCGAGCAATGCAGCCTGTTAGAACGAAGACAACAACAAGAACCAAAAAGACGAAATGGTCCCTCAACATCACCACGATCAGGGTGCCACATGCCCAGTGCCAAATAACGAAAGTCGACTCGATTTAAAGCAGTGTTACGTCAATGTTGCAGCTTGCTGCAGATGATACGCTAGTGGCCGTTAACACTGGTGGATCGGTTCCACAGGTGCTGATGCCGTTTTGCTGCATGTTCCTTGTAGCTTCGTAACTCTCGGCATTACAGTAATTCAGCGTTTTCAGGTCGCTGTCGTAAATGCAGGTGTTCACTCGAGCAATGCAGCCTGGTAGAACGAAGCCAAGAACCTGAACCAAAAAGACGAATTGGTGCCTCAACATCACCTCGCTCAGGGTGTCACCATGCCCAGTGCCAAATAGCGAAACTCGACTCGATTTAAAGCAGTGTTACGTCAATGTCGCAGCAGCTGCCGATGATACGCTGGTGGCCGTTAACAGTGGTTGATCGGTTAAAAAGGTGCTGATGCCGTTTTGCTCGATGTTCTTTGTAGCGCCGTAACTCTCGGTATTACAATAATTCAGAGTTTTCAGGTCGCTGTCGTAAATGCAGGTGTGCACTCCAGCAACGCAGCCTGGTAGAACGAAGCCAAGAACCTAAACCAAAAAGACGAAATGGTTAATCAACATCACCTCGCTCAGTGCGCCCCTTTGCCCAGAGCCAAAGAACGAAACGTGACTCGATTTAAAGCAATGTGACGTCAATGGTGCAGCAGCTACCGATGCTACGCTGGGGGCCGTGAACAGTGCTTTATCGGTTCCACAGGTGCTAATGCCGCGTGGCGTGAAGTTCCTTGTAGCGTCGTAACTCTGGGTATTACACAAATTCAGCGTGTTCAGGTCGCTGTCGTAAATGCAGGTGTTCACTTGAGCAATAGAGCCTGGTAGAACGAAGCCAAGAACCCGAACCAAAAACACAAAATTGTTCCTCAACATCGCCGCGCTCAGAGTGTCAACATGCCCAGTGCCAAAGAACGAAACGTGACTCGATTTAAAGCAGTGTGACGTCAATCTTGCAGCAGCAGCCCATGTTACGCTGGTAGCCGTGAACAGTGGTGGATCGGTTCCACAGGTGCTGATGCCGTGTTGCTCGATGTTCCTTGTAGCATCGTAAGTCTCGGTTTTACAGTGATTCAGCGTTTTCAGGTCACTGTCGTAAATGCAGGTGTTCACTCGAGAAATGCAGCCTGGTAGAACGTAGCAAAGAATCTGAATCAAAAAGACAAATGGTTCCTCAACATCACCTCGCTCAGTGTGCCCCCCTGCTCAGTGCCAAAGAACGAAACATGACTCGATTTCAAGCTGTGTGACGTCAATGTTGCAGCAGCTACCGATGTTAATCTGGGGGCCGTGAACAGTGGTGGATCGGTTCCACAAGTGCTGAAGCCGTGTTTCTCGATGTTCCTTGTAGCGTCGTAACTCTCGGTATTACAGTAATTCAGCGTTTTCAGGTTGCTGTCGTAAATGCAGGTGTTCACTCGAGCAATGCAGCCTGGTAGAACGAAACCAAGAACCTGAACCAAAAAGTCAAAATGGTTCCTCAACATTACCTCGCTCAGGGTGCCACCATGCCCAGTGCCAAATAACGAAACTCGATTTAAAGCAGTGTTACGCCAATGTTGCAGCAGCTGCCGATGATACGCTGGTGGCCGTTAACACTGGTGGATCGGTTCCACAGGTGCTGATGCCGTGTTGCTCGATGTTCCTTGTAGCGTCGTAACTCTCGGTTTTACAGTAATTCAGCATTTTCAGGTCACTGTCGTAAATGCAGTTGTTCACTCGAGCAATGCGCCTGGTAGAACGAAGCAAAGAATCTGAATCAGAAAGACATATGGTTCCTCAACATCACCTCGCTCAGGGTTCCACCATGTCCAGTGGCAAAGAACGAAGCGTGACTGGATTTAAAGCAGTGTGACCTCAATTTTGCAGCACGTGCCGATGGTAAGCTGGGCGCCGTGAACAGAGGTGGATCGGTTCCACAGGTGCTGATACCCTGTCGCTCGATGTTCCTTGTAGCGTCGTAACTCTCGGTATTACAGTAATTCAGAGTTTTCAGGTCACTGTCGTAAATGCAAATGTTCACTCGAGCAATGCAGCCTGGTAAAACGTAGCAAAGAATCTGGATCAAAAAGACAAATGGTTCCTCAACATCACCTCGCTCAGGGCGCCACCATGCCCAGTTCCAAAGAACGAAACGTGACACTGATTTCAAGCTGTGTGAAGTCAATGTTGCAGGAGCTGCCGGTGTTACGCTAGGGGCCGTGAACAGTGGGGGATATGTTCAACAGGTGGTGATGCCATGTTGCTCGATGTTCCTTGTACCGTCGTTACTCTCGGTTTTGCATTAATTTAGCGTTTTCAAGTCGCTGTCCTAAATGCAGGTGTTCACTCGAGCAATGCAGCCTGGTAGAACGAAGCCAAGAACCTGAACCAAAAAGACGAAATGGTTCATCAACATCACCTCGCTCAGTGTGCCCCCCTGCCCAGTGCCAAAGAACTAAACGTGACTCGATTTAAAGCAGTGTGACGTCAATGTTGTAGCAGCTACCGATGTTACGCTGGGGGCCGTGAACAGTGGTGGATCGGTTCCACAAGCGCTGAAGCCGTGTTGCTCGATGTTTCTTATATCGTCGTAGCTCTCGGCATTACATTAACTCAGCGTTTTTATGTCGCTTTCGTAAATGCAGGTGTTCACTCGAGCAATGCAGCCTGGTAGAACGTAGCCAAGAACCTAAACCAAAAAGATGAAATGGTCCCTCAACATCACCTCGCTAAGGATGCTACATGCCCAGTGCCAAATAACTAAACTCCACTCGATTTAAAGCAGTGTTACGTCAATGTTGCAGCACCTGCCGATGATACGCTGGTGGCCTTTAACAGTGGTGGATCGGTTCCACAGGTGCTGGAGCCGTGTTGCTCGATGTTTCTTGTAGCGTCGTAACTCTGGCTATTATAGTATTTTAGCGTTTTCAGGTCGCTCTCTTAAATGCAGGTGTTCACTCGAGCAATGCAGCTTAGTAGAACGAAGCCAAGAACCTGAGCCAAAAAGACGAAATGGTTCCTCAACATCACCTCGCTCAGGGTGAAACCATGCCCAGTTCCAAAGAACCAAGCGGGACTAGATTTATAGCAGTGTGACTTCAATGTTGCAGCAGCTGCCGTTGTTACGCTGGGGGCGGTGAACAGTGGTGGGTCTGTTCTACACGTTCTGATGCCGTGTTGCTCGATGGTCCTTGTAGTGTCGTAGCTCTCGGTACTACCGTAATTCAGCGTTTTCAGGTCGCTGTCTTCAATGCAGGTGTTCACTCGAGCAATGCAGTGTGGTAGAACAAAGCCAAGTACCTGCACCAAAAAGAGGAAATGGTTCCTCAACATCACCTCGCTCAGTGTGCCCCCTGCCCCGTGCCAAAGAACGAAACGTGACTCGATTTAAAGCAGTGTGACGTCAATGGTGTAGCAGCTACCGATGTTACGCTGGGGGCCGTGAAAAGTGCTGGATCGGTTCCACAGGTGCTGATGCAGTGTTGCTCGATGTTCCTTGTAGCATCGTAAGTCTCGGTTTTACAGTAATTCAGCGTTTTCAAATCACTGTCGTATATGCAGGTGCTCACTCGAGCAATGCAGCCTGGTAGAACGTAGCAAAGAATCTGAATCAAAAAGACAAATGGTTCCTCAACATCACCTCGCTCAGGGTGCCACCATGCCCAGTTTCAAAGAATGAAACGTGACACTGATTTAAAGGAGAGTGAAGTCAATGTGGCAGGAGCTGCCGATGTTACGCTCGGGGCCGTGAACAGTGGGAGATCGGTTCCACAGGTGCTGGAGCCGCGTTGCTCGATGTTTCTTGTAGCGTCGTAACTCTGGCTATTATAGTATTCTAGCTTTTTCAGGTCGCTGTCGTAAATGCAGGTGCTCACTCGAGCAATGCAGCTTAGTAGAACGAAGCCAAGAACCTGCACCAAAAAGATGAAATGGTTCCTCAACATCACCTCGTTCACGGTGCCACCATGCCCTGTGCCAAAGCACGAAACGTGACTCGATTTAAAGCAGTGTGACGTCAATGTTGCAGCAGCTACCGATGTTACGCTAGGGGCCGTGAGCAGTGGTGGATTGGTTCCACAAGTGCTGAAGCTGTGTAGTTCGATGTTCTTGTATCGTCGTAACTCTCGGCATTACAGAAATTCAGCGTTGTTATGACGCTTTCGTAAATGCAGGTGTTCACTCGAGCAATGCAGCCTGGTAGAACGAAGCCAAGAACCTAAACCAAAAAGACGAAATGGTTCATCAACATCACCTCGCTCAGTGTGCCCCCCTGCCCAGTGCCAAAGAACGACACATGACTCGATATAAAGCAGTGTGACGTCAATGTTGCAGCAGCTACCGATGTTAAGCTGGGGGCCGTGAACTGTGGTGGATCGGTTGAACAAGTGCTGAAACCGTGTTGCTCGATGTTCCTTGTAGCGTCGTAACTCTCGGTATTACAGTAATTCAGCGTTTTCAGGTCGCTGTCTTAAATGCAGGTGTTCACTCGAGCAATGCAGCCTGGTAGAACGAAGCCAAGAACCTGAACCAAAAAGCCGAAATTGTTCCTCAACATTACCTCACTCAGGGTGCCACCATGCCGAGTGGCAAATAACGAAACTTGATTTAAAGCAGTGTTACGCCAATGTTGCAGCAGCTGCCGATGATACGCTGGTGGCCGTTAACACTGGTGGATTGGTTCCACAGGTGCTGATGCCGTTTTGCTGCATGTTCCTTGTAGCTTCGTAACTCTCGGTATTACAGTAATTCAGCGTTTTCATGTCGCTGTCGTAAATGCAGGTGTTAACTCGAGCAATGCAGCCTGGTAGAACGAAGCCAAGAACCTAAACCAAAAGGCCAAATGGTTCATCAACATCACCTCGCTCAGTCTGCCCCCCCTGCCCAGTGCCAAAGAACGAAACGTGACTAGAGTTAAAGCAGTGTGACGTCAATGTTGTAGCCGCTACCGATGTTATGCTGGGGTCGTGAACAGTGGTGGATCGGTTCCACAAGCGCTGAAGCCGTGTTGCTCGATGTTTCTTGTATCGTCGTAACTCTCGGCATTACAGTAATTCAGCGTTTTCATGTCACTTTCGTAAATGCAGGTGTTCACTCGAGCATCAGCCTGGTAGAACGAAGCCAAGAACATGAACAAAAAAGACGAAATGGTCCCTCAACATCATCTCGCTCAGGGTGCCACACGCCCAGTGCCAAATAACGAAACTCGACTCGATTTAAAGCAATGGTACGTAAATGTTGCAGCACCTGCCGATGATACGCTGGTGGCCGTTAGCAGTGGTGGATCGGTTCCACAGATGCTGATGCCGTTTTGCTCGATGTTCCTTGTAGCGTCGTAACTCTCGGTATTACAGTAATTCAGCGTTTTCAGGTCGCTGACGTAAATGCAGGTGTTCACACGAGCAATGCAGCCAGGAAGAACGAAGCCAAGAACCTGAACCCAAAAGACGAAATGGTTCCTCAACATCACCTAGCTCAGGGTGTCAACATGACCAGTGCCAAAGAACGAAACGTGACTCGATTTAAAGCAGTGTGACGTGAATGTTGCAGCGGCTACCGACGTTACGCCGGGGGCCATGAACAATGGTGGATCGGTTCCACAGGTGCTGGAGCCGTGTTGCTCGATGTTTCTTGTAGCGTCGTAACTCTGGCTATTATAGTATTTTAGCGTTTTCAGATCGCTGTCGTAAATGCAGGTGTTTACTCGAGCAATGCAGCTTAGAAGAACGAAGCCAAGAACCTGAACCAAAAAGGCGAAATGGTTCCTCAACATTACCTCGCTCAGGGTGCCACCATGCCCAGTGCCGAATAACGAAACTCGATTTAAAGCAGTGTTACGCCAATGTTGCAGCAGCTGCCGATGATACGCTGGTGGCCGTTAACACTGGTGGATCGGTTCCACAGGTGCTGATGCCGTTTTGCTCGATAATCCTTGTAGCTTCGTAACTCTCGGTATTACAGTAATTCAGCGTTTTCAGGTCGCTGTCGTAAATGCAGGTGTTCACTTGAGCAATGCAGTCTGGTAGAACAAAGCCAAGAACCTGAACCAAAAAGACGAAATGGTTCCTCAACATCACCTTGCTCAGTGTGCCACCATGCCCAGTTACAAAGAACGAAACGTGACTCGATTTAAAGCAGTGTGATGTCAATGTTACAGCGGCTACCGATGTTACGCCGGGGGCCAAGAAAAGTGGTGGATCGGTTCCACAGGTGCTGAAGCCGTGTTGCTCGATGTTCCTCGTAGCGTCCTAACTCTCGGCATTACAGTAATTCAGCGTTTTCATATCGCTTTCGTATATGCTGCTGTTGACTCGAGCAATGCAGCCTAGTAGAACAAAGCCAAGAACCTGAACCAAAAAGACGAAATCGTTCCTAAACATCACCTCGCTCAGTGTGCTACCATGCCCAGTTACAAAGAACGAAACGTGACTCGATTTAAAGCAGTGTGACGTCAATGTTGCAGCAGCAGCCCATGTCACGCTGGTGGCCGTTAACAGTGGTGGATCGGTTCCACAGATGCTGATGCCGTTTTGCGCGTTGTTCCTTGCAGCGTCGTAACACTCGGAATTACAGTAATTCAGTGTTTTCATGTCGCTGTCGTAAATGCAGGTGTTCACTCAAGCAATGCAGCCAGGTAGAACGAAGCCAAGAACCTGAACCCAAAAGACGAAACGGTTCCTCAACATCACCTGGCTCAGGGTGTCAACATGCCCAGTGCAAAAGAACGAATCGTGACTCGATTTAAAGCAGTGTGACGTCAATGTTGCAGCGGCTACCGACGTTACGCCGGAGGCCATGAACAGTGGTGGATCGGTTCCACAGGTGCTGGAGCCGTGTTGCTCGATGTTTCTTGTAGCGTCGTAACTCTGGCTATTATAGCATTTTAGCGTTTTCAGGTCGCTGTCGTAATTGCAGGTGTTCACTCGAGCAATGCAGCTTAGTAGAACTAAGCAAGGAACCTGAACCAAAAAGACGAAATTGTTCCTCTACATCACCTCGCTCAGGGCGAAACCATGCCCAGTTCCTAAGAACCAAGCGGGACTAGATTTGTAGCAGTGTGACTTCAATGTTGCAGCAGCTGCCGTTGTTACGCTGGGGGCGGTGAACAGTGGTGGGTCTGTTCTACACGTTCTGATGCCGTGTTGCTCGATGGTCCTTGTAGTGTCTTAGCTCTCGGTATTACCGTAATTCAGCGTTTTCAGGTCGCTGTCTTAAATGCAGGTGTTCACTGAGCAATGCAGCCTGATAGAACGAAGCCAAGAACATGAACCAAAAAGTCGAAATTGTTCCTCAACATTACCTCACTCAGGGTGCCACCATGCCGAGTGGCAAATAACGAAACTCGATTTAAAGCAGTGTTACGCCAATGTTGCAGCAGCTGCCGATGATACACTGGTGGCCGTTAACACTGGTGGATTGGTTCCACAGGTGCTGATGCCGTTTTGCTGCATGTTCCTTGTAGCTTCGTAACTCTCGGTATTACAGTAATTCAGCGTTTTCAGGTCGCTGTCGTAAATGCAGGTGTTCACTCGAGCAATGCAGCCTGGTAGAACGAAGCCAAGAACCTAAACCAAATAGACGAAATGGTTCATCAACATCACCTAGCTCAGTCTGCCCCCCTGCCCAGTGCCAAATAACGAAACTCGATTTAAAGCAGTGTTACGCCAATGTTGCAGCAGCTGCCGATGATACGCTGGTGGCCGTTAACACTGGTGGATCGGTTCCACAGGTGCTGATGCCGTTTTGCACGATAATCCTTGTAGCTTCGTAACTCTCGGTATTACAGTAATTCAGCGTTTTCAGGTCGCTGTCGTAAATGCAGGTGTTCACTCGAGCAATGCAGCCTGATAGAACGAAGCCAAGAACCTGAACCCAAAGGACGAAATGGTTCCTCAACATCACCTCGCTCAGGGTGCCCCCTGCCCAGTGCCAAAGAACGAAACATGACTCGATTTAAAGCTGTGTGACGTCAATGTTGCAGCAGCTACCGATGTTAAGCTCGGGGCCTTGAACAGTGGTGGATCGGTTCCACAAGTGCTGAAGCCGTGTTGCTCGATGTTCCTCGTAGGGTCGTAACTCTCGGTATTACAGTAATTCAGCGTTTTCAGGTCGCTGTCGTAAATGCAGGTGTTCACTCGAGCAATGCAGCTAGGTAGAACAAGGCCAAGAACCTGAACCAAAAAGTCGAAATGGTTCCTCAACATTACCTCGCTCAGGGTGCCACCATGCCCACTGCCAAATAACGAAACTCGATTTAAAGCAGTGTTACGCCAATGTTGCAGCAGCTGCCGATGATACGCTGGTGGCCGTTAACACTGGTGGATCGGTTCCACAGGTGCTGATGCCGTTTTGCTCGATAATCCTTGTAGCTTCGTAACTCTCGGTATTACAGTAATTTTGCGTTTTCAGGCCGCTTTCGTAAAAGCAGGCGTTCACTTGAGCAATGCAGTGTGGTAGAACAAAGCCAAGAACCTGAACCAAAAAGACGAAATTGTTCCTCAACATCACCTTGCTCAGTGTGCCACCATGCCCAGTTACAAAGAACGAAACGTGACTCGATTTAAAGCAGTGTGATGTCAATGTTACAGCGGCTACCGATGTTACGCCGGGGGCCAAGAAGAGTGGTGGATCGGTTCCACAGGTGCTGAAGCCGTGTTGCTCGATGTTCCTCGTAGCGTCGTAACTCTTGGCATTACAGTAATTCAGCGTTTTCATATCGCTTTCGTATATGCTGCTGTTGACTCGAGCAATGCAGCCTAGTAGAACAAAGCCAAGAACCTGAACCAAAAAGACGAAATCGTTAGTAAACATCACCTCGCTCAGTGTGCTACCATGCCCAGTTACAAAGAACGAAACATGACTCGATTTAAAGCAGTGTGACGTCAATGTTGCAGCAGCAGCCCATGTCACGCTAGTGGCCGTTAACAGTGGTGGATCGGTTCCACAGATGCTGATGCCGTTTTGCTCGATGTTCCTTGTAGCGTCGTAACACTCGGTATTAGAGCAATTCAGTGTTTTCAGGTCGCTGTCGTAAGTGCAGGTGTTCACTCAAGCAATGCAGACTGGTAGAACGAAGCCAAAAACCTGAACCCAAAAGACGAAAGGGTTCCTCAACATCACCTGGCTCAGGGTGTCAACATACCCAGTGCAAAAGAACGAATCGTGACTCGATTTAAAGCAGTGTGACGTCAATGTTGCAGCAGCAGCCCATGTTACGCTGGTAGCCGCGAACAGTGGTGGATCGGTTCCACAGGTGCTGATGCCGTGTTGCTCGATGTTCCTTGTAGCATCGTAAGTCTCGGTTTTACAGTAATTCAGCGTTTTCAGGTCACTGTCGTAAATGCAGGTGTTCACTCGAGAAATGCAGCCTGGTAGAACGTAGCAAAGAATCTGAATCAAAAAGAGAAATGGTTCCTCAACATCACCTCGCTCAGTGTGCCCCCCTGCTCAGTGCCAAAGAACGAAACATGACTCAATTTCAAGCTGTGTGACGTCAATGTTGCAGCAGCTACCGATGTTAATCTGGGGGCCGTGAACAGTGGTGGATCGGTTCCACAAGTGCTGAAGCCGTGTTGCTCGATGTTCCTTGTAGCGTCGTAACTCTCGGTATTACAGTAATTCAGCGTTTTCAGGTCGCTGTCGTAATTGCAGGTGTTCACTTGAGCAATAGAGCCTGGTAGAACGAAGCCAAGAACCCGAACCAAAAACACAAAATTGTTCCTCAACATCGCCGCGCTCAGAGTGTCAACATGCCCAGTGCCAAAGAACGAAACGTGACTAGATTTAAAGCAGTGTGACGTCAATGTTGCAGCAGCAGCCCATGTTACGCTGGTAGCCGTGAACAGTGGCGGATCGGTTCCAGAGGTGCTGATGCCGTGTTGCTCGATGTTCCTTGTAGCATCGTAAGTCTCGGTTTTACAGTAATTCAGCGTTTTCAGGTCACTGTCGTAAATGCAGGTGTTCACTCGAGAAATGCAGCCTGATAGAACGAAGCCAAGAACCTGAACCCAAAGGACGAAATGGTTCCTCAACATCAACTCACTCAGTGTGCTACCATGCCCAGTTACAAAGAACGAAACGTGACTCGATTTAAAGCAGTGTGACGTCAATGTTGCAGCAGCAGCCCATGTCACGCTGGTGGCCGTGAACAGTGGTGGATCGGTTCCAAAGGTGCTGATGCCGTGTTGCTCGATGTTCCTTGTAGCGTCGTAACTCTCGGTTTTACAGTAATTCAGCATTCTCAGGTCACTGTCGTAAATGCAGTTTTTCACTCGAGCAATGCGCCTGGTAGAACGAAGCAAAGAATCTGAATCAGAAAGACAAATGGTTCCTCAACATCACCTCGCTCAGGATGCCACCATGTCCAGTGGCAAAGAACGAAGCGAGACTGGATTTAAAGCAGTGTGACGCCAATTTTGCAGCACGTGCCGATGGTAAGCTGGGCGCCGTGAACAGAGGAGGATCGGTTCCACAGGTGCTGATACCCTGTCGCTCGATGTTCCTTGTAGCGTCGTAACTCTCGGTATTACAGTAATTCAGAGTTTTCAGGTCACTGTCGTAAATGCAGGTGTTCACTCGAGCAATGCAGCCTGGTAGAACGTAGCAAAGAATCTGAATCAAAAAGACAAATGGTTCCTCAACATCACATCGCTCAGGGCGCCACCATGCCCAGTTCCAAAGAACGAAACGTGACACTGATTTCAAGCAGTGTGAAGTCAATTTTTCAGGAGCTGCCGGTGTTACGCTAGGGGCCGTGAACAGTGGTGGATCGGTTCCACAGGTGCTGATGCCGTGTTGCTCGATGTTCCTTGTAGCATCGTAAGTCTCGGTTTTACAGTAATTCAGCGTTTTCAGGTCACTGTCGTGAATGCAGGTGTTCACTCGAGAAATGCAGCCTGGTAGAACGTAGCAAAGAATCTGAATCAAAAAGACAAATGGTTCCTCAACATCACCTCGCTCAGTGTGCCCCCCTGCTCAGTGCCAAAGAACGAAACATGACTCGATTTCAAGCTGTGTGACGTCAATGTTGCAGCAGCTACCGATGTTAATCTGGGGGCCGTGAACAGTGGTGGATCGGTTCCACAAGTGCTGAAGCCGTGTTGCTCGATGTTCCTTGTAGGGTCGTAACTCTCGGTATTACAGTAATTCAGCGTTTTCAGGTCGCTGTCGTAAATGCAGGTGTTCGCTCGACCAATGCAGCCTGGTAGAACGAAACCAAGAACCTGAACCAAAAAGTCAAAATGGTTCCTCAACATTACCTCGCTCAGGGTGCCACCATGCCCAGTGCCAAATAACAAAACTCGATTTAAAGCAGTGTTACGCCAATGTTGCAGCAGCTGCCGATGATACGCTGGTCGCCGTTAACACTGGTGGATCGGTTCCACAGGTGCTGATGCCGTTTTGCTCGATAATCCTTGTAGCTTCGTAAGTCTCGGTATTACAGTAATTCAGCGTTTTCAGGTCACTGTCGTAAATGCAGGTGTTCACTCGAGCAATGCAGCCTGATAGAACGAAGCCAAGAACCTGAACCCAAAGGACGAAATGGTTCCTCAACATCAACTCACTCAGTGTGCTACCATGCCCAGTTACAAATAACTAAACTCCACTCGATTTAAAGCAGTGTTACGTCAATGTTGCAGCACCTGCCGATGATACGCTGGTGGCCTTTAACAGTGGTGGATCGGTTCCACATTTGCTGGAGCCGTGTTGCTCGATGTTTCTTTTAGCGTCGTAACTCTGGCTATTATAGTATTTTAGAATTTTCAGATCGCTGTCTTAAATGCAGGTGTTCACTCGAGCAATGCAGCTTAGTAGAACGAAGCCAAGAACCTGAGCCAAAAAGACGAAATGATTCCTCAACATCCCCTCGCTCAGGGTGAAACCATGCCCAGTTCCAAAGAACCAAGCGGGACTAGATTTATAGCAGTGTGACTTCAATGTTGCAGCAGCTGCCGTTGTTACGCTGGGGGCGGTGAACAGTGGTGGGTCTGTTCTACACGTTCTGATGCCGTGTTGCTCGATGGTCCTTGTAGTGTCGTAGCACTCGGTACTACCGTAATTCAGCGTTCTCAGGTCACTGGCTTACATGCAGGTGTTCACTCGAGAATGCAGTGTGGTAGAACAAAGCAAAGTACCTGCACCAAAAAGAGGAAATGGTTCCTCAACATCACCTCGTTCACGGTGCCACCATGCTCTGTGCCAAAGAACGAAACGTGACTCGATTTAAAGCAGTGTGACGTCAATGTTGCAGCAGCTACCTATGTTACGCTGGGGGCCGTGAGCAGTGGTGGATTGGTTCCAGAAGTGCTGAAGCCTTTTAGTTCGATGTTTCTTGTATCGTCGTAACTCTCGGCATTACAGTAATTCAGCGTTTTTATGTCGCTTTCGTAAATGCAGGTGTTCGCTCGAGCAATGCAGCCTGGTAGAACGAAGCCAAGAACCTAAACCAAAAGACGAAATGGTTCATGAACATCACCTCGCTCAGTGTGCCCCCTGCCCAGTGCCAAAGAACGAAACGTGACACTGATTTAAAGCAGTGTGAAGTCAATGTTGCAGCAGCTACCGATGTTACGCTAGTTGCCGTGAACAGTGGGGAATCTGTTCCACATGTGGTGATGCCATGTTGCTCGATGTTCCTTGTACCGTCGTAACTCTCGGTATTACATTAATTCAGCGTTTTGAGGTCGCTGTCCTAAATGCAGGTTTTCACTCGAGCAATGCAGCCTGGTAGAACGAAGCCAAGAACCTGAACCAAAAAGACGAAATGGTTCATCAACATCACCTCGCTCAGTGTGCCCCCTGCCCAGTGCCAAAGAACGAAACATGACTCGATTTAAAGCAGTGTGACGTCAATGTTGCAGCAGCTACTGATGTTAAGCTGGGGGCCGTGAACAGTGGTGGATCGGTTCCACAAGTGCTGAAACCGTGTTGCTCGATGTTCCTTGTAGCGTCGTAACTCTCGGTATTACAGTAATTCAGCGTTTTCAGGTCGCTGTCGTAAATGCAGGTGTTCACTCGAGCAATGCAGCCTGGTAGAACGAAGCCAAGAACCTGAACCAAAAAGTCGAAATGGTTCCTCAACATTACCTCGCTTAGGGTGCCACCATGCCCAGTGCCAAATAACGAAACTCGATTTAAAGCAGTGTTACGCCAATGTTGCAGTAGCTGCCGGTGATACGCTGGTGGCCGTTAACACTGGTGGATCGGTTCCACAGGTGCTGATGCCGTTTTGCTGGATGTTCCTTGTAGCTTCGTAACTCTCGGTATTACAGTAATTCAGCGTTTTCAGGCCGCTTTCGTAAAAGCAGGCGTTCACTTGAGCAATGCAGTGTGGTAGAACAAAGCCAAGAACCTGAACCAAAAAGACGAAATTGTTCCTCAACATCACCTTGCTCAGTGTGCCACCATGCCCAGTTACAAAGAACGAAACGTGACTCGATTTAAAGCAGTGTGATGTCAATGTTACAGCGGCTACCGATGTTACGCCGGGGGCCAAGAAGAGTGGTGGATCGGTTCCACAGGTGCTGAAGCCGTGTTGCTCGATGTTCCTCGTAGCGTCGTAACTCTTGGCATTACAGTAATTCAGCGTTTTCATATCGCTTTCGTATATGCTGCTGTTGACTCGAGCAATGCAGCCTAGTAGAACAAAGCCAAGAACCTGAACCAAAAAGACGAAATCGTTCCTAAACATCACCTCGCTCAGTGTGCTACCATGCCCAGTTACAAAGAACGAAACATGACTCGATTTAAAGCAGTGTGACGTCAATGTTGCAGCAGCAGCCCATGTCACGCTAGTGGCCGTTAACAGTGGTGGATCGGTTCCACAGATGCTGATGCCGTTTTGCTCGATGTTCCTTGTAGCGTCGTAACACTCGGTATTAGAGCAATTCAGTGTTTTCAGGTCGCTGTCGTAAGTGCAGGTGTTCACTCAAGCAATGCAGACTGGTAGAACGAAGCCAAAAACCTGAACCCAAAAGACGAAACGGTTCCTCAACATCACCTGGCTCAGGGTGTCAACATACCCAGTGCAAAAGAACGAATCGTGACTCGATTTAAAGCAGTGTGACGTCAATGTTGCAGCAGCAGCCCATGTTACGCTGGTAGCCGCGAACAGTGGTGGATCGGTTCCACAGGTGCTGATGCCGTGTTGCTCGATGTTCCTTGTAGCATCGTAAGTCTCGGTTTTACAGTAATTCAGCGTTTTCAGGTCACTGTCGTAAATGCAGGTGTTCACTCGAGAAATGCAGCCTGGTAGAACGTAGCAAAGAATCTGAATCAAAAAGAGAAATGGTTCCTCAACATCACCTCGCTCAGTGTGCCCCCCTGCTCAGTGCCAAAGAACGAAACATGACTCAATTTCAAGCTGTGTGACGTCAATGTTGCAGCAGCTACCGATGTTAATCTGGGGGCCGTGAACAGTGGTGGATCGGTTCCACAAGTGCTGAAGCCGTGTTGCTCGATGTTCCTTGTAGCGTCGTAACTCTCGGTATTACAGTAATTCAGCGTTTTCAGGTCGCTGTCGTAATTGCAGGTGTTCACTTGAGCAATAGAGCCTGGTAGAACGAAGCCAAGAACCCGAACCAAAAACACAAAATTGTTCCTCAACATCGCCGCGCTCAGAGTGTCAACATGCCCAGTGCCAAAGAACGAAACGTGACTAGATTTAAAGCAGTGTGACGTCAATGTTGCAGCAGCAGCCCATGTTACGCTGGTAGCCGTGAACAGTGGCGGATCGGTTCCAGAGGTGCTGATGCCGTGTTGCTCAATGTTCCTTGTAGCATCGTAAGTCTCGGTTTTACAGTAATTCAGCGTTTTCAGGTCACTGTCGTAAATGCAGGTGTTCACTCGAGAAATGCAGCCTGATAGAACGAAGCCAAGAACCTGAACCCAAAGGACGAAATGGTTCCTCAACATCAACTCACTCAGTGTGCTACCATGCCCAGTTACAAAGAACGAAACGTGACTCGATTTAAAGCAGTGTGACGTCAATGTTGCAGCAGCAGCCCATGTCACGCTGGTGGCCGTGAACAGTGGTGGATCGGTTCCAAAGGTGCTGATGCCGTGTTGCTCGATGTTCCTTGTAGCGTCGTAACTCTCGGTTTTACAGTAATTCAGCATTCTCAGGTCACTGTCGTAAATGCAGTTTTTCACTCGAGCAATGCGCCTGGTAGAACGAAGCAAAGAATCTGAATCAGAAAGACAAATGGTTCCTCAACATCACCTCGCTCAGGATGCCACCATGTCCAGTGGCAAAGAACGAAGCGAGACTGGATTTAAAGCAGTGTGACGCCAATTTTGCAGCACGTGCCGATGGTAAGCTGGGCGCCGTGAACAGAGGTGGATCGGTTCCACAGGTGCTGATACCCTGTCGCTCGATGTTCCTTGTAGCGTCGTAACTCTCGGTATTACAGTAATTCAGAGTTTTCAGGTCACTGTCGTAAATGCAGGTGTTCACTCGAGCAATGCAGCCTGGTAGAACGTAGCAAAGAATCTGAATCAAAAAGACAAATGGTTCCTCAACATCACATCGCTCAGGGCGCCACCATGCCCAGTTCCAAAGAACGAAACGTGACACTGATTTCAAGCAGTGTGAAGTCAATTTTTCAGGAGCTGCCGGTGTTACGCTAGGGGCCGTGAACAGTGGTGGATCGGTTCCACAGGTGCTGATGCCGTGTTGCTCGATGTTCCTTGTAGCATCGTAAGTCTCGGTTTTACAGTAATTCAGCGTTTTCAGGTCACTGTCGTGAATGCAGGTGTTCACTCGAGAAATGCAGCCTGGTAGAACGTAGCAAAGAATCTGAATCAAAAAGACAAATGGTTCCTCAACATCACCTCGCTCAGTGTGCCCCCCTGCTCAGTGCCAAAGAACGAAACATGACTCGATTTCAAGCTGTGTGACGTCAATGTTGCAGCAGCTACCGATGTTAATCTGGGGGCCGTGAACAGTGGTGGATCGGTTCCACAAGTGCTGAAGCCGTGTTGCTCGATGTTCCTTGTAGGGTCGTAACTCTCGGTATTACAGTAATTCAGCGTTTTCAGGTCGCTGTCGTAAATGCAGGTGTTCGCTCGACCAATGCAGCCTGGTAGAACGAAACCAAGAACCTGAACCAAAAAGTCAAAATGGTTCCTCAACATTACCTCGCTCAGGGTGCCACCATGCCCAGTGCCAAATAACAAAACTCGATTTAAAGCAGTGTTACGCCAATGTTGCAGCAGCTGCCGATGATACGCTGGTCGCCGTTAACACTGGTGGATCGGTTCCACAGGTGCTGATGCCGTTTTGCTCGATAATCCTTGTAGCTTCGTAAGTCTCGGTATTACAGTAATTCAGCGTTTTCAGGTCACTGTCGTAAATGCAGGTGTTCACTCGAGCAATGCAGCCTGATAGAACGAAGCCAAGAACCTGAACCCAAAGGACGAAATGGTTCCTCAACATCAACTCACTCAGTGTGCTACCATGCCCAGTTACAAATAACTAAACTCCACTCGATTTAAAGCAGTGTTACGTCAATGTTGCAGCACCTGCCGATGATACGCTGGTGGCCTTTAACAGTGGTGGATCGGTTCCACATTTGCTGGAGCCGTGTTGCTCGATGTTTCTTTTAGCGTCGTAACTCTGGCTATTATAGTATTTTAGAATTTTCAGATCGCTGTCTTAAATGCAGGTGTTCACTCGAGCAATGCAGCTTAGTAGAACGAAGCCAAGAACCTGAGCCAAAAAGACGAAATGATTCCTCAACATCCCCTCGCTCAGGGTGAAACCATGCCCAGTTCCAAAGAACCAAGCGGGACTAGATTTATAGCAGTGTGACTTCAATGTTGCAGCAGCTGCCGTTGTTACGCTGGGGGCGGTGAACAGTGGTGGGTCTGTTCTACACGTTCTGATGCCGTGTTGCTCGATGGTCCTTGTAGTGTCGTAGCACTCGGTACTACCGTAATTCAGCGTTCTCAGGTCACTGGCTTACATGCAGGTGTTCACTCGAGAATGCAGTGTGGTAGAACAAAGCAAAGTACCTGCACCAAAAAGAGGAAATGGTTCCTCAACATCACCTCGTTCACGGTGCCACCATGCTCTGTGCCAAAGAACGAAACGTGACTCGATTTAAAGCAGTGTGACGTCAATGTTGCAGCAGCTACCTATGTTACGCTGGGGGCCGTGAGCAGTGGTGGATTGGTTCCAGAAGTGCTGAAGCCTTTTAGTTCGATGTTTCTTGTATCGTCGTAACTCTCGGCATTACAGTAATTCAGCGTTTTTATGTCGCTTTCGTAAATGCAGGTGTTCGCTCGAGCAATGCAGCCTGGTAGAACGAAGCCAAGAACCTAAACCAAAAGACGAAATGGTTCATGAACATCACCTCGCTCAGTGTGCCCCCTGCCCAGTGCCAAAGAACGAAACGTGACACTGATTTAAAGCAGTGTGAAGTCAATGTTGCAGCAGCTACCGATGTTACGCTAGTTGCCGTGAACAGTGGGGAATCTGTTCCACATGTGGTGATGCCATGTTGCTCGATGTTCCTTGTACCGTCGTAACTCTCGGAATTACATTAATTCAGCGTTTTGAGGTCGCTGTCCTAAATGCAGGTTTTCACTCGAGCAATGCAGCCTGGTAGAACGAAGCCAAGAACCTGAACCAAAAAGACGAAATGGTTCATCAACATCACCTCGCTCAGTGTGCCCCCTGCCCAGTGCCAAAGAACGAAACATGACTCGATTTAAAGCAGTGTGACGTCAATGTTGCAGCAGCTACTGATGTTAAGCTGGGGGCCGTGAACAGTGGTGGATCGGTTCCACAAGTGCTGAAACCGTGTTGCTCGATGTTCCTTGTAGCGTCGTAACTCTCGGTATTACAGTAATTCAGCGTTTTCAGGTCGCTGTCGTAAATGCAGGTGTTCACTCGAGCAATGCAGCCTGGTAGAACGAAGCCAAGAACCTGAACCAAAAAGTCGAAATGGTTCCTCAACATTACCTCGCTTAGGGTGCCACCATGCCCAGTGCCAAATAACGAAACTCGATTTAAAGCAGTGTTACGCCAATGTTGCAGTAGCTGCCGATGATACGCTGGTGGCCGTTAACACTGGTGGATCGGTTCCACAGGTGCTGATGCCGTTTTGCTGGATGTTCCTTGTAGCTTCGTAACTCTCGGTATTACAGTAATTCAGCGTTTTCAGGTTGCTGTCGTAAATGCAGGTGTTCACTCGAGCAATGCAGCCTGGTAGAACGAAGCCAAGAACCTGAACCCAAAAGACGAAATGGTTCATCAACATCACCTCGCTCAGGGTGTCAACATGCCCAGTGCCAAAGAACGAAACGTGACTCGATTTAAAGCAGTGTGACGTCAATGTTGCAGCGGCTACCGACGTTACGCCGGGGGCCAAGAACAGTGGTGGATCGGTTCCACAGGTGCTGGAGCCGTGTTGCTCGATGTTTCTTGTAGCGTCGTAACTCTGGCTATTATAGTATTTTAGCGTTTTCAGATCGCTGTCGTAAATGCAGGTGTTCACTCGAGCAATGCAGCTTAGAAGAACGAAGCCAAGAACCTGAAGCAAAAAGACGAAATGGTTCCTCAACATAACCTCGCTCACGGTGAAACCATGCCCAGTTACAAAGAACCAAGCGGGACCAGATTTAAGGCAGTGTGACGTCAATGGTGCAGCAGCTACCGATGTTACGCTGGGGGCCGTGAACAGTGGTGGATCGGTTCCACAGATGCTGATGCCGTTTTGCTCGATGTTCCTTGTAGCGTCGTAACTCTCGGTATTACAGTAATTCAGCGTTTTCAGGTCGCTGTCGTAAATGCAGGTGTTCACTCGAGCAATGCAGCCAGGTAGAACGAAGCCAAGAACCTGAACCCAAAAGACGAAATGGTTCCTCAACATCACCTCGCTCAGTGTGCTACCATGCCCAGTTACAAAGAACGAAACGTGACTCGATTTAAAGCAGTGTGACGTCAATGTTGCAGCAGCAGCCCATGTCAAGCTGGTGGCCGTGAACAGTGGTGGATCGGTTCCAAAGGTGCTGATGCCATGTTGCTCGATGTTCCTTGTAGCGTCGTAACTCTCGGTTTTACAGTAATTCAGCATTTTCAGGTCACTGTCGTAAATGCAGTTGTTCACTCGAGCAATGCGCCTGGTAGAACGAAGCAAAGAATCTGAATCAGAAAGACAAATGGTTCCTCAACGTCACCTCGCTCAGGGTGCCACCATGTCCAGTGCCAAAGAACGAAGCGTGACTGGATTTAAAGCAGTGTGACGTCAATTTTGCAGCAGGTGCCGATGATACGCTGGTGGCCGTTAACACTGGTGGATCGGTTCCACAGGTGCTGATGCCGTTTTGCTCGATCATCCTTGTAGCTTCGTAACTCTCGGTATTACAGTAACTCAGCGTTTTCAGGTCGCTGTCGTAAATGCAGGTGCTCCCTCGAGCAATGCAGCCTGATAGAACGAAGCCAAGAACCTGAACCCAAAGGACGAAATGGTTCCTCAACATCACTTCGCTCAGTGTGCTACCATGCCCAGTTACAAAGAACGAAACGTGACTCGATTTAAAGCAGTGTGACGTCAATGTTGGAGCAGCAGCCCATGCCAAGCTGGTGGCCGTGAACAGTGGTGGATCGGTTCCAAAGGTGCTGATGCCATGTTGCTCGATGTTCCTTGTAGCGTCGTAAATCTCGGCTTTACAGTAATTCAGCATTTTCAGGTCACTGTCGTAAATGCAGTTGTTCACTCGAGCAATGCGCCTGGTAGAACGAAGCAAAGAATCTGAATCAGAAAGACAAATGGTTCCTCAACATCACCTCGCTCAGGGTGCCACCATGTCCAGTGCCAAAGAACGAAGCGTGACTGGATTTAAAGCAGTGTGACGTCAATTTTGCAGCAGGTGCCGATGGTAAGCTGGGCGCCGTGAACAGAGGTGGATCGGTTCCACAGGTGCTGATACCCTGTTGCTCGATGTTCCTTGTAGCGTCGTAACACTCGGTATTACAGTAATTCAGCGTTTTCAGGTCACTGTCGTAAATGCAGGTGTTCACTCGAGCAATGCAGCCTGGTAGAACGTAGCAAAGAATCTGAATCAAAAAGACAAATGGTTCCTCAACATCACCTCGCTCAAGACGCCACCATGCCCAGTTCCAAAGAACGAAACGTGACACTGATTTCAAGCAGTGTGAAGTCAATGTTGCAGGAGCTGCCGGTGTTACGCTAGGGGCCGTGAACAGTGGGGGATCGGTTCAACAGGTGGTGATGCCATGTTGCTCGATGTTGCTTGTACCGTCGTTACTCTCGGTATTGCATTATTTCAGCGTTTTCAGGTCGCTGTCCTAAATGCAGGTGTTCACTCGAGCAATGGAGCCTGGTAGGACGAAGCCAAGAACCTGAACCAAAAAGACGAAATGGTTCATCAACATCACCTCGCTCAGTGTGACCCCTGCCCAGTGGCAAAGAACGAAACGTGACTCGATTTAAAGCAGTGTGACGTCAATGTTGTAGCAGCTACCGATGTTACGCTGGGGGCCGTGAACAGTGGTGGATCGGTTCCACAAGCGCTGAAGCCGTGTTGCTCGATGTTTCTTGTATCGTCGTAACTCTCGGCATTACAGTAATTCAGCGTTTTCATGTCGCTTTCGTATATGCAGGTGTTCACTCGAGCAATGCAGCCTGGTAGAACGAAGCCAAGAACCTGAGCCAAAAAGACGAAATGGTTCCTAACATCACCTCGCTCAGGGTGAAACCATGCCCAGTTCCAAAGAACCAAGCGGGACTAGATTTATAGCAGTGTGACTTCAATGTTGCAGCAGCTCCCGTTGTTACGCTGGGGGCTGTGAACAGTGGTGGGTCTGTTCTACACGTTCTGATGCCATGTTGCTCGATGGTCCTTGTAGTGTCGTAGCTCTCGGTACTAGCGTAATTCAGCGTTTTCAGGTCGCTGTCTTAAATGCAGGTGTTCACTCGAGCAATGCAGTGTGGTAGAACAAAGCCAAGTACCTGAACCAAAAAAAGGAAATGGTTCCTCAACATCACCTCGTTCACGGTGCCACCATGCCCTGTGCCAAAGAACGAAACGTGACTCGATTTAAAGCAGTGTCACGTCAATGTTGCAGCAGCTACCGATGTTACGCTGGTGGCCGTGAACAGTGCTGGATCGGTTCCACAGGTGCTGATGCCGCGTTGCTTGAAGTTCTTTGTAGCGTCGTAACTCCGGGTATTACACAAATTCAGCGTGTTCAGGTCGCTGTCGTAAATGCAGGTGTTCACTTGAGCAATACAGCCTGGTAGAACGAAGCCAAGAACCCGAACCAAAAACACAAAATTGTTCCTCAACATCGCCGCGCTCAGGGTGTCAACATGCCCAGTGCCAAAGAACGAAACGTGACTCGATTTAAAGCAGTGTGACTTCAATGTTGCAGCAGTTGCCCATGTTACGCTGGTAGCGGTGAACAGTGGTGATCGGTTCCACAAGTGCTGAAGCCGTGTTGCTCGATGTTCCTTGTAGCGTCGTAACTCCCGGTATTACAGTAATTCAGCGTTTTCAGGCCGCTTTCGTAAAAGCAGGCGTTCACTCGAGCAATGCAGTCTGGTAGGACGAAGCCAAGAACCTGAACCAAAAAGGCGAAATGATTCCTCAACATCACCTCGCTCAGGGTGCCCCCCTGCCCAGTGCCAAAGAACGAAACATGACTCGATTTAAAGCTGCGTGACGTCAATGTTGCAGCACCTACCGATGTTAAGCTGGGGGCCGTGAACAGTGGTGGATCGGTTCCACAAGTGCTCAAGCCGTGTTGCTCGATGTTCCCTGTAGCGTCGTAACTCTAAGTATTACCGTAATTCAGCGTTTTCAGGTCGCTTTCGTTTATGCTGGTGTTCACTCGAGCAATGCAGCCTAGTAGAACAAAGCCAAGAACCTGAAACAAAAAGACGAAATGGTTTCTAAACATCACCTCGCTCAATGTGCTACCATGCCCAGTTACAAAGAACGAAACGTGACTCGATTTAAAGCAGTGTGACGTCAATGTTGCAGCAGCAGCCCATGTCACGCTGGTGGCCGTGAACAGTGGTGGATCGGTTCCAAAGGTGCTGATGCCGTGTTGCTCGATGTTCCTTGTAGCGTCGTAACTCTCGGTTTTACAGTAATTCATCATTTTCAGGTCACTGTCGTAAATGCAGTTGTTCACTCGAGCATTGCGCCTGGTAGAACGAAGCAAAGATTCTGAATCAGAAAGACAAATGGTTCCTCAATATCACCTCGCTCAGGGTGGCACCATGTCCAGTGCCAAAGAACGAAGCGTGACTGGATATAAAGCAGTGTGACGTCAATTTTGCAGCAGGTGCCGATGGTAAGCTGGGCGCCGTGAACAGAGGTGGATTGGTTCCACAGGTGCTGATAACCTGTTGATCGATGTTCCTTGTACCGTCGTTACTCTCGGTATTGCATTAATTCAGCGTTTTCAGGTCGCTGTCCTAAATGCAGGTGTTCACTCGAGCAATGCAGCCAGGTAGAACGAAGCCAAGAACCTGAACCAAAAAGACGAAATGGTTCATCAACATCACCTCGCTCAGTGTGCCCCCCTGCCCAGTGCCAAAGAACGAAACGTGACTCGATTTAAAGCAGTGTGACATCAATGTTGTAGCATCTACCGATGTTACGCTGGGGGCCGTGAACAGTGGTAGATCGGTTCCACAAGCGCTGAAGCCGTGTTGCTCGATGTTTCTTGTATCGTCGTAACTCTCGGCATTACAGTAATTCAGCGTTTTCATGTCGCTTTCGTAAATGCAGGTGTTCACTCGAGCAATGCAGCCTGGTAGAACGAAGCCAAGAACCTGAGCCAAAAAGACGAAATGGTTCCTCAACATCACCTCGCTCAGGGTGAAACCATGCCCAGTGCCAAAGAACGAAACGTGACTTGATTTAAAGCAGTGTGACGTCAATGTTGCAGCAGCTACCCATGTTACGCTGGTAGCCGTGAACAGTGGTGGGCCGGTTCAACAGGTGGTGATGCCGTTTTGCTCGATGTTCCTTGTAGCATCGTCAGTCTCGGTTTTTACAGTAATTCAGCGTTTTCAGGTCACTGTCGTAAATGCAGGTGTTCACTCGAGCAATGCAGCCTCGTAGAACGTAGCAAAGAATCTGAATCAAAAAGACAAATGGTTCCTCAACATCACCTCGCTCAGGGTGCCACCATGCCCAGTTCCAAAGAACGAAACGTGACACTGATTTAAAGCAGTGTGAAGTCAATGTTGCAGGAGCTGCCGGTGTTACGCTAGAGGCCGTGAACAGTGGGGTATCGGTTCCACAGGTGCTGGAGCCGTGTTGCTCGATGTTTCTTGTAGCGTCGTAACTCTTGCTATTATAGTATTTTAGCGTTTTCAGGTCGCTGTCGTAAATGCCGGTTTTCACTCGAGCAATGCAGTCTGGTAGGACGAAGCCAAGAACCTGAACCAAAAAGGCGAAATGATTCCTCACCATCACCTCGCTCAGGGTGCCACCATGTCCTGTGCCAAAGAACGAAGCGTGACTCGATTTAAAGCAGTGTGACGTCAATGCTGCAGCATCTGCCGATGTTAAGCTTGGGGTGGTGAACAGTGATGGTCGGTTGTACACGTTCTGATGCCGTGTTGCTCGATGTTCCCTGTACCGTCGTAACTCTAAGTATTACCGTAATTCAGCGTTTTCAGGTCGCTCTCCTAAATGCAGGTGTTCACTCGAACAATGCAGTCTGGTAGAACAAAGCCAAGAACCTGAACCAAAAAGACGAAATGGTTCCTCAACATCACCTCGCTCAGTGTGCCACCATGCCCCGTTACAAAGAACGAAACGTGACTCGATTTAAAGCAGTGTGACGTCAATGTTACAGAGCTACCGATGTTACGCCGGGGGCCATGAACAGTGGTGGATCGGTTCCTCAGCTGCTGAAGCCGTGTTGCTCGATGTTCCTTGTAGCGTTGTAACTCTCGGCATTACAGTAATTCAGCGTTTTCATATCGCTTTCGTATATGCTGGTGTTCACTCGAGCAATGCAGCCTAGTAGAACAAAGCCAAGAACCTGAAACAAAAAGACGAAATGGTTCCTAAACATCACCTCGCTCAATGTGCTACCATGCCCAGTTACAAAGAACGAAACGTGACTCGATTTAAAGCAGTGTTACGTCAATGTTGCAGCAGCAGCAGCCCATGTCACGCTGGTGGCCGTGAACACTGGTGGATCAGCTCCACAGGTGCTGATGCCGTTTTGCTGGATGTTCCTTGTAGCTTCGTAACTCTCGGTATTACAGTAATTCAGCGTTTTCAGGTTGCTGTCGTAAATGCAGGTGTTCACTCGAGCAATGCAGCCTGGTAGAACGAAGCCAAGAACCTGAACCCAAAAGACGAAATGGTTCATCAACATCACCTCGCTCAGGGTGTCAACATGCCCACTGCCAAAGAACGAAACGTGACTCGATTTAAAGCAGTGTGACGTCAATGTTGCAGCGGCTACCGACGTTACGCCGGGGGCCAAGAACAGTGGTGGATCGGTTCCACAGGTGCTGGAGCCGTGTTGCTCGATGTTTCTTGTAGCGTCGTAACTCTGGCTATTATAGTATTTTAGCGTTTTCAGATCGCTGTCGTAAATGCAGGTGTTCACTCGAGCAATGCAGCTTAGAAGAACGAAGCCAAGAACCTGAAGCAAAAAGACGAAATGGTTCCTCAACATAACCTCGCTCACGGTGAAACCATGCCCAGTTACAAAGAACCAAGCGGGACCAGATTTAAGGCAGTGTGACGTCAATGGTGCAGCAGCTACCGATGTTACGCTGGGGGCCGTGAACAGTGGTGGATCGGTTCCACAGGTGCTGATGCCGTTTTGCTCGATCATCCTTGTAGCTTCGTAACTCTCGGTATTACAGTAACTCAGCGTTTTCAGGTCGCTGTCGTAAATGCAGGTGCTCACTCGAGCAATGCAGCCTGATAGAACGAAGCCAAGAACCTGAACCCAAAGGACGAAATGGTTCCTCAACATCACTTCGCTCAGTGTGCTACCATGCCCAGTTACAAAGAACGAAACGTGACTCGATTTAAAGCAGTGTGACGTCAATGTTGGAGCAGCAGCCCATGCCAAGCTGGTGGCCGTGAACAGTGGTGGATCGGTTCCAAAGGTGCTGATGCCATGTTGCTCGATGTTCCTTGTAGCGTCGTAAATCTCGGCTTTACAGTAATTCAGCATTTTCAGGTCACTGTCGTAAATGCAGTTGTTCACTCGAGCAATGCGCCTGGTAGAACGAAGCAAAGAATCTGAATCAGAAAGACAAATGGTTCCTCAACATCACCTCGCTCAGGGTGCCACCATGTCCAGTGCCAAAGAACGAAGCGTGACTGGATTTAAAGCAGTGTGACGTCAATTTTGCAGCAGGTGCCGATGGTAAGCTGGGCGCCGTGAACAGAGGTGGATCGGTTCCACAGGTGCTGATACCCTGTTGCTCGATGTTCCTTGTAGCGTCGTAACACTCGGTATTACAGTAATTCAGCGTTTTCAGGTCACTGTCGTAAATGCAGGTGTTCACTCGAGCAATGCAGCCTGGTAGAACGTAGCAAAGAATCTGAATCAAAAAGACAAATGGTTCCTCAACATCACCTCGCTCAAGACGCCACCATGCCCAGTTCCAAAGAACGAAACGTGACACTGATTTCAAGCAGTGTGAAGTCAATGTTGCAGGAGCTGCCGGTGTTACGCTAGGGGCCGTGAACAGTGGGGGATCGGTTCAACAGGTGGTGATGCCATGTTGCTCGATGTTGCTTGTACCGTCGTTACTCTCGGTATTGCATTATTTCAGCGTTTTCAGGTCGCTGTCCTAAATGCAGGTGTTCACTCGAGCAATGGAGCCTGGTAGGACGAAGCCAAGAACCTGAACCAAAAAGACGAAATGGTTCATCAACATCACCTCGCTCAGTGTGACCCCTGCCCAGTGGCAAAGAACGAAACGTGACTCGATTTAAAGCAGTGTGACGTCAATGTTGTAGCAGCTACCGATGTTACGCTGGGGGCCGTGAACAGTGGTGGATCGGTTCCACAAGCGCTGAAGCCGTGTTGCTCGATGTTTCTTGTATCGTCGTAACTCTCGGCATTACAGTAATTCAGCGTTTTCATGTCGCTTTCGTAAATGCAGGTGTTCACTCGAGCAATGCAGCCTGGTAGAACGAAGCCAAGAACCTGAGCCAAAAAGACGAAATGGTTCCTAACATCACCTCGCTCAGGGTGAAACCATGCCCAGTTCCAAAGAACCAAGCGGGACTAGATTTATAGCAGTGTGACTTCAATGTTGCAGCAGCTCCCGTTGTTACGCTGGGGGCTGTGAACAGTGGTGGGTCTGTTCTACACGTTCTGATGCCATGTTGCTCGATGGTCCTTGTAGTGTCGTAGCTCTCGGTACTAGCGTAATTCAGCGTTTTCAGGTCGCTGTCTTAAATGCAGGTGTTCACTCGAGCAATGCAGTGTGGTAGAACAAAGCCAAGTACCTGAACCAAAAAAAGGAAATGGTTCCTCAACATCACCTCGTTCACGGTGCCACCATGCCCTGTGCCAAAGAACGAAACGTGACTCGATTTAAAGCAGTGTCACGTCAATGTTGCAGCAGCTACCGATGTTACGCTGGTGGCCGTGAACAGTGCTGGATCGGTTCCACAGGTGCTGATGCCGCGTTGCTTGAAGTTCTTTGTAGCGTCGTAACTCCGGGTATTACACAAATTCAGCGTGTTCAGGTCGCTGTCGTAAATGCAGGTGTTCACTTGAGCAATACAGCCTGGTAGAACGAAGCCAAGAACCCGAACCAAAAACACAAAATTGTTCCTCAACATCACCTCGCTCAGGGCGAAACCATGCCCAGTTCCTAAGAACCAAGCGGGACTAGATTTGTAGCAGTGTGACTTCAATGTTGCAGCAGCTGCCGTTGTTACGCTGGGGGCGGTGAACAGTGGTGGGTCTGTTCTACACGTTCTGATGCCGTGTTGCTCGATGGTCCTTGTAGTGTCTTAGCTCTCGGTATTACCGTAATTCAGCGTTTTCAGGTCGCTGTCTTAAATGCAGGTGTTCACTGAGCAATGCAGCCTGATAGAACGAAGCCAAGAACATGAACCAAAAAGTCGAAATTGTTCCTCAACATTACCTCACTCAGGGTGCCACCATGCCGAGTGGCAAATAACGAAACTCGATTTAAAGCAGTGTTACGCCAATGTTGCAGCAGCTGCCGATGATACACTGGTGGCCGTTAACACTGGTGGATTGGTTCCACAGGTGCTGATGCCGTTTTGCTGCATGTTCCTTGTAGCTTCGTAACTCTCGGTATTACAGTAATTCAGCGTTTTCAGGTCGCTGTCGTAAATGCAGGTGTTCACTCGAGCAATGCAGCCTGGTAGAACGAAGCCAAGAACCTAAACCAAATAGACGAAATGGTTCATCAACATCACCTAGCTCAGTCTGCCCCCCTGCCCAGTGCCAAATAACGAAACTCGATTTAAAGCAGTGTTACGCCAATGTTGCAGCAGCTGCCGATGATACGCTGGTGGCCGTTAACACTGGTGGATCGGTTCCACAGGTGCTGATGCCGCTTTGCACGATAATCCTTGTAGCTTCGTAACTCTCGGTATTACAGTAATTCAGCGTTTTCAGGTCGCTGTCGTAAATGCAGGTGTTCACTCGAGCAATGCAGCCTGATAGAACGAAGCCAAGAACCTGAACCCAAAGGACGAAATGGTTCCTCAACATCACCTCGCTCAGGGTGCCCCCTGCCCAGTGCCAAAGAACGAAACATGACTCGATTTAAAGCTGTGTGACGTCAATGTTGCAGCAGCTACCGATGTTAAGCTCGGGGCCTTGAACAGTGGTGGATCGGTTCCGCAAGTGCTGAAGCCGTGTTGCTCGATGTTCCTCGTAGGGTCGTAACTCTCGGTATTACAGTAATTCAGCGTTTTCAGGTCGCTGTCGTAAATGCAGGTGTTCACTCGAGCAATGCAGCTAGGTAGAACAAGGCCAAGAACCTGAACCAAAAAGTCGAAATGGTTCCTCAACATTACCTCGCTCAGGGTGCCACCATGCCCACTGCCAAATAACGAAACTCGATTTAAAGCAGTGTTACGCCAATGTTGCAGCAGCTGCCGATGATACGCTGGTGGCCGTTAACACTGGTGGATCGGTTCCACAGGTGCTGATGCCGTTTTGCTCGATAATCCTTGTAGCTTCGTAACTCTCGGTATTACAGTAATTTTGCGTTTTCAGGCCGCTTTCGTAAAAGCAGGCGTTCACTTGAGCAATGCAGTGTGGTAGAACAAAGCCAAGAACCTGAACCAAAAAGACGAAATTGTTCCTCAACATCACCTTGCTCAGTGTGCCACCATGCCCAGTTACAAAGAACGAAACGTGACTCGATTTAAAGCAGTGTGATGTCAATGTTACAGCGGCTACCGATGTTACGCCGGGGGCCAAGAAGAGTGGTGGATCGGTTCCACAGGTGCTGAAGCCGTGTTGCTCGATGTTCCTCGTAGCGTCGTAACTCTTGGCATTACAGTAATTCAGCGTTTTCATATCGCTTTCGTATATGCTGCTGTTGACTCGAGCAATGCAGCCTAGTAGAACAAAGCCAAGAACCTGAACCAAAAAGACGAAATCGTTCCTAAACATCACCTCGCTCAGTGTGCTACCATGCCCAGTTACAAAGAACGAAACATGACTCGATTTAAAGCAGTGTGACGTCAATGTTGCAGCAGCAGCCCATGTCACGCTAGTGGCCGTTAACAGTGGTGGATCGGTTCCACAGATGCTGATGCCGTTTTGCTCGATGTTCCTTGTAGCGTCGTAACACTCGGTATTAGAGCAATTCAGTGTTTTCAGGTCACTGTCGTAAGTGCAGGTGTTCACTCAAGCAATGCAGACTGGTAGAACGAAGCCAAAAACCTGAACCCAAAAGACGAAACGGTTCCTCAACATCACCTGGCTCAGGGTGTCAACATACCCAGTGCAAAAGAACGAATCGTGACTCGATTTAAAGCAGTGTGACGTCAATGTTGCAGCAGCAGCCCATGTTACGCTGGTAGCCGCGAACAGTGGTGGATCGGTTCCACAGGTGCTGATGCCGTGTTGCTCGATGTTCCTTGTAGCATCGTAAGTCTCGGTTTTACAGTAATTCAGCGTTTTCAGGTCACTGTCGTAAATGCAGGTGTTCACTCGAGAAATGCAGCCTGGTAGAACGTAGCAAAGAATCTGAATCAAAAAGAGAAATGGTTCCTCAACATCACCTCGCTCAGTGTGCCCCCCTGCTCAGTGCCAAAGAACGAAACATGACTCAATTTCAAGCTGTGTGACGTCAATGTTGCAGCAGCTACCGATGTTAATCTGGGGGCCGTGAACAGTGGTGGATCGGTTCCACAAGTGCTGAAGCCGTGTTGCTCGATGTTCCTTGTAGCGTCGTAACTCTCGGTATTACAGTAATTCAGCGTTTTCAGGTCGCTGTCGTAATTGCAGGTGTTCACTTGAGCAATAGAGCCTGGTAGAACGAAGCCAAGAACCCGAACCAAAAACACAAAATTGTTCCTCAACATCGCCGCGCTCAGAGTGTCAACATGCCCAGTGCCAAAGAACGAAACGTGACTAGATTTAAAGCAGTGTGACGTCAATGTTGCAGCAGCAGCCCATGTTACGCTGGTAGCCGTGAACAGTGGCGGATCGGTTCCAGAGGTGCTGATGCCGTGTTGCTCGATGTTCCTTGTAGCATCGTAAGTCTCGGTTTTACAGTAATTCAGCGTTTTCAGGTCACTGTCGTAAATGCAGGTGTTCACTCGAGAAATGCAGCCTGATAGAACGAAGCCAAGAACCTGAACCCAAAGGACGAAATGGTTCCTCAACATCAACTCACTCAGTGTGCTACCATGCCCAGTTACAAAGAACGAAACGTGACTCGATTTAAAGCAGTGTGACGTCAATGTTGCAGCAGCAGCCCATGTCACGCTGGTGGCCGTGAACAGTGGTGGATCGGTTCCAAAGGTGCTGATGCCGTGTTGCTCGATGTTCCTTGTAGCGTCGTAACTCTCGGTTTTACAGTAATTCAGCATTCTCAGGTCACTGTCGTAAATGCAGTTTTTCACTCGAGCAATGCGCCTGGTAGAACGAAGCAAAGAATCTGAATCAGAAAGACAAATGGTTCCTCAACATCACCTCGCTCAGGATGCCACCATGTCCAGTGGCAAAGAACGAAGCGAGACTGGATTTAAAGCAGTGTGACGCCAATTTTGCAGCACGTGCCGATGGTAAGCTGGGCGCCGTGAACAGAGGAGGATCGGTTCCACAGGTGCTGATACCCTGTCGCTCGATGTTCCTTGTAGCGTCGTAACTCTCGGTATTACAGTAATTCAGAGTTTTCAGGTCACTGTCGTAAATGCAGGTGTTCACTCGAGCAATGCAGCCTGGTAGAACGTAGCAAAGAATCTGAATCAAAAAGACAAATGGTTCCTCAACATCACATCGCTCAGGGCGCCACCATGCCCAGTTCCAAAGAACGAAACGTGACACTGATTTCAAGCAGTGTGAAGTCAATTTTTCAGGAGCTGCCGGTGTTACGCTAGGGGCCGTGAACAGTGGTGGATCGGTTCCACAGGTGCTGATGCCGTGTTGCTCGATGTTCCTTGTAGCATCGTAAGTCTCGGTTTTACAGTAATTCAGCGTTTTCAGGTCACTGTCGTGAATGCAGGTGTTCACTCGAGAAATGCAGCCTGGTAGAACGTAGCAAAGAATCTGAATCAAAAAGACAAATGGTTCCTCAACATCACCTCGCTCAGTGTGCCCCCCTGCTCAGTGCCAAAGAACGAAACATGACTCGATTTCAAGCTGTGTGACGTCAATGTTGCAGCAGCTACCGATGTTAATCTGGGGGCCGTGAACAGTGGTGGATCGGTTCCACAAGTGCTGAAGCCGTGTTGCTCGATGTTCCTTGTAGGGTCGTAACTCTCGGTATTACAGTAATTCAGCGTTTTCAGGTCGCTGTCGTAAATGCAGGTGTTCGCTCGACCAATGCAGCCTGGTAGAACGAAACCAAGAACCTGAACCAAAAAGTCAAAATGGTTCCTCAACATTACCTCGCTCAGGGTGCCACCATGCCCAGTGCCAAATAACAAAACTCGATTTAAAGCAGTGTTACGCCAATGTTGCAGCAGCTGCCGATGATACGCTGGTCGCCGTTAACACTGGTGGATCGGTTCCACAGGTGCTGATGCCGTTTTGCTCGATAATCCTTGTAGCTTCGTAAGTCTCGGTATTACAGTAATTCAGCGTTTTCAGGTCACTGTCGTAAATGCAGGTGTTCACTCGAGCAATGCAGCCTGATAGAACGAAGCCAAGAACCTGAACCCAAAGGACGAAATGGTTCCTCAACATCAACTCACTCAGTGTGCTACCATGCCCAGTTACAAATAACTAAACTCCACTCGATTTAAAGCAGTGTTACGTCAATGTTGCAGCACCTGCCGATGATACGCTGGTGGCCTTTAACAGTGGTGGATCGGTTCCACATTTGCTGGAGCCGTGTTGCTCGATGTTTCTTTTAGCGTCGTAACTCTGGCTATTATAGTATTTTAGAATTTTCAGATCGCTGTCTTAAATGCAGGTGTTCACTCGAGCAATGCAGCTTAGTAGAACGAAGCCAAGAACCTGAGCCAAAAAGACGAAATGATTCCTCAACATCCCCTCGCTCAGGGTGAAACCATGCCCAGTTCCAAAGAACCAAGCGGGACTAGATTTATAGCAGTGTGACTTCAATGTTGCAGCAGCTGCCGTTGTTACGCTGGGGGCGGTGAACAGTGGTGGGTCTGTTCTACACGTTCTGATGCCGTGTTGCTCGATGGTCCTTGTAGTGTCGTAGCACTCGGTACTACCGTAATTCAGCGTTCTCAGGTCACTGGCTTACATGCAGGTGTTCACTCGAGAATGCAGTGTGGTAGAACAAAGCAAAGTACCTGCACCAAAAAGAGGAAATGGTTCCTCAACATCACCTCGTTCACGGTGCCACCATGCTCTGTGCCAAAGAACGAAACGTGACTCGATTTAAAGCAGTGTGACGTCAATGTTGCAGCAGCTACCTATGTTACGCTGGGGGCCGTGAGCAGTGGTGGATTGGTTCCAGAAGTGCTGAAGCCTTTTAGTTCGATGTTTCTTGTATCGTCGTAACTCTCGGCATTACAGTAATTCAGCGTTTTTATGTCGCTTTCGTAAATGCAGGTGTTCGCTCGAGCAATGCAGCCTGGTAGAACGAAGCCAAGAACCTAAACCAAAAGACGAAATGGTTCATGAACATCACCTCGCTCAGTGTGCCCCCTGCCCAGTGCCAAAGAACGAAACGTGACACTGATTTAAAGCAGTGTGAAGTCAATGTTGCAGCAGCTACCGATGTTACGCTAGTTGCCGTGAACAGTGGGGAATCTGTTCCACATGTGGTGATGCCATGTTGCTCGATGTTCCTTGTACCGTCGTAACTCTCGGAATTACATTAATTCAGCGTTTTGAGGTCGCTGTCCTAAATGCAGGTTTTCACTCGAGCAATGCAGCCTGGTAGAACGAAGCCAAGAACCTGAACCAAAAAGACGAAATGGTTCATCAACATCACCTCGCTCAGTGTGCCCCCTGCCCAGTGCCAAAGAACGAAACATGACTCGATTTAAAGCAGTGTGACGTCAATGTTGCAGCAGCTACTGATGTTAAGCTGGGGGCCGTGAACAGTGGTGGATCGGTTCCACAAGTGCTGAAACCGTGTTGCTCGATGTTCCTTGTAGCGTCGTAACTCTCGGTATTACAGTAATTCAGCGTTTTCAGGTCGCTGTCGTAAATGCAGGTGTTCACTCGAGCAATGCAGCCTGGTAGAACGAAGCCAAGAACCTGAACCAAAAAGTCGAAATGGTTCCTCAACATTACCTCGCTTAGGGTGCCACCATGCCCAGTGCCAAATAACGAAACTCGATTTAAAGCAGTGTTACGCCAATGTTGCAGTAGCTGCCGATGATACGCTGGTGGCCGTTAACACTGGTGGATCGGTTCCACAGGTGCTGATGCCGTTTTGCTGGATGTTCCTTGTACCTTCGTAACTCTCGGTATTACAGTAATTCAGCGTTTTCAGGTTGCTGTCGTAAATGCAGGTGTTCACTCGAGCAATGCAGCCTGGTAGAACGAAGCCAAGAACCTGAACCCAAAAGACGAAATGGTTCATCAACATCACCTCGCTCAGGGTGTCAACATGCCCAGTGCCAAAGAACGAAACGTGACTCGATTTAAAGCAGTGTGACGTCAATGTTGCAGCGGCTACCGACGTTACGCCGGGGGCCAAGAACAGTGGTGGATCGGTTCCACAGGTGCTGGAGCCGTGTTGCTCGATGTTTCTTGTAGCGTCGTAACTCTGGCTATTATAGTATTTTAGCGTTTTCAGATCGCTGTCGTAAATGCAGGTGTTCACTCGAGCAATGCAGCTTAGAAGAACGAAGCCAAGAACCTGAAGCAAAAAGACGAAATGGTTCCTCAACATAACCTCGCTCACGGTGAAACCATGCCCAGTTACAAAGAACCAAGCGGGACCAGATTTAAGGCAGTGTGACGTCAATGGTGCAGCAGCTACCGATGTTACGCTGGGGGCCGTGAACAGTGGTGGATCGGTTCCACAGATGCTGATGCCGTTTTGCTCGATGTTCCTTGTAGCGTCGTAACTCTCGGTATTACAGTAATTCAGCGTTTTCAGGTCGCTGTCGTAAATGCAGGTGTTCACTCGAGCAATGCAGCCAGGTAGAACGAAGCCAAGAACCTGAACCCAAAAGACGAAATGGTTCCTCAACATCACCTCGCTCAGTGTGCTACCATGCCCAGTTACAAAGAACGAAACGTGACTCGATTTAAAGCAGTGTGACGTCAATGTTGCAGCAGCAGCCCATGTCAAGCTGGTGGCCGTGAACAGTGGTGGATCGGTTCCAAAGGTGCTGATGCCATGTTGCTCGATGTTCCTTGTAGCCTCGTAACTCTCGGTTTTACAGTAATTCAGCATTTTCAGGTCACTGTCGTAAATGCAGTTGTTCACTCGAGCAATGCGCCTGGTAGAACGAAGCAAAGAATCTGAATCAGAAAGACAAATGGTTCCTCAACGTCACCTCGCTCAGGGTGCCACCATGTCCAGTGCCAAAGAACGAAGCGTGACTGGATTTAAAGCAGTGTGTCGTCAATTTTGCAGCAGGTGCCGATGATACGCTGGTGGCCGTTAACACTGGTGGATCGGTTCCACAGGTGCTGATGCCGTTTTGCTCGATCATCCTTGTAGCTTCGTAACTCTCGGTATTACAGTAACTCAGCGTTTTCAGGTCGCTGTCGTAAATGCAGGTGCTCACTCGAGCAATGCTGCCTGATAGAACGAAGCCAAGAACCTGAACCCAAAGGACGAAATGGTTCCTCAACATCACTTCGCTCAGTGTGCTACCATGCCCAGTTACAAAGAACGAAACGTGACTCGATTTAAAGCAGTGTGACGTCAATGTTGGAGCAGCAGCCCATGCCAAGCTGGTGGCCGTGAACAGTGGTGGATCGGTTCCAAAGGTGCTGATGCCATGTTGCTCGATGTTCCTTGTAGCGTCGTAAATCTCGGCTTTACAGTAATTCAGCATTTTCAGGTCACTGTCGTAAATGCAGTTGTTCACTCGAGCAATGCGCCTGGTAGAACGAAGCAAAGAATCTGAATCAGAAAGACAAATGGTTCCTCAACATCACCTCGCTCAGGGTGCCACCATGTCCAGTGCCAAAGAACGAAGCGTGACTGGATTTAAAGCAGTGTGACGTCAATTTTGCAGCAGGTGCCGATGGTAAGCTGGGCGCCGTGAACAGAGGTGGATCGGTTCCACAGGTGCTGATACCCTGTTGCTCGATGTTCCTTGTAGCGTCGTAACACTCGGTATTACAGTAATTCAGCGTTTTCAGGTCACTGTCGTAAATGCAGGTGTTCACTCGAGCAATGCAGCCTGGTAGAACGTAGCAAAGAATCTGAATCAAAAAGACAAATGGTTCCTCAACATCACCTCGCTCAAGACGCCACCATGCCCAGTTCCAAAGAACGAAACGTGACACTGATTTCAAGCAGTGTGAAGTCAATGTTGCAGGAGCTGCCGGTGTTACGCTAGGGGCCGTGAACAGTGGGGGATCGGTTCAACAGGTGGTGATGCCATGTTGCTCGATGTTGCTTGTACCGTCGTTACTCTCGGTATTGCATTATTTCAGCGTTTTCAGGTCGCTGTCCTAAATGCAGGTGTTCACTCGAGCAATGGAGCCTGGTAGGACGAAGCCAAGAACCTGAACCAAAAAGACGAAATGGTTCATCAACATCACCTCGCTCAGTGTGACCCCTGCCCAGTGGCAAAGAACGAAACGTGACTCGATTTAAAGCAGTGTGACGTCAATGTTGTAGCAGCTACCGATGTTACGCTGGGGGCCGTGAACAGTGGTGGATCGGTTCCACAAGCGCTGAAGCCGTGTTGCTCGATGTTTCTTGTATCGTCGTAACTCTCGGCATTACAGTAATTCAGCGTTTTCATGTCGCTTTCGTAAATGCAGGTGTTCACTCGAGCAATGCAGCCTGGTAGAACGAAGTCAAGAACCTGAGCCAAAAAGACGAAATGGTTCCTAACATCACCTCGCTCAGGGTGAAACCATGCCCAGTTCCAAAGAACCAAGCGGGACTAGATTTATAGCAGTGTGACTTCAATGTTGCAGCAGCTCCCGTTGTTACGCTGGGGGCTGTGAACAGTGGTGGGTCTGTTCTACACGTTCTGATGCCATGTTGCTCGATGGTCCTTGTAGTGTCGTAGCTCTCGGTACTAGCGTAATTCAGCGTTTTCAGGTCGCTGTCTTAAATGCAGGTGTTCACTCGAGCAATGCAGTGTGGTAGAACAAAGCCAAGTACCTGAACCAAAAAAAGGAAATGGTTCCTCAACATCACCTCGTTCACGGTGCCACCATGCCCTGTGCCAAAGAACGAAACGTGACTCGATTTAAAGCAGTGTCACGTCAATGTTGCAGCAGCTACCGATGTTACGCTGGTGGCCGTGAACAGTGCTGGATCGGTTCCACAGGTGCTGATGCCGCGTTGCTTGAAGTTCTTTGTAGCGTCGTAACTCCGGGTATTACACAAATTCAGCGTGTTCAGGTCGCTGTCGTAAATGCAGGTGTTCACTTGAGCAATACAGCCTGGTAGAACGAAGCCAAGAACCCGAACCAAAAACACAAAATTGTTCCTCAACATCGCCGCGCTCAGGGTGTCAACATGCCCAGTGCCAAAGAACGAAACGTGACTCGATTTAAAGCAGTGTGACTTCAATGTTGCAGCAGTTGCCCATGTTACGCTGGTAGCGGTGAACAGTGGTGATCGGTTCCACAAGTGCTGAAGCCGTGTTGCTCGATGTTCCTTGTAGCGTCGTAACTCCCGGTATTACAGTAATTCAGCGTTTTCAGGCCGCTTTCGTAAAAGCAGGCGTTCACTCGAGCAATGCAGTCTGGTAGGACGAAGCCAAGAACCTGAACCAAAAAGGCGAAATGATTCCTCAACATCACCTCGCTCAGGGTGCCCCCCTGCCCAGTGCCAAAGAACGAAACATGACTCGATTTAAAGCTGCGTGACGTCAATGTTGCAGCACCTACCGATGTTAAGCTGGGGGCCGTGAACAGTGGTGGATCGGTTCCACAAGTGCTCAAGCCGTGTTGCTCGATGTTCCCTGTAGCGTCGTAACTCTAAGTATTACCGTAATTCAGCGTTTTCAGGTCGCTTTCGTTTATGCTGGTGTTCACTCGAGCAATGCAGCCTAGTAGAACAAAGCCAAGAACCTGAAACAAAAAGACGAAATGGTTTCTAAACATCACCTCGCTCAATGTGCTACCATGCCCAGTTACAAAGAACGAAACGTGACTCGATTTAAAGCAGTGTGACGTCAATGTTGCAGCAGCAGCCCATGTCACGCTGGTGGCCGTGAACAGTGGTGGATCGGTTCCAAAGGTGCTGATGCCGTGTTGCTCGATGTTCCTTGTAGCGTCGTAACTCTCGGTTTTACAGTAATTCAGCATTTTCAGGTCACTGTCGTAAATGCAGTTGTTCACTCGAGCAATGCGCCTGGTAGAACGAAGCAAAGAATCTGAATCAGAAAGACAAATGGTTCCTCAACGTCACCTCGCTCAGGGTGCCACCATGTCCAGTGCCAAAGAACGAAGCGTGACTGGATTTAAAGCAGTGTGTCGTCAATTTTGCAGCAGGTGCCGATGATACGCTGGTGGCCGATAACACTGGTGGATCGGTTACACAGGTGCTGATGCCGTTTTGCTCGATCATCCTTGTAGCTTCGTAACTCTCGGTATTACAGTAACTCAGCGTTTTCAGGTCGCTGTCGTAAATGCAGGTGCTCACTCGAGCAATGCAGCCTGATAGAACGAAGCCAAGAACCTGAACCCAAAGGACGAAATGGTTCCTCAACATCACTTCGCTCAGTGTGCTACCATGCCCAGTTACAAAGAACGAAACGTGACTCGATTTAAAGCAGTGTGACGTCAGTGTTGGAGCAGCAGCCCATGCCAAGCTGGTGGCCGTGAACAGTGGTGGATCGGTTCCAAAGGTGCTGATGCCATGTTGCTCGATGTTCCTTGTAGCGTCGTAAATCTCGGCTTTACAGTAATTCAGCATTTTCAGGTCACTGTCGTAAATGCAGTTGTTCACTCGAGCAATGCGCCTGGTAGAACGAAGCAAAGAATCTGAATCAGAAAGACAAATGGTTCCTCAACATCACCTCGCTCAGGGTGCCACCATGTCCAGTGCCAAAGAACGAAGCGTGACTGGATTTAAAGCAGTGTGACGTCAATTTTGCAGCAGGTGCCGATGGTAAGCTGGGCGCCGTGAACAGAGGTGGATCGGTTCCACAGGTGCTGATACCCTGTTGCTCGATGTTCCTTGTAGCGTCGTAACACTCGGTATTACAGTAATTCAGCGTTTTCAGGTCACTGTCGTAAATGCAGGTGTTCACTCGAGCAATGCAGCCTGGTAGAACGTAGCAAAGAATCTGAATCAAAAAGACAAATGGTTCCTCAACATCACCTCGCTCAAGACGCCACCATGCCCAGTTCCAAAGAACGAAACGTGACACTGATTTCAAGCAGTGTGAAGTCAATGTTGCAGGAGCTGCCGGTGTTACGCTAGGGGCCGTGAACAGTGGGGGATCGGTTCAACAGGTGGTGATGCCATGTTGCTCGATGTTGCTTGTACCGTCGTTACTCTCGGTATTGCATTATTTCAGCGTTTTCAGGTCGCTGTCCTAAATGCAGGTGTTCACTCGAGCAATGGAGCCTGGTAGGACGAAGCCAAGAACCTGAACCAAAAAGACGAAATGGTTCATCAACATCACCTCGCTCAGTGTGACCCCTGCCCAGTGGCAAAGAACGAAACGTGACTCGATTTAAAGCAGTGTGACGTCAATGTTGTAGCAGCTACCGATGTTACGCTGGGGGCCGTGAACAGTGGTGGATCGGTTCCACAAGCGCTGAAGCCGTGTTGCTCGATGTTTCTTGTATCGTCGTAACTCTCGGCATTACAGTAATTCAGCGTTTTCATGTCGCTTTCGTAAATGCAGGTGTTCACTCGAGCAATGCAGCCTGGTAGAACGAAGTCAAGAACCTGAGCCAAAAAGACGAAATGGTTCCTAACATCACCTCGCTCAGGGTGAAACCATGCCCAGTTCCAAAGAACCAAGCGGGACTAGATTTATAGCAGTGTGACTTCAATGTTGCAGCAGCTCCCGTTGTTACGCTCGGGGCTGTGAACAGTGGTGGGTCTGTTCTACACGTTCTGATGCCATGTTGCTCGATGGTCCTTGTAGTGTCGTAGCTCTCGGTACTAGCGTAATTCAGCGTTTTCAGGTCGCTGTCTTAAATGCAGGTGTTCACTCGAGCAATGCAGTGTGGTAGAACAAAGCCAAGTACCTGAACCAAAAAAAGGAAATGGTTCCTCAACATCACCTCGTTCACGGTGCCACCATGCCCTGTGCCAAAGAACGAAACGTGACTCGATTTAAAGCAGTGTCACGTCAATGTTGCAGCAGCTACCGATGTTACGCTGGTGGCCGTGAACAGTGCTGGATCGGTTCCACAGGTGCTGATGCCGCGTTGCTTGAAGTTCTTTGTAGCGTCGTAACTCCGGGTATTACACAAATTCAGCGTGTTCAGGTCGCTGTCGTAAATGCAGGTGTTCACTTGAGCAATACAGCCTGGTAGAACGAAGCCAAGAACCCGAACCAAAAACACAAAATTGTTCCTCAACATCGCCGCGCTCAGGGTGTCAACATGCCCAGTGCCAAAGAACGAAACGTGACTCGATTTAAAGCAGTGTGACTTCAATGTTGCAGCAGTTGCCCATGTTACGCTGGTAGCGGTGAACAGTGGTGATCGGTTCCACAAGTGCTGAAGCCGTGTTGCTCGATGTTCCTTGTAGCGTCGTAACTCCCGGTATTACAGTAATTCAGCGTTTTCAGGCCGCTTTCGTAAAAGCAGGCGTTCACTCGAGCAATGCAGTCTGGTAGGACGAAGCCAAGAACCTGAACCAAAAAGGCGAAATGATTCCTCAACATCACCTCGCTCAGGGTGCCCCCCTGCCCAGTGCCAAAGAACGAAACATGACTCGATTTAAAGCTGCGTGACGTCAATGTTGCAGCACCTACCGATGTTAAGCTGGGGGCCGTGAACAGTGGTGGATCGGTTCCACAAGTGCTCAAGCCGTGTTGCTCGATGTTCCCTGTAGCGTCGTAACTCTAAGTATTACCGTAATTCAGCGTTTTCAGGTCGCTTTCGTTTATGCTGGTGTTCACTCGAGCAATGCAGCCTAGTAGAACAAAGCCAAGAACCTGAAACAAAAAGACGAAATGGTTTCTAAACATCACCTCGCTCAATGTGCTACCATGCCCAGTTACAAAGAACGAAACGTGACTCGATTTAAAGCAGTGTGACGTCAATGTTGCAGCAGCAGCCCATGTCACGCTGGTGGCCGTGAACAGTGGTGGATCGGTTCCAAAGGTGCTGATGCCGTGTTGCTCGATGTTCCTTGTAGCGTCGTAACTCTCGGTTTTACAGTAATTCATCATTTTCAGGTCACTGTCGTAAATGCAGTTGTTCACTCGAGCATTGCGCCTGGTAGAACGAAGCAAAGATTCTGAATCAGAAAGACAAATGGTTCCTCAATATCACCTCGCTCAGGGTGGCACCATGTCCAGTGCCAAAGAACGAAGCGTGACTGGATATAAAGCAGTGTGACGTCAATTTTGCAGCAGGTGCCGATGGTAAGCTGGGCGCCGTGAACAGAGGTGGATTGGTTCCACAGGTGCTGATAACCTGTTGATCGATGTTCCTTGTACCGTCGTTACTCTCGGTATTGCATTAATTCAGCGTTTTCAGGTCGCTGTCCTAAATGCAGGTGTTCACTCGAGCAATGCAGCCAGGTAGAACGAAGCCAAGAACCTGAACCAAAAAGACGAAATGGTTCATCAACATCACCTCGCTCAGTGTGCCCCCCTGCCCAGTGCCAAAGAACGAAACGTGACTCGATTTAAAGCAGTGTGACATCAATGTTGTAGCATCTACCGATGTTACGCTGGGGGCCGTGAACAGTGGTAGATCGGTTCCACAAGCGCTGAAGCCGTGTTGCTCGATGTTTCTTGTATCGTCGTAACTCTCGGCATTACAGTAATTCAGCGTTTTCATATCGCTTTCGTATATGCTGGTGTTCACTCGAGCAATGCAGCCTAGTAGAACAAAGCCAAGAACCTGAAACAAAAAGACGAAATGGTTCCTAAACATCACCTCGCTCAATGTGCTACCATGCCCAGTTACAAAGAACGAAACGTGACTCGATTTAAAGCAGTGTTACGTCAATGTTGCAGCAGCAGCAGCCCATGTCACGCTGGTGGCCGTGAACAGTGGTGGATCGATTCTAAAGGTGCAGATGCCGTGTTGCTCGATGTTCCTTGTAGCGTCGTAACTCTTGGTTTTACAGTAATTCAGCATTTTCAGGTCACTGTCGTAAATGCAGTTGTTCACTCGAGCAATGCGCCTGGTAGAACGAACCAAAGATTCTGAATCATAAAGACAAATGGTTCCTCAATATCACCTCGCTCAGGGTGCCACCATGTCCAGTGCCAAAGAACGAAGCGTGACTGGATTTAAAGCAGTGTGACGTCAATTTTGCAGCAGGTGCCGATGGTAAGCTGGGCGCCGTGATCAGAGGTGGATTGGTTCCACAGGTGCTGATACCCTGTTGCTCGATGTTCCTTGTACAGTCCTTACTCTCGGTATTGCATTAATTCAACGTTTTCAGGTCGCTGTCCTAAATGCAGGTGTTCACTCGAGCAATGCAGCCAGGTAGAACGAAGCCAAGACCTGAACCAAAAAGACGAAATGGGTCATCAACATCACCTCGCTCAGTGTGCCCCCTGCCCAGTGCCAAAGAACGAAACGTGACTCGATTTAAAGCAGTGTGACGTCAATGTTGTAGCATCTACCGATGTTACGCTGGGGGCCGTGAACAATAGTGGATCGGTTCCACAAGCGCTGAAGCCGTGTTGCTTGATGTTTTTTGTATCGTCGTAACTCTTGGCATTACAGTAATTCAGCGTTTTCATGTCGCTTTTGTAAATGCAGGTGTTCACTCGAGCAATGCAGCCTGGTAGAACGAAGCCAAGAACCTGAACCAAAAAGTCGAAATGGTTCCTCAACATTACCTCGCTTAGGGTGCCACCATGCCCAGTGCCAAATAACGAAACTCGATTTAAAGCAGTGTTACGCCAATGTTGCAGTAGCTGCCGATGATACGCTGGTGGCCGTTAACACTGGTGGATCGGTTCCACAGGTGCTGATGCCGTTTTGCTGGATGTTCCTTGTAGCTTCGTAACTCTCGGTATTACAGTAATTCAGCGTTTTCAGGTTGCTGTCGTAAATGCAGGTGTTCACTCGAGCAATGCAGCCTGGTAGAACGAAGCCAAGAACCTGAACCCAAAAGACGAAATGGTTCATCAACATCACCTCGCTCAGGGTGTCAACATGCCCAGTGCCAAAGAACGAAACGTGACTCGATTTAAAGCAGTGTGACGTCAATGTTGCAGCGGCTACCGACGTTACGCCGGGGGCCAAGAACAGTGGTGGATCGGTTCCACAGGTGCTGGAGCCGTGTTGCTCGATGTTTCTTGTAGCGTCGTAACTCTGGCTATTATAGTATTTTAGCGTTTTCAGATCGCTGTCGTAAATGCAGGTGTTCACTCGAGCAATGCAGCTTAGAAGAACGAAGCCAAGAACCTGAAGCAAAAAGACGAAATGGTTCCTCAACATAACCTCGCTCACGGTGAAACCATGCCCAGTTACAAAGAACCAAGCGGGACCAGATTTAAGGCAGTGTGACGTCAATGGTGCAGCAGCTACCGATGTTACGCTGGGGGCCGTGAACAGTGGTGGATCGGTTCCACAGATGCTGATGCCGTTTTGCTCGATGTTCCTTGTAGCGTCGTAACTCTCGGTATTACAGTAATTCAGCGTTTTCAGGTCGCTGTCGTAAATGCAGGTGTTCACTCGAGCAATGCAGCCAGGTAGAACGAAGCCAAGAACCTGAACCCAAAAGACGAAATGGTTCCTCAACATCACCTCGCTCAGTGTGCTACCATGCCCAGTTACAAAGAACGAAACGTGACTCGATTTAAAGCAGTGTGACGTCAATGTTGCAGCAGCAGCCCATGTCAAGCTGGTGGCCGTGAACAGTGGTGGATCGGTTCCAAAGGTGCTGATGCCATGTTGCTCGATGTTCCTTGTAGCGTCGTAACTCTCGGTTTTACAGTAATTCAGCATTTTCAGGTCACTGTCGTAAATGCAGTTGTTCACTCGAGCAATGCGCCTGGTAGAACGAAGCAAAGAATCTGAATCAGAAAGACAAATGGTTCCTCAACGTCACCTCGCTCAGGGTGCCACCATGTCCAGTGCCAAAGAACGAAGCGTGACTGGATTTAAAGCAGTGTGACGTCAATTTTGCAGCAGGTGCCGATGATACGCTGGTGGCCGTTAACACTGGTGGATCGGTTCCACAGGTGCTGATGCCGTTTTGCTCGATCATCCTTGTAGCTTCGTAACTCTCGGTATTACAGTAACTCAGCGTTTTCAGGTCGCTGTCGTAAATGCAGGTGCTCACTCGAGCAATGCAGCCTGATAGAACGAAGCCAAGAACCTGAACCCAAAGGACGAAATGGTTCCTCAACATCACTTCGCTCAGTGTGCTACCATGCCCAGTTACAAAGAACGAAACGTGACTCGATTTAAAGCAGTGTGACGTCAATGTTGGAGCAGCAGCCCATGCCAAGCTGGTGGCCGTGAACAGTGGTGGATCGGTTCCAAAGGTGCTGATGCCATGTTGCTCGATGTTCCTTGTAGCGTCGTAAATCTCGGCTTTACAGTAATTCAGCATTTTCAGGTCACTGTCGTAAATGCAGTTGTTCACTCGAGCAATGCGCCTGGTAGAACGAAGCAAAGAATCTGAATCAGAAAGACAAATGGTTCCTCAACATCACCTCGCTCAGGGTGCCACCATGTCCAGTGCCAAAGAACGAAGCGTGACTGGATTTAAAGCAGTGTGACGTCAATTTTGCAGCAGGTGCCGATGGTAAGCTGGGCGCCGTGAACAGAGGTGGATCGGTTCCACAGGTGCTGATACCCTGTTGCTCGATGTTCCTTGTAGCGTCGTAACACTCGGTATTACAGTAATTTAGCGTTTTCAGGTCACTGTCGTAAATGCAGGTGTTCACTCGAGCAATGCAGCCTGGTAGAACGTAGCAAAGAATCTGAATCAAAAAGACAAATGGTTCCTCAACATCACCTCGCTCAAGACGCCACCATGCCCAGTTCCAAAGAACGAAACGTGACACTGATTTCAAGCAGTGTGAAGTCAATGTTGCAGGAGCTGCCGGTGTTACGCTAGGGGCCGTGAACAGTGGGGGATCGGTTCAACAGGTGGTGATGCCATGTTGCTCGATGTTGCTTGTACCGTCGTTACTCTCGGTATTGCATTATTTCAGCGTTTTCAGGTCGCTGTCCTAAATGCAGGTGTTCACTCGAGCAATGGAGCCTGGTAGGACGAAGCCAAGAACCTGAACCAAAAAGACGAAATGGTTCATCAACATCACCTCGCTCAGTGTGACCCCTGCCCAGTGGCAAAGAACGAAACGTGACTCGATTTAAAGCAGTGTGACGTCAATGTTGTAGCAGCTACCGATGTTACGCTGGGGGCCGTGAACAGTGGTGGATCGGTTCCACAAGCGCTGAAGCCGTGTTGCTCGATGTTTCTTGTATCGTCGTAACTCTCGGCATTACAGTAATTCAGCGTTTTCATGTCGCTTTCGTAAATGCAGGTGTTCACTCGAGCAATGCAGCCTGGTAGAACGAAGCCAAGAACCTGAGCCAAAAAGACGAAATGGTTCCTAACATCACCTCGCTCAGGGTGAAACCATGCCCAGTTCCAAAGAACCAAGCGGGACTAGATTTATAGCAGTGTGACTTCAATGTTGCAGCAGCTCCCGTTGTTACGCTGGGGGCTGTGAACAGTGGTGGGTCTGTTCTACACGTTCTGATGCCATGTTGCTCGATGGTCCTCATAGTGTCGTAGCTCTCGGTACTAGCGTAATTCAGCGTTTTCAGGTCGCTGTCTTAAATGCAGGTGTTCACTCGAGCAATGCAGTGTGGTAGAACAAAGCCAAGTACCTGAACCAAAAAAAGGAAATGGTTCCTCAACATCACCTCGTTCACGGTGCCACCATGCCCTGTGCCAAAGAACGAAACGTGACTCGATTTAAAGCAGTGTCACGTCAATGTTGCAGCAGCTACCGATGTTACGCTGGTGGCCGTGAACAGTGCTGGATCGGTTCCACAGGTGCTGATGCCGCGTTGCTTGAAGTTCTTTGTAGCGTCGTAACTCCGGGTATTACACAAATTCAGCGTGTTCAGGTCGCTGTCGTAAATGCAGGTGTTCACTTGAGCAATACAGCCTGGTAGAACGAAGCCAAGAACCCGAACCAAAAACACAAAATTGTTCCTCAACATCGCCGCGCTCAGGGTGTCAACATGCCCAGTGCCAAAGAACGAAACGTGACTCGATTTAAAGCAGTGTGACTTCAATGTTGCAGCAGTTGCCCATGTTACGCTGGTAGCGGTGAACAGTGGTGATCGGTTCCACAAGTGCTGAAGCCGTGTTGCTCGATGTTCCTTGTAGCGTCGTAACTCCCGGTATTACAGTAATTCAGCGTTTTCAGGCCGCTTTCGTAAAAGCAGGCGTTCACTCGAGCAATGCAGTCTGGTAGGACGAAGCCAAGAACCTGAACCAAAAAGGCGAAATGATTCCTCAACATCACCTCGCTCAGGGTGCCCCCCTGCCCAGTGCCAAAGAACGAAACATGACTCGATTTAAAGCTGCGTGACGTCAATGTTGCAGCACCTACCGATGTTAAGCTGGGGGCCGTGAACAGTGGTGGATCGGTTCCACAAGTGCTCAAGCCGTGTTGCTCGATGTTCCCTGTAGCGTCGTAACTCTAAGTATTACCGTAATTCAGCGTTTTCAGGTCGCTTTCGTTTATGCTGGTGTTCACTCGAGCAATGCAGCCTAGTAGAACAAAGCCAAGAACCTGAAACAAAAAGACGAAATGGTTTCTAAACATCACCTCGCTCAATGTGCTACCATGCCCAGTTACAAAGAACGAAACGTGACTCGATTTAAAGCAGTGTGACGTCAATGTTGCAGCAGCAGCCCATGTCACGCTGGTGGCCGTGAACAGTGGTGGATCGGTTCCAAAGGTGCTGATGCCGTGTTGCTCGATGTTCCTTGTAGCGTCGTAACTCTCGGTTTTACAGTAATTCATCATTTTCAGGTCACTGTCGTAAATGCAGTTGTTCACTCGAGCATTGCGCCTGGTAGAACGAAGCAAAGATTCTGAATCAGAAAGACAAATGGTTCCTCAATATCACCTCGCTCAGGGTGGCACCATGTCCAGTGCCAAAGAACGAAGCGTGACTGGATATAAAGCAGTGTGACGTCAATTTTGCAGCAGGTGCCGATGGTAAGCTGGGCGCCGTGAACAGAGGTGGATTGGTTCCACAGGTGCTGATAACCTGTTGATCGATGTTCCTTGTACCGTCGTTACTCTCGGTATTGCATTAATTCAGCGTTTTCAGGTCGCTGTCCTAAATGCAGGTGTTCACTCGAGCAATGCAGCCAGGTAGAACGAAGCCAAGAACCTGAACCAAAAAGACGAAATGGTTCATCAACATCACCTCGCTCAGTGTGCCCCCCTGCCCAGTGCCAAAGAACGAAACGTGACTCGATTTAAAGCAGTGTGACATCAATGTTGTAGCATCTACCGATGTTACGCTGGGGGCCGTGAACAGTGGTAGATCGGTTCCACAAGCGCTGAAGCCGTGTTGCTCGATGTTTCTTGTATCGTCGTAACTCTCGGCATTACAGTAATTCAGCGTTTTCATGTCGCTTTCGTAAATGCAGGTGTTCACTCGAGCAATGCAGCCTGGTAGAACGAAGCCAAGAACCTGAGCCAAAAAGACGAAATGGTTCCTCAACATCACCTCGCTCAGGGTGAAACCATGCCCAGTGCCAAAGAACGAAACGTGACTTGATTTAAAGCAGTGTGACGTCAATGTTGCAGCAGCTACCCATGTTACGCTGGTAGCCGTGAACAGTGGTGGGCCGGTTCAACAGGTGGTGATGCCGTTTTGCTCGATGTTCCTTGTAGCATCGTCAGTCTCGGTTTTTACAGTAATTCAGCGTTTTCAGGTCACTGTCGTAAATGCAGGTGTTCACTCGAGCAATGCAGCCTCGTAGAACGTAGCAAAGAATCTGAATCAAAAAGACAAATGGTTCCTCAACATCACCTCGCTCAGGGTGCCACCATGCCCAGTTCCAAAGAACGAAACGTGACACTGATTTAAAGCAGTGTGAAGTCAATGTTGCAGGAGCTGCCGGTGTTACGCTAGGGGCCGTGAACAGTGGGGTATCGGTTCCACAGGTGCTGGAGCCGTGTTGCTCGATGTTTCTTGTAGCGTCGTAACTCTTGCTATTATAGTATTTTAGCGTTTTCAGGTCGCTGTCGTAAATGCCGGTTCTCACTCGAGCAATGCAGTCTGGTAGGACGAAGCCAAGAACCTGAACCAAAAAGGCGAAATGATTCCTCACCATCACCTCGCTCAGGGTGCCACCATGTCCTGTGCCAAAGAACGAAGCGTGACTCGATTTAAAGCAGTGTGACGTCAATGCTGCAGCATCTGCCGATGTTAAGCTTGGGGTGGTGAACAGTGATGGTCGGTTGTACACGTTCTGATGCCGTGTTGCTCGATGTTCCCTGTACCGTCGTAACTCTAAGTATTACCGTAATTCAGCGTTTTCAGGTCGCTCTCCTAAATGCAGGTGTTCACTCGAACAATGCAGTCTGGTAGAACAAAGCCAAGAACCTGAACCAAAAAGACGAAATGGTTCCTCAACATCACCTCGCTCAGTGTGCCACCATGCCCCGTTACAAAGAACGAAACGTGACTCGATTTAAAGCAGTGTGACGTCAATGTTACAGAGCTACCGATGTTACGCCGGGGGCCATGAACAGTGGTGGATCGGTTCCTCAGCTGCTGAAGCCGTGTTGCTCGATGTTCCTTGTAGCGTTGTAACTCTCGGCATTACAGTAATTCAGCGTTTTCATATCGCTTTCGTATATGCTGGTGTTCACTCGAGCAATGCAGCCTAGTAGAACAAAGCCAAGAACCTGAAACAAAAAGACGAAATGGTTCCTAAACATCACCTCGCTCAATGTGCTACCATGCCCAGTTACAAAGAACGAAACGTGACTCGATTTAAAGCAGTGTTACGTCAATGTTGCAGCAGCAGCAGCCCATGTCACGCTGGTGGCCGTGAACAGTGGTGGATCGATTCTAAAGGTGCAGATGCCGTGTTGCTCGATGTTCCTTGTAGCGTCGTAACTCTCGGTTTTACAGTAATTCAGCATTTTCAGGTCACTGTCGTAAATGCAGTTGTTCACTCGAGCAATGCGCCTGGTAGAACGAACCAAAGATTCTGAATCATAAAGACAAATGGTTCCTCAATATCACCTCGCTCAGGGTGCCACCATGTCCAGTGCCAAAGAACGAAGCGTGACTGGATTTAAAGCAGTGTGACGTCAATTTTGCAGCAGGTGCCGATGGTAAGCTGGGCGCCGTGATCAGAGGTGGATTGGTTCCACAGGTGCTGATACCCTGTTGCTCGATGTTCCTTGTACAGTCCTTACTCTCGGTATTGCATTAATTCAACGTTTTCAGGTCGCTGTCCTAAATGCAGGTGTTCACTCGAGCAATGCAGCCAGGTAGAACGAAGCCAAGACCTGAACCAAAAAGACGAAATGGGTCATCAACATCACCTCGCTCAGTGTGCCCCCTGCCCAGTGCCAAAGAACGAAACGTGACTCGATTTAAAGCAGTGTGACGTCAATGTTGTAGCATCTACCGATGTTACGCTGGGGGCCGTGAACAGTAGTGGATCGGTTCCACAAGCGCTGAAGCCGTGTTGCTTGATGTTTTTTGTATCGTCGTAACTCTTGGCATTACAGTAATTCAGCGTTTTCATGTCGCTTTTGTAAATGCAGGTATTCACTCGAGCAATGCAGCCTGGTAGAACGAAGCCAAGAACATGAACCAAAAAGACGAAATGGTCCCTCAACATCACCTCGCTAAGGATGCCACATGCCCAGTGCCAAATAACTAAACTCCACTCGATTTAAAGTAGTGTTACGTCAATGTTGCAGCACCTGCCGATGATACGCTGGTGGCCGTTAAAAGTGGCGGATCGGTTCCACAGATGCTGATCCCGTTTTGCTCGAAGTTCTTTGTAGCGTCCTAACTCTCGGTATTACAGTAATTTAGCGTTTTCATGTCGCTGTCCTAAATTCAGGTGTTCACTCGAGCAATGCGCCTGGTAGAACGAAGCAAAGAATCTGAGTCAAAAAGACAAATGGTTCCTCAACATCACCTCTTTCAGGGTGTCAACATGCCCAGTGCCAAAGAACGAAACGTGACTCAATTTAAAGCAGTGTGACGTCAATGTTGCAGCGGCTACCGACGTTACGCCGGGGGCCATGAACAGTGGTGGATAGGTTCCACAGGTGCTGGAGCCGTGTTGCTCGATGTTTCTTGTAGCATCGTAACTCTGGCTATTATAGTATTTTAGCGTTTTCAGGTCGCTGTCGTAAACGCAGGTGTTCACTCGAGCAATGCAGCTTAGTAGAACGAAGACAAGAACCTGAGCCAAAAAGACGAAATGGTTCCTCAACATCACCTCGCTCAGGGTGCCACCATGCCCAGTTCCAAAGAACGAAACGTGACACTGATTTAAAGCAGTGTGAAGTCAATGTTGCAGGAGCTGCCGGTGTTACGCTAGGGGCCGTGAACAGTGGGGTATCGGTTCCACAGGTGCTGGAGCCGTGTTGCTCGATGTTTCTTGTAGCGTCGTAACTCTTGCTATTATAGTATTTTAGCGTTTTCAGGTCGCTGTCGTAAATGCCGGTTCTCACTCGAGCAATGCAGTCTGGTAGGACGAAGCCAAGAACCTGAACCAAAAAGGCGAAATGATTCCTCACCATCACCTCGCTCAGGGTGCCACCATGTCCTGTGCCAAAGAACGAAGCGTGACTCGATTTAAAGCAGTGTGACGTCAATGCTGCAGCATCTGCCGATGTTAAGCTTGGGGTGGTGAACAGTGATGGTCGGTTGTACACGTTCTGATGCCGTGTTGCTCGATGTTCCCTGTACCGTCGTAACTCTAAGTATTACCGTAATTCAGCGTTTTCAGGTCGCTCTCCTAAATGCAGGTGTTCACTCGAACAATGCAGTCTGGTAGAACAAAGCCAAGAACCTGAACCAAAAAGACGAAATGGTTCCTCAACATCACCTCGCTCAGTGTGCCACCATGCCCCGTTACAAAGAACGAAACGTGACTCGATTTAAAGCAGTGTGACGTCAATGTTACAGAGCTACCGATGTTACGCCGGGGGCCATGAACAGTGGTGGATCGGTTCCTCAGCTGCTGAAGCCGTGTTGCTCGATGTTCCTTGTAGCGTTGTAACTCTCGGCATTACAGTAATTCAGCGTTTTCATATCGCTTTCGTATATGCTGGTGTTCACTCGAGCAATGCAGCCTAGTAGAACAAAGCCAAGAACCTGAAACAAAAAGACGAAATGGTTCCTAAACATCACCTCGCTCAATGTGCTACCATGCCCAGTTACAAAGAACGAAACGTGACTCGATTTAAAGCAGTGTTACGTCAATGTTGCAGCAGCAGCAGCCCATGTCACGCTGGTGGCCGTGAACAGTGGTGGATCGATTCTAAAGGTGCAGATGCCGTGTTGCTCGATGTTCCTTGTAGCGTCGTAACTCTCGGTTTTACAGTAATTCAGCATTTTCAGGTCACTGTCGTAAATGCAGTTGTTCACTCGAGCAATGCGCCTGGTAGAACGAACCAAAGATTCTGAATCATAAAGACAAATGGTTCCTCAATATCACCTCGCTCAGGGTGCCACCATGTCCAGTGCCAAAGAACGAAGCGTGACTGGATTTAAAGCAGTGTGACGTCAATTTTGCAGCAGGTGCCGATGGTAAGCTGGGCGCCGTGATCAGAGGTGGATTGGTTCCACAGGTGCTGATACCCTGTTGCTCGATGTTCCTTGTACAGTCCTTACTCTCGGTATTGCATTAATTCAACGTTTTCAGGTCGCTGTCCTAAATGCAGGTGTTCACTCGAGCAATGCAGCCAGGTAGAACGAAGCCAAGACCTGAACCAAAAAGACGAAATGGGTCATCAACATCACCTCGCTCAGTGTGCCCCCTGCCCAGTGCCAAAGAACGAAACGTGACTCGATTTAAAGCAGTGTGACGTCAATGTTGTAGCATCTACCGATGTTACGCTGGGGGCCGTGAACAGTAGTGGATCGGTTCCACAAGCGCTGAAGCCGTGTTGCTTGATGTTTTTTGTATCGTCGTAACTCTTGGCATTACAGTAATTCAGCGTTTTCATGTCGCTTTTGTAAATGCAGGTATTCACTCGAGCAATGCAGCCTGGTAGAACGAAGCCAAGAACATGAACCAAAAAGACGAAATGGTCCCTCAACATCACCTCGCTAAGGATGCCACATGCCCAGTGCCAAATAACTAAACTCCACTCGATTTAAAGTAGTGTTACGTCAATGTTGCAGCACCTGCCGATGATACGCTGGTGGCCGTTAAAAGTGGCGGATTGGTTCCACAGATGCTGATCCCGTTTTGCTCGAAGTTCTTTGTAGCGTCCTAACTCTCGGTATTACAGTAATTTAGCGTTTTCATGTCGCTGTCCTAAATTCAGGTGTTCACTCGAGCAATGCGCCTGGTAGAACGAAGCAAAGAATCTGAGTCAAAAAGACAAATGGTTCCTCAACATCACCTCTTTCAGGGTGTCAACATGCCCAGTGCCAAAGAACGAAACGTGACTCAATTTAAAGCAGTGTGACGTCAATGTTGCAGCGGCTACCGACGTTACGCCGGGGGCCATGAACAGTGGTGGATAGGTTCCACAGGTGCTGGAGCCGTGTTGCTCGATGTTTCTTGTAGCATCGTAACTCTGGCTATTATAGTATTTTAGCGTTTTCAGGTCGCTGTCGTAAACGCAGGTGTTCACTCGAGCAATGCAGCTTAGTAGAACGAAGACAAGAACCTGAGCCAAAAAGACGAAATGGTTCCTCAACATCACCTCGCTCAGGGTGCCACCATGCCCAGTTCCAAAGAACGAAACGTGACACTGATTTAAAGCAGTGTGAAGTCAATGTTGCAGGAGCTGCCGGTGTTACGCTAGGGGCCGTGAACAGTGGGGTATCGGTTCCACAGGTGCTGGAGCCGTGTTGCTCGATGTTTCTTGTAGCGTCGTAACTCTTGCTATTATAGTATTTTAGCGTTTTCAGGTCGCTGTCGTAAATGCCGGTTCTCACTCGAGCAATGCAGTCTGGTAGGACGAAGCCAAGAACCTGAACCAAAAAGGCGAAATGATTCCTCACCATCACCTCGCTCAGGGTGCCACCATGTCCTGTGCCAAAGAACGAAGCGTGACTCGATTTAAAGCAGTGTGACGTCAATGCTGCAGCATCTGCCGATGTTAAGCTTGGGGTGGTGAACAGTGATGGTCGGTTGTACACGTTCTGATGCCGTGTTGCTCGATGTTCCCTGTACCGTCGTAACTCTAAGTATTACCGTAATTCAGCGTTTTCAGGTCGCTCTCCTAAATGCAGGTGTTCACTCGAACAATGCAGTCTGGTAGAACAAAGCCAAGAACCTGAACCAAAAAGACGAAATGGTTCCTCAACATCACCTCGCTCAGTGTGCCACCATGCCCCGTTACAAAGAACGAAACGTGACTCGATTTAAAGCAGTGTGACGTCAATGTTACAGAGCTACCGATGTTACGCCGGGGGCCATGAACAGTGGTGGATCGGTTCCTCAGCTGCTGAAGCCGTGTTGCTCGATGTTCCTTGTAGCGTTGTAACTCTCGGCATTACAGTAATTCAGCGTTTTCATATCGCTTTCGTATATGCTGGTGTTCACTCGAGCAATGCAGCCTAGTAGAACAAAGCCAAGAACCTGAAACAAAAAGACGAAATGGTTCCTAAACATCACCTCGCTCAATGTGCTACCATGCCCAGTTACAAAGAACGAAACGTGACTCGATTTAAAGCAGTGTTACGTCAATGTTGCAGCAGCAGCAGCCCATGTCACGCTGGTGGCCGTGAACAGTGGTGGATCGATTCTAAAGGTGCAGATGCCGTGTTGCTCGATGTTCCTTGTAGCGTCGTAACTCTCGGTTTTACAGTAATTCAGCATTTTCAGGTCACTGTCGTAAATGCAGTTGTTCACTCGAGCAATGCGCCTGGTAGAACGAACCAAAGATTCTGAATCATAAAGACAAATGGTTCCTCAATATCACCTCGCTCAGGGTGCCACCATGTCCAGTGCCAAAGAACGAAGCGTGACTGGATTTAAAGCAGTGTGACGTCAATTTTGCAGCAGGTGCCGATGGTAAGCTGGGCGCCGTGATCAGAGGTGGATTGGTTCCACAGGTGCTGATACCCTGTTGCTCGATGTTCCTTGTACAGTCCTTACTCTCGGTATTGCATTAATTCAACGTTTTCAGGTCGCTGTCCTAAATGCAGGTGTTCACTCGAGCAATGCAGCCAGGTAGAACGAAGCCAAGACCTGAACCAAAAAGACGAAATGGGTCATCAACATCACCTCGCTCAGTGTGCCCCCTGCCCAGTGCCAAAGAACGAAACGTGACTCGATTTAAAGCAGTGTGACGTCAATGTTGTAGCATCTACCGATGTTACGCTGGGGGCCGTGAACAGTAGTGGATCGGTTCCACAAGCGCTGAAGCCGTGTTGCTTGATGTTTTTTGTATCGTCGTAACTCTTGGCATTACAGTAATTCAGCGTTTTCATGTCGCTTTTGTAAATGCAGGTATTCACTCGAGCAATGCAGCCTGGTAGAACGAAGCCAAGAACATGAACCAAAAAGACGAAATGGTCCCTCAACATCACCTCGCTAAGGATGCCACATGCCCAGTGCCAAATAACTAAACTCCACTCGATTTAAAGTAGTGTTACGTCAATGTTGCAGCACCTGCCGATGATACGCTGGTGGCCGTTAAAAGTGGCGGATCGGTTCCACAGATGCTGATCCCGTTTTGCTCGAAGTTCTTTGTAGCGTCCTAACTCTCGGTATTACAGTAATTTAGCGTTTTCATGTCGCTGTCCTAAATTCAGGTGTTCACTCGAGCAATGCGCCTGGTAGAACGAAGCAAAGAATCTGAGTCAAAAAGACAAATGGTTCCTCAACATCACCTCTTTCAGGGTGTCAACATGCCCAGTGCCAAAGAACGAAACGTGACTCAATTTAAAGCAGTGTGACGTCAATGTTGCAGCGGCTACCGACGTTACGCCGGGGGCCATGAACAGTGGTGGATAGGTTCCACAGGTGCTGGAGCCGTGTTGCTCGATGTTTCTTGTAGCATCGTAACTCTGGCTATTATAGTATTTTAGCGTTTTCAGGTCGCTGTCGTAAACGCAGGTGTTCACTCGAGCAATGCAGCTTAGTAGAACGAAGACAAGAACCTGAGCCAAAAAGACGAAATGGTTCCTCAACATCACCTCGCTCAGGGTGCCACCATGCCCAGTTCCAAAGAACGAAACGTGACACTGATTTAAAGCAGTGTGAAGTCAATGTTGCAGGAGCTGCCGGTGTTACGCTAGGGGCCGTGAACAGTGGGGTATCGGTTCCACAGGTGCTGGAGCCGTGTTGCTCGATGTTTCTTGTAGCGTCGTAACTCTTGCTATTATAGTATTTTAGCGTTTTCAGGTCGCTGTCGTAAATGCCGGTTCTCACTCGAGCAATGCAGTCTGGTAGGACGAAGCCAAGAACCTGAACCAAAAAGGCGAAATGATTCCTCACCATCACCTCGCTCAGGGTGCCACCATGTCCTGTGCCAAAGAACGAAGCGTGACTCGATTTAAAGCAGTGTGACGTCAATGCTGCAGCATCTGCCGATGTTAAGCTTGGGGTGGTGAACAGTGATGGTCGGTTGTACACGTTCTGATGCCGTGTTGCTCGATGTTCCCTGTACCGTCGTAACTCTAAGTATTACCGTAATTCAGCGTTTTCAGGTCGCTCTCCTAAATGCAGGTGTTCACTCGAACAATGCAGTCTGGTAGAACAAAGCCAAGAACCTGAACCAAAAAGACGAAATGGTTCCTCAACATCACCTCGCTCAGTGTGCCACCATGCCCCGTTACAAAGAACGAAACGTGACTCGATTTAAAGCAGTGTGACGTCAATGTTACAGAGCTACCGATGTTACGCCGGGGGCCATGAACAGTGGTGGATCGGTTCCTCAGCTGCTGAAGCCGTGTTGCTCGATGTTCCTTGTAGCGTTGTAACTCTCGGCATTACAGTAATTCAGCGTTTTCATATCGCTTTCGTATATGCTGGTGTTCACTCGAGCAATGCAGCCTAGTAGAACAAAGCCAAGAACCTGAAACAAAAAGACGAAATGGTTCCTAAACATCACCTCGCTTAATGTGCTACCATGCCCAGTTACAAAGAACGAAACGTGACTCGATTTAAAGCAGTGTTACGTCAATGTTGCAGCAGCAGCAGCCCATGTCACGCTGGTGGCCGTGAACAGTGGTGGATCGATTCTAAAGGTGCAGATGCCGTGTTGCTCGATGTTCCTTGTAGCGTCGTAACTCTCGGTTTTACAGTAATTCAGCATTTTCAGGTCACTGTCGTAAATGCAGTTGTTCACTCGAGCAATGCGCCTGGTAGAACGAACCAAAGATTCTGAATCATAAAGACAAATGGTTCCTCAATATCACCTCGCTCAGGGTGCCACCATGTCCAGTGCCAAAGAACGAAGCGTGACTGGATTTAAAGCAGTGTGACGTCAATTTTGCAGCAGGTGCCGATGGTAAGCTGGGCGCCGTGATCAGAGGTGGATTGGTTCCACAGGTGCTGATACCCTGTTGCTCGATGTTCCTTGTACAGTCCTTACTCTCGGTATTGCATTAATTCAACGTTTTCAGGTCGCTGTCCTAAATGCAGGTGTTCACTCGAGCAATGCAGCCAGGTAGAACGAAGCCAAGACCTGAACCAAAAAGACGAAATGGGTCATCAACATCACCTCGCTCAGTGTGCCCCCTGCCCAGTGCCAAAGAACGAAACGTGACTCGATTTAAAGCAGTGTGACGTCAATGTTGTAGCATCTACCGATGTTACGCTGGGGGCCGTGAACAGTAGTGGATCGGTTCCACAAGCGCTGAAGCCGTGTTGCTTGATGTTTTTTGTATCGTCGTAACTCTTGGCATTACAGTAATTCAGCGTTTTCATGTCGCTTTTGTAAATGCAGGTATTCACTCGAGCAATGCAGCCTGGTAGAACGAAGCCAAGAACATGAACCAAAAAGACGAAATGGTCCCTCAACATCACCTCGCTAAGGATGCCACATGCCCAGTGCCAAATAACTAAACTCCACTCGATTTAAAGTAGTGTTACGTCAATGTTGCAGCACCTGCCGATGATACGCTGGTGGCCGTTAAAAGTGGCGGATCGGTTCCACAGATGCTGATCCCGTTTTGCTCGAAGTTCTTTGTAGCGTCCTAACTCTCGGTATTACAGTAATTTAGCGTTTTCATGTCGCTGTCCTAAATTCAGGTGTTCACTCGAGCAATGCGCCTGGTAGAACGAAGCAAAGAATCTGAGTCAAAAAGACAAATGGTTCCTCAACATCACCTCTTTCAGGGTGTCAACATGCCCAGTGCCAAAGAACGAAACGTGACTCAATTTAAAGCAGTGTGACGTCAATGTTGCAGCGGCTACCGACGTTACGCCGGGGGCCATGAACAGTGGTGGATAGGTTCCACAGGTGCTGGAGCCGTGTTGCTCGATGTTTCTTGTAGCATCGTAACTCTGGCTATTATAGTATTTTAGCGTTTTCAGGTCGCTGTCGTAAACGCAGGTGTTCACTCGAGCAATGCAGCTTAGTAGAACGAAGACAAGAACCTGAGCCAAAAAGACGAAATGGTTCCTCAACATCACCTCGCTCAGGGTGAAACCATGCCCAGTTACAAAGAACCAAGCGGGACTAGATTTATAGCAGTGTGACTTCAATGTTGCAGCAGCTGCCGTTGTTACGCTGGGGGCGGTGAACAGTGGTGGGTCTGTTCTACACGTTTTTATGCCGTGTTGCTCGATGGTCCTTGTAGTGTCGTAGCTCTCGGTATTACCGTAATTCAGCTTCTTCATATCGCTGTCTTAAATGCAGGTGTTCACTCGAGCAATGCAGCCTGGTAGAACGAAGCCAAGAACCTGAGCCAAAAAGACGAAATGGTTCCTGAACATCACCTCGCTCAGGGTGAAACCATGCCCAGTGCCAAAGAACGAAACGTGACTCGATTTAAAGCAGTGTGACGTCAATGTTGCAGCAGCTACCCATGTTACGCTGGTAGCCGTGAACAGTGGTGGGTCGGTTCAACAGGTGGTGATGCCGTGTTGCTCGATGGTCCTTGTAGTGTCGTAGCTCTCGGTATTACCGTAATTCAGCTTCTTCAGGTCGCTGTCTTAAATGCAGGTGTTCACTCGAGCAATGCAGTCTGGTAAAACATAGCCAAGCACCTGCATTAAAAAGAGGAAATGGTTCCTTAACATCACCTCGTTCACGGTGCCACCATGCCCTGTGCCAAAGAATGAAACGTGACTCGATTTAAAGCAGTGTGACATCAATGTTCAGCAGCTACCTATGTTACGCTGGGGGCCGTGAACAGTGGTGGATCGGTTCCACAAGTGCTGAAGCCGTGTTGCTCGATGTTTCTTGTATCGTCGTAACTCTGGGCATTACAGTAATTCAGCGTTTTTATGTCGCTTTCGTAAATGCAGGTGTTCACTCGAGCAATGCAGCCTGGTAGAACGAAGCCAAGAACCTGAGCCAAAAAGACGAAATGGTTCCTGAACATCACCTCGCTCAGGGTGAAACCATGCCCAGTGCCAAAGAACGAAACGTGACTCGATTTAAAGCAGTGTGACGTCAATGTTGCAGCAGCTACCCATGTTAGGCTGGTAGCCGTGAACAGTGGTGGGTCGGTTCAACAGGTGGTGATGCCGTTTTGCTCGATGTTCCTTGTAGCATCATAAGTTTCGGTTTTACAGTAATTCAGCGTTTTCAGGTCACTGTCGTAAATGCAGTTGTTCACTCGAGCAATGCGCCTGGTAGAACGAAGCAAAGAATCTGAATCAAAAAGACAAATGGTTCTCCAACATCACCTCGCTCAGTGTGACTCCTGCCCAGTGCCAAAGAACGAAACGTGACTCGATTTAAAGCAGAGTGACGTCAATGTTGGAGCAGCTACCGATGTTAAGCTGGGGGCCGTCAACAGTGGTGGATCGGTTCCACAAGTGCTGAAGCCGTGTTGCTCGATGTTACTTGTAGCGTCGTAACTCTCGGTATTACAGTATTTCAGCGTTTTCAGGTCGCTGTCGTAAATGCAGGCGTTCATTCGAGCAATGCAGCCTGGTACGACGAAGCCATGAACCTGAACCAAAAAGAAGAAATGGTTCCTCAACATCACCTCGCTCAGGGTGCCACCGTGTCCAGTGCCAAAGAACGAAGCGTGACTGGATTTAAAGCAGTGTGACGTCAATGTTGCAGCAGGTGCCGATGTTAGGCTGGGCGCCGTGAACAGAGGTGGATCGGTTCCACAGGTGCTGATACCCTGTTGCTCGATGTTCGTTCTAGCGTCGTAACTCTCGGTATTACAATAATTCAACGTTTTCAGGTCGCTGTCGTAAATGCAGGTGTTCACTCGAGCAATGCAGCCGGGAAGAAGAAGCCAAGAACCTGAACCAAAAAGTCGAAATTGTTCCTCAACATTACCTCGCTCAGGTTGCCACCATGCCCAGTGGCAAAGAACGAAACGTGACTCCATTTAAAGCAGTGTGACGTCAATGTTGCAGCAGCTGGGGATGTTACGCTGGGGGCAGTGAACAATGGTGGATCGGTGCCACACGTGCTGATGCCGTGTTGCTCGATGTTCCTTGCAGTGTCGTAAATCTTGGTATCATAGTAATTCAGCGTTTTCAGGTCGCTGTCGTAAATTCAGGTGTTCACTGGAGCAATCTAGCCTGGTGGAACGAAGCCAAGAACCTGAACCCAAAAGACAAAATGGTTCCTCAACATCACCTCGCTCAGGTTGCCACCATGCCCAGTGCCAAAGAACGAAACGTGACTCGATTTAAAGCAGTGGGACGTCAATGTTGCAGCAGCTGATGATGTTACGCTCGGGCCATGAACAATGGCGGATCGGTTTCATAGTTGCTGATGCCGTGTTGCTCGATGTTCCTTGCAGCGTCGTAACTCTCGGTTTTACAGTAATTCAGCGTTTTCAGGCCGCTTTCGTAAAAGCAGGCGTTCACTCGAGCAATGCAGCCTGGTAGGATGAAGCAAAGAACCTGAACCAAAAGGGCGCAATGATTCCTCAACATCACCTCGCTCAGGATGCCACCATGCCCAGTTCCAAAGAACGAAACGTGACACTAATTTAAAGCAGTTTGAAGTCAATGTTGCAGCAGCTGCCGGTGTTACGCTGGGGGCGGTGAACAGTGGTGAGTCTGTTCTACACGTTATGATGCCGTGTTGCTCGACGTTCCTTGTAGCGTCGTAACTCTCGGTATTACAGTAATTCAGCGTTTTCAGGTCACTGTCGTAAATGCAGGTGTTCACTCGAGCAATGCAGCCTGTTAGAACGAAGCCAAGAACCTAAACCAAAAAGAAGAAATGGTTCATCAACATCACCTCGCTCAGTGTGCTACCATGCCCAGTTACAAAGAACGAAACGTGACTCGATTTAAAGCAGTGTGACGTCAATGTTGGAGCAGCAGCCCATGCCAAGCTGGTGGCCGTGAACAGTGGTGGATCGGTTCCAAAGGTGCTGATGCCATGTTGCTCGATGTTCCTTGTAGCGTCGTAAATCTCGGCTTTACAGTAATTCAGCATTTTCAGGTCACTGTCGTAAATGCAGTTGTTCACTCGAGCAATGCGCCTGGTAGAACGAAGCAAAGAATCTGAATCAGAAAGACAAATGGTTCCTCAACATCACCTCGCTCAGGGTGCCACCATGTCCAGTGCCAAAGAACGAAGCGTGACTGGATTTAAAGCAGTGTGACGTCAATTTTGCAGCAGGTGCCGATGGTAAGCTGGGCGCCGTGAACAGAGGTGGATCGGTTCCACAGGTGCTGATACCCTGTTGCTCGATGTTCCTTGTAGCGTCGTAACACTCGGTATTACAGTAATTCAGCGTTTTCAGGTCACTGTCGTAAATGCAGGTGTTCACTCGAGCAATGCAGCCTGGTAGAACGTAGCAAAGAATCTGAATCAAAAAGACAAATGGTTCCTCAACATCACCTCGCTCAAGACGCCACCATGCCCAGTTCCAAAGAACGAAACGTGACACTGATTTCAAGCAGTGTGAAGTCAATGTTGCAGGAGCTGCCGGTGTTACGCTAGGGGCCGTGAACAGTGGGGGATCGGTTCAACAGGTGGTGATGCCATGTTGCTCGATGTTGCTTGTACCGTCGTTACTCTCGGTATTGCATTATTTCAGCGTTTTCAGGTCGCTGTCCTAAATGCAGGTGTTCACTCGAGCAATGGAGCCTGGTAGGACGAAGCCAAGAACCTGAACCAAAAAGACGAAATGGTTCATCAACATCACCTCGCTCAGTGTGACCCCTGCCCAGTGGCAAAGAACGAAACGTGACTCGATTTAAAGCAGTGTGACGTCAATGTTGTAGCAGCTACCGATGTTACGCTGGGGGCCGTGAACAGTGGTGGATCGGTTCCACAAGCGCTGAAGCCGTGTTGCTCGATGTTTCTTGTATCGTCGTAACTCTCGGCATTACATTAATTCAGCGTTTTCATGTCGCTTTCGTAAATGCAGGTGTTCACTCGAGCAATGCAGCCTGGTAGAACGAAGCCAAGAACCTGAGCCAAAAAGACGAAATGGTTCCTAACATCACCTCGCTCAGGGTGAAACCATGCCCAGTTCCAAAGAACCAAGCGGGACTAGATTTATAGCAGTGTGACTTCAATGTTGCAGCAGCTCCCGTTGTTACGCTGGGGGCTGTGAACAGTGGTGGGTCTGTTCTACACGTTCTGATGCCATGTTGCTCGATGGTCCTTGTAGTGTCGTAGCTCTCGGTACTAGCGTAATTCAGCGTTTTCAGGTCGCTGTCTTAAATGCAGGTGTTCACTCGAGCAATGCAGTGTGGTAGAACAAAGCCAAGTACCTGAACCAAAAAAAGGAAATGGTTCCTCAACATCACCTCGTTCACGGTGCCACCATGCCCTGTGCCAAAGAACGAAACGTGACTCGATTTAAAGCAGTGTCACGTCAATGTTGCAGCAGCTACCGATGTTACGCTGGTGGCCGTGAACAGTGCTGGATCGGTTCCACAGGTGCTGATGCCGCGTTGCTTGAAGTTCTTTGTAGCGTCGTAACTCCGGGTATTACACAAATTCAGCGTGTTCAGGTCGCTGTCGTAAATGCAGGTGTTCACTTGAGCAATACAGCCTGGTAGAACGAAGCCAAGAACCCGAACCAAAAACACAAAATTGTTCCTCAACATCGCCGCGCTCAGGGTGTCAACATGCCCAGTGCCAAAGAACGAAACGTGACTCGATTTAAAGCAGTGTGACTTCAATGTTGCAGCAGTTGCCCATGTTACGCTGGTAGCGGTGAACAGTGGTGATCGGTTCCACAAGTGCTGAAGCCGTGTTGCTCGATGTTCCTTGTAGCGTCGTAACTCCCGGTATTACAGTAATTCAGCGTTTTCAGGCCGCTTTCGTAAAAGCAGGCGTTCACTCGAGCAATGCAGTCTGGTAGGACGAAGCCAAGAACCTGAACCAAAAAGGCGAAATGATTCCTCAACATCACCTCGCTCAGGGTGCCCCCCTGCCCAGTGCCAAAGAACGAAACATGACTCGATTTAAAGCTGCGTGACGTCAATGTTGCAGCACCTACCGATGTTAAGCTGGGGGCCGTGAACAGTGGTGGATCGGTTCCACAAGTGCTCAAGCCGTGTTGCTCGATGTTCCCTGTAGCGTCGTAACTCTAAGTATTACCGTAATTCAGCGTTTTCAGGTCGCTTTCGTTTATGCTGGTGTTCACTCGAGCAATGCAGCCTAGTAGAACAAAGCCAAGAACCTGAAACAAAAAGACGAAATGGTTTCTAAACATCACCTCGCTCAATGTGCTACCATGCCCAGTTACAAAGAACGAAACGTGACTCGATTTAAAGCAGTGTGACGTCAATGTTGCAGCAGCAGCCCATGTCACGCTGGTGGCCGTGAACAGTGGTGGATCGGTTCCAAAGGTGCTGATGCCGTGTTGCTCGATGTTCCTTGTAGCGTCGTAACTCTCGGTTTTACAGTAATTCAGCATTTTCAGGTCACTGTCGTAAATGCAGGTGTTCACTCGAGCATTGCGCCTGGTAGAACGAAGCAAAGATTCTGAATCAGAAAGACAAATGGTTCCTCAATATCACCTCGCTCAGGGTGGCACCATGTCCAGTGCCAAAGAACGAAGCGTGACTGGATATAAAGCAGTGTGACGTCAATTTTGCAGCAGGTGCCGATGGTAAGCTGGGCGCCGTGAACAGAGGTGGATTGGTTCCACAGGTGCTGATAACCTGTTGATCGATGTTCCTTGTACCGTCGTTACTCTCGGTATTGCATTAATTCAGCGTTTTCAGGTCGCTGTCCTAAATGCAGGTGTTCACTCGAGCAATGCAGCCAGGTAGAACGAAGCCAAGAACCTGAACCAAAAAGACGAAATGGTTCATCAACATCACCTCGCTCAGTGTGCCCCCCTGCCCAGTGCCAAAGAACGAAACGTGACTCGATTTAAAGCAGTGTGACATCAATGTTGTAGCATCTACCGATGTTACGCTGGGGGCCGTGAACAGTGGTAGATCGGTTCCACAAGCGCTGAAGCCGTGTTGCTCGATGTTTCTTGTATCGTCGTAACTCTCGGCATTACCGTAATTCAGCTTCTTCATGTCGCTGTCTTAAATGCAGGTGTTCACTCGAGCAATGCAGCCTGGTAGAACGAAGCCAAGAACCTGAGCCAAAAAGACGAAATGGTTCCTGAACATCACCTCGCTCAGGGTGAAACCATGCCCAGTGCCAAAGAACGAAACGTGACTCGATTTAAAGCAGTGTGACGTCAATGTTGCAGCAGCTACCCATGTTACGCTGGTAGCCGTGAACAGTGGTGGGTCGGTTCAACAGGTGGTGATGCCGTGTTGCTCGATGGTCCTTGTAGTGTCGTAGCTCTCGGTATTACCGTAATTCAGCTTCTTCAGGTCGCTGTCTTAAATGCAGGTGTTCACTCGAGCAATGCAGTCTGGTAAAACATAGCCAAGCACCTGCATTAAAAAGAGGAAATGGTTCCTTAACATCACCTCGTTCACGGTGCCACCATGCCCTGTGCCAAAGAATGAAACGTGACTCGATTTAAAGCAGTGTGACATCAATGTTCAGCAGCTACCTATGTTACGCTGGGGGCCGTGAACAGTGGTGGATCGGTTCCACAAGTGCTGAAGCCGTGTTGCTCGATGTTTCTTGTATCGTCGTAACTCTGGGCATTACAGTAATTCAGCGTTTTTATGTCGCTTTCGTAAATGCAGGTGTTCACTCGAGCAATGCAGCCTGGTAGAACGAAGCCAAGAACCTGAGCCAAAAAGACGAAATGGTTCCTGAACATCACCTCGCTCAGGGTGAAACCATGCCCAGTGCCAAAGAACGAAACGTGACTCGATTTAAAGCAGTGTGACGTCAATGTTGCAGCAGCTACCCATGTTAGGCTGGTAGCCGTGAACAGTGGTGGGTCGGTTCAACAGGTGGTGATGCCGTTTTGCTCGATGTTCCTTGTAGCATCATAAGTTTCGGTTTTACAGTAATTCAGCGTTTTCAGGTCACTGTCGTAAATGCAGTTGTTCACTCGAGCAATGCGCCTGGTAGAACGAAGCAAAGAATCTGAATCAAAAAGACAAATGGTTCTCCAACATCACCTCGCTCAGTGTGACTCCTGCCCAGTGCCAAAGAACGAAACGTGACTCGATTTAAAGCAGAGTGACGTCAATGTTGGAGCAGCTACCGATGTTAAGCTGGGGGCCGTCAACAGTGGTGGATCGGTTCCACAAGTGCTGAAGCCGTGTTGCTCGATGTTACTTGTAGCGTCGTAACTCTCGGTATTACAGTATTTCAGCGTTTTCAGGTCGCTGTCGTAAATGCAGGCGTTCATTCGAGCAATGCAGCCTGGTACGACGAAGCCATGAACCTGAACCAAAAAGAAGAAATGGTTCCTCAACATCACCTCGCTCAGGGTGCCACCGTGTCCAGTGCCAAAGAACGAAGCGTGACTGGATTTAAAGCAGTGTGACGTCAATGTTGCAGCAGGTGCCGATGTTAGGCTGGGCGCCGTGAACAGAGGTGGATCGGTTCCACAGGTGCTGATACCCTGTTGCTCGATGTTCCTTCTAGCGTCGTAACTCTCGGTATTACAATAATTCAACGTTTTCAGGTCGCTGTCGTAAATGCAGGTGTTCACTCGAGCAATGCAGCCGGGAAGAAGAAGCCAAGAACCTGAACCAAAAAGTCGAAATTGTTCCTCAACATTACCTCGCTCAGGTTGCCACCATGCCCAGTGGCAAAGAACGAAACGTGACTCCATTTAAAGCAGTGTGACGTCAATGTTGCAGCAGCTGGGGATGTTACGCTGGGGGCAGTGAACAATGGTGGATCGGTGCCACACGTGCTGATGCCGTGTTGCTCGATGTTCCTTGCAGTGTCGTAAATCTTGGTATCATAGTAATTCAGCGTTTTCAGGTCGCTGTCGTAAATTCAGGTGTTCACTGGAGCAATCTAGCCTGGTGGAACGAAGCCAAGAACCTGAACCCAAAAGACAAAATGGTTCCTCAACATCACCTCGCTCAGGTTGCCACCATGCCCAGTGCCAAAGAACGAAACGTGACTCGATTTAAAGCAGTGGGACGTCAATGTTGCAGCAGCTGATGATGTTACGCTCGGGCCATGAACAATGGCGGATCGGTTTCATAGTTGCTGATGCCGTGTTGCTCGATGTTCCTTGCAGCGTCGTAACTCTCGGTTTTACAGTAATTCAGCGTTTTCAGGCCGCTTTCGTAAAAGCAGGCGTTCACTCGAGCAATGCAGCCTGGTAGGATGAAGCAAAGAACCTGAACCAAAAGGGCGCAATGATTCCTCAACATCACCTCGCTCAGGATGCCACCATGCCCAGTTCCAAAGAACGAAACGTGACACTAATTTAAAGCAGTTTGAAGTCAATGTTGCAGCAGCTGCCGGTGTTACGCTGGGGGCGGTGAACAGTGGTGAGTCTGTTCTACACGTTCTGATGCCGTGTTGCTCGACGTTCCTTGTAGCGTCGTAACTCTCGGTATTACAGTAATTCAGCGTTTTCAGGTCACTGTCGTAAATGCAGGTGTTCACTCGAGCAATGCAGCCTGTTAGAACGAAGCCAAGAACCTAAACCAAAAAGAAGAAATGGTTCATCAACATCACCTCGCTCAGTGTGCCCTCCTGCCCAGTGCCAAAGAACGAAACGTGACTAGATTTAAAGCAGTGTGACGTCAAAGGTGCAGCAGCTACCGATGTTACGCTGGGGGCCATGAACAGTGCTGGATCGGTTCCACAGGTGCTGATGCCGCGTTGCTTGAACTTCCTTGTAGCTTCGGAACTCTGGGTACTACAGAAATTCAGCGTGTTCAGGTCGCTGTCGTAAATGCAGGTGTTCAGTTGAGCAATACAGCCTGTAGAACGAAGCCAGGAACCTGAACCAAAAACACAAAATTGTTCCTAAACTTCGCCACGCTCAGGGTGTCACCATGCCCAGTGCCAAAGAAGGAAACGTGACTCGATTTAAAGCACTGTGACGTCAATGTTGCAGCAGCTACCCATGTTACGCTGGGGGCCGTGAACAGTGGTGGATCGGTTCCACAAGTGCTGAAGCCGTGTTGCTCGATGTTTCTTGTATCGTCTTAACTCTTGGCATTACAGTAATTCAGCGTTTTCAGGTCGCTGTCGTAAATGCAGGTGTTCACTCGAGATATGCAGCCGGGTAGAACGAAGCCAGGAACCTGAACCAAAAAGACGAAATGGTTTATCAACCTCAGCTCGATCAGTCTGCCCCTGCTCAGTGCAAAAGAAGGAAACGTGACTCGATTTAAAGCAGTGTGACGTCAATTTTGCAGCAGCTACCCATGTTACGCTGGGGGCCGTGAACAGGGGTTGATTGGTTCCAAAAGTGCTGATGCCCTGTTTCTTGATGTTCCTTGTATCGCCGTAACTCTCGGCATTACAGTAATTCAGCGTTTTCATGTCGCTTTCGTAAATGCAGGTGTTCACTCGAGCAATGCAGCCTGGTAGAACAAAGCCAGCAACATGAACCAAAAAGACGAAATGGTCCCTCAACATCACCTCGATCAGGGTGCCACATGCTCAGTGCAAATAACGAAACTAGACTCGATTTTAGGCAGTGTTACGTCAATGTTACAGCAGCTGCCGATGATACGCTGGTGGCCGTGAACAGTGGTGGATCGGCTCTCCAGGTGCTGATGCCGTGTTGCTCGATGTTCCTTGTAGCGTCGTAACACTCGGTTTTACGGTAATTCAGCGTTTTCAGGTCACTTTCGTAAATGCAGGTGTTCACTCGAGCAATGCAGCCTGGTAGAACGAAGCAAACAATCTGAATCACAAAGACAAAATAGTTCCTCAACATCACCTCGCTCAGGGTAACACCATGCCAAGTTCCAAAGAACGAAACGTGACGCGATTTAAAGCAGTGTGACGTCAATGTTGCAGCAGCTGCCGTTGTTACTCTGGGGGTAGTGAACAGTGGTGGGTCGGTTCTACACGTTCTGATGCCGTGTTGCTCGATGTTCCTTGTAGCGTCGTAACTCTCGGTATTACCGTAATTCAGCGTTTTCAGGTCCCTGTCTTAAATGCAGGTGTTCACTCGAGCAATGCAATCTGGTAGAACAAAGCGAAGTACCGGAACCAAAAAGAGGAAATGGTTCCTCAACATCACCTCGCTCAGGGTGCCTACATGCCCAGTGCCAAAGAACGAAGCGTGACTCGATTTAAAGCTTTGTGACGTCAATGCTGCAGCCGCTACCGATGTCACGCTGGGGGCCGTGAACAGTGGTGGATCAGTTCCACATGTGCTGAAGCCCTGTTGCTCGATGTTAATTGTATTGTCGTAACTCTCGGCATTACAGTAATTCAGAGTTTTCAAGTCGCTTTCGTAAATGCAGATGTTTACTCGAGCAATGCAGCCTGGTAGAACGAAGCCAAGAACATGAACCAAAAAGACGAAATGGTCCCTCAACATCACCTCGCTCAGTGTGCCCCCTGCCCAGTGCGAAAGAACGAAACAAGACTCGATTTAAAGCACTGTGACGTCAATGTTGCAGCAGCTACTACCGATGTTACGCTGGGGGCCGTGAACAGTGATGGATCGGTTTCACAAGTGCTGAAGCCCTGCTGCTCGGTGTTCCTAGAATCGTCGTAATTCTCGGCATTACAGTAATTCAGCGTTTTTATGTCGCTTTCGTAAATGCAGGTGTTCACTCGAGCAATGCAGCCTGGTAGAACGAAGCCAAGAACATGAACCAAAAAGACGAAATGGTCCCTCAACATCACCTCGCACAGGGTGCCACATGACCAGTGCCAAATAACGAAACTAGACTCGAATTAAAGCAGTGTTACGTCAATGTTGCAGCAGCTGCCGATGATACGCTGGTGGCCGTTAACAGTGGTGGATCAGTTCCACAGGTGCTGATGCCGTTTTGCTCGCTGTTCCTTGTAGCGTCGTAACCTTTGGTATCACAGTAATTCAGCGTTTTCAGGTCGCTGTCGTAAATCCAGGTGTTCAATGGAGCAATGCAGCCTGGCAGAACGAAGCCAAGAACCTGAACCCAAAAAACGAAATGGTTCCTCAACATCACCTCGCATAGGGTACCACCATGCCCAGTGCCAAAGAACGAAACGACTCGATTCAAAGCAGTGTGACGTCAATGATGCAGCAGCTGCCCATGCTACGCTGGTGGCCGTGAACAGTGAGGGCTCGGTTCGATAGGTGCTGATGCCGTGTTGCTCGACGTTCCTTGCAGTGTCGTAACTCTGGGTATTATAGTATTTTAGCGTTTTCAAGTCGCTGTAACAAATGCAGGTGTTCACTCGAGCAATGCAGCTTGGTAGAACGAAGCCAAGAACATGAACCAAAAAGACGAAATGTTTCCTCAACATCACCTCGCTCAGGATGAAACCATGCACAGTTTCAAAGAACGAAGCGTGCTTAGATTTATAGCAGTGTGACGTCAATGTTGCAGCAGCTGCCGTTGTTACGCTGGGGGTGGTGAACAGTGGTGGGTCGGTACTACACGTTCTGATGGCGTGTTGCTCGATGTTCCTTGTAGCGTCGTAACTCTCTATATTACCGTAATGAACCATTTTCAGGTCGCTGTCTTAAAGGCAGGTGTTAACTCGAGAAATGCAGTCTGGAAGAACAAAGCCAGGTACCTCAACCAAAGAGAGGAAACGGTTCCTCAACGGTACCTCGCTCAGGGTGCCACCATGCCTTGTGCCAAAGAACGAAACGTGAAGCAGTGTAACGGAAATGTTGCAGCAGCTGAATATGTTACGCTCAGGGCCGTGAACAGTGGTGGATAGGTTCCACAGGTGCTGATGCCGCGTTGCTTGACGTTCCTTGTAGCGTCGTAGCTCTGGGTATTATACATATTCAGCGTTTTCAGGTCGCTGTCGTAAATGCAGGTGTTCACTTGAGCAACGCAGCCTGGTAGAACGAAGCCAAGAACCTGAACCCAAAAGGCGAATTGCTGCCTCAACATCACCTCGCTCAGGGTGTCACCATGCCCAGTGCCAAAGAACGAAACGTGACTCGATTTAAACAGTATGATATCGTTGTTGCAGCAGCAATCCATGTTACGCTGGTGGCCGTGAACAGTGGTGGATCGGTTCCACAGGTGCTGATGCCGTGTTGCTCGATGTTCCTTGCAGCGTCGTAACTCTCGGTATTACAGTAATTCAGGCTTTTCAGGTCGCTGTCGTAAATGCAGGTGCTCGCTCGAGCAAGCAGCCTGGTAGAACGAAGCCAAGAACCTGAACCAAAAAGAAGAAATGGTTCCTCAACATCACCTCGCTCAGGGTGCCACCATGTCCAGTGCCAAAGAACGAAGCGTCACTCGATTTAAAGCAGTGTGACGTCAATGTTGCAGCCGCTACCGATGTCACGCTGGGGGGCCGTGAACAGTGGTGGATCGGTTCCACAAGTGCTGAAGCCGTGTAGCTCGATGTTCCTTGTATCGTCGTAACTCTCGGCATTACAGTAATTCAGCGTTTTCATGTCGCTTTCGTAAATACAGGTGTTCACTCGAGCAATGCAGCCTGGTAGAACGAAGCCAGCAACATGAACCAAAAAGACGAAATGGTCCCTCAACATCACCTCGATCAGGGTGCCACATGCTCAGTGCAAATAACGAAACTAGACTCGATTTTAAGCAGTGTTAGGTCAATGTTACAGCAGCTGCCGATGATACGCTGGTGGCCGTGAACAGTGGTGGATCGGTTCTACAGGTGCTGATGCCGTGTTGCTCGATCCCAAGCAGCACAGGTCATCGGCCCAATATTGCACCAGGATGGTCCCATCCTGGCCCTTTGTAGGGCTGGCCTTTGCCAATACGGTTCCAATGTTCGGCCAATCACTTGTGCTGCTTGGGATGTTTCTTGTAGCGTCGTAACTCTCGGTATTACAGTAATTCAGCGTTTTCAGGTCACTATCGTAAATGCAGGTGTTCACTCGAGCAATGCAGCCTGGTTGAACGAAGCCAAGAACCTGAACCAAAAAGACGAAATGGTTCAACAACATCACCTCGCTCAGTGTTCTCCCTGCCCAGTGCCAAAGAACGAAACGTGACTCGATTTGAAGCAGTACGACGTCAATGTTGCAGCAGCTACTGGCGATGTTACGCTGGGGGCCGTGAATTGTGATGGATCGGTTCCACATGTGCTGAAGCCCTGTTGCTCGATGTTTCTTGTATCGTCGTAACTCTCGGCATTGCAGTAATTCAGCGTTTTCATGTCGCTTTCGTAAATACAGGTGTTTACTCGAGCAATGCAGCCTGGTAGAACGAAGCCAAGAACATGAACCAAAAAGACGAAATGGTCCCTCAACCTCACCTCGCACAGCGTGCCACATGCCCAGTGCCAAATAACGAAACTCGATTCGATTTAAAGCAGTGTTACGTCAATCTTGCAGCAGCTGCCGATGACTCGCTGGTGGCCGTTAACAGTGGTGGATCGGTTCCACAGGTGCTGATGCCGTTTTGCTCGATGTTCCCTGTAGCGTCGTAACTCTTGGTATCACAGTAATTCAGCGTTTTCAGGTCGCTGTCGTAAATCCAGGTGTTCATTGGAGCAATGCAGCCTGGAAGAACGAAGCCAAGAACCTTAACCCAAAAGACGAAATGTTCCTCAACATCAGCTCGCTTAGGGTGCCACCATGCCCAGTGCCAAAGACAGAAACTGACTCGATTCAAAGCAGTATGACCTCAATGTTGCAGCAGCTGCCAATGTTACGCTCGGGCCATGAGCAATGACGGATGGGTTCCATAGGTGCTGATGCCGTGTTGCTCGATGTTCCTTGTAGCGTCGTAACTCTAAGTATTACCGTAATTCAGCATTTTCAGGTCGCTGTCTTAGATGCAGGTGTTCACTCGAGCAATGCAGTCTGGTAGGACAAAGCCAAGTACCTGAACCAAAAAGAGGAAATGGTTCCTCAACATCACCTCGCTCAGGGTGCCACCATGCCCTGTGCCAAAGAACGAAACGTGACTCGATTCAAAGCAGTCCCCTGTAGCACATATGGGGCTGTGAACTGCGGGTCCTTGTGGGCCCGGCTCGGGCTGCCCATAGGGGCCCGACGTGGTATATGCGCGGGATTTGCAACTCGGCATCGGTGGGGACCCTCAAGGGCTGCCCAGTGGGCTTACTGCATAGCCCCACAAGGCTCCGCGCAGGATCCCCTTGGGCAGGCCCGTGCCGGGCCTCCATGGGCTGGCCCGTGCCGGGCCTGCGTGGGCTGGCCCGTGCCGGGCCTCTGTGGGCTGGCCCGTGTCGGGCCTCCGTGGGCTAGCCCGTACTGGGCACCCCTGGGCTAGCCCGTACTGGGCCCCTGTGGTCTAGCCGTTCTGGTCCCAGCGGGCTTCTTAGGTGATAACTTGGGGGAGTCAACAAAGGTAACCCATATGGAACCAATAGCTGTATGCCTTGGGCCCACCGACCCAATTAGACTTAAGGCCCACCTTGCCAACCCAGAGAGGCTTTCTTCACATCAGTATTTTTTGTGTACATGTTACTACTGCAATTACAATGCAAGTAAGAATGCTTCTTATTTATTTATTTGTTTTTTCAAGACATTTTGGGCATTCTTGCATACATAGCCCCAATTACTGGGGTGAAGGGTCCGCCCCTTTCGTCCGAACTTTCCGACCGCCATCCCAGTCTCTCGCCCCCAGCGCGAATGCCGCCACTCTGTTGTTGCCTTCCATGGTGGCTGTTGGGATTCTGTGCTGCATAGGAGATGTAAAAGTGAACAAATAAACATACATCAAATTGATATTCAGTATGGTGGAAAAAAATCACTTTGAAAAGTATTACAGTCACATCTTTCAGGAAATGCTTCATAGCCATATGCAATGCTCTAATGTGGAATGCTTGAAATATCAGCATATTTCGATTGCTGTTAATATCCGTAACCATAATAAACATAAATATCCATAATAAGAATAACCGAAAGGTGCATGAGCCATTAAAGGACTATAGCCACCTAAATTTATTGCCTGTTTTCTTCTGTCAAATGATGCGGTAGATAATAAAATACATGTATTACCAGGTAGTACTTGCCTACAACCACGCTAAATAATTTATAATCGAATTTCTTCTCTCATGCTGTTTTGGTTTCATCGACTGAACGCCGACTGTCATAAAGTTGATGTTTTGGTCACATGATGCAACTAGAAAAACTAATACAATCGCTGATATGTAGCTTTAATTGACTACGACATTTAGTCCAGCCTCTTCCAAGACCTGGAATGACAAAAAATGACCTGTCAGCAACAGTATAACAGATTTTTATGCCTTATGTGACATAAACACCAACTTCACATCACAGTCATCGTTCGGCTGATGAAAGCGAAACAGCGTCAAGAAGAAATAAATTGTAGAAATACTGCACATTCCGCTAGTTGGTGTTGATGCATAGTGGTGGTTCAAAAGCGCAAACACATACGAACCATGTAAGAGACGAGACAACCAAACTAGCGCTGAACTTACTACAGATTTTTTATTAGGAAGAAGCACGTCATATATACATACAGGAAAAAAAAAGCGCACATGCGCTGTTTTTTGCGTGAATATCTGCAGAACCACTACCCACTAAGTAGCATATTGATTTCTCGAAGCGATAATGTAACAGATGGCATACTCACGCACCCATTACTTTTTCTGATAATATGAAACGCCTCAGCTACTTCTCTAGTGCGCTGGTCAGAATGAGCGAACAAGACATCAGTATCGTCAAAAAAATGGTGTACATCTGCACGTGAAACTATGCTTAGTTAGATTAGTTTCTTTCCTAAAGAATTAGCGTGCTCCATGAGCCGCACGTTAACGCAGCGGCCAATTTGACCTATGTAGGTAAGGCCACAGGACTGAGGGATTTGATACGCTACGCCAGTCTTACAGGGAACATATCTATTTTCATGAGTTATGTTGCAAGCATTTCTTCTGCGCCCTTCATGCTTCCTTTGAACTGCCGCCCCCAATCTCTAGCTTGTTAGGTGCAGGGAATAGAACCTTTACCCGATGCTTGCTTTCCACTCTTTTTAATCCGGTGCGACAGCGTGTGTACATATGGCATGACCCACTACCTTTCTTCTCCCTTCTTCCGAACCCTTTTCCAGCCCCGAGGTACTTCCAGACGATTTCAGCTCACGGAGGACTTTGTCTGCACTCGAAACGAGAACTGAGTCCCAGAAACCAGCTTCCCTACATCTGTCTATTTGAGCTAAAAGGCTGGGCATCATTTTATGATAAGATTTCTTTACTGCCATGCCTAAGCATCCCGTAACGATGCCAGTTTTTGCAAGCTTTGAATGAAAGGGCCTGTAATTCAAAAGGGGCTTTTCAATTCTAGGGGAATACTGCCAACAGACATGGTTGGGTTCGAAAGAAAATTTTAAATGAAGGAATTGCAAGACTCTTTCTTTAGGGACCTCATGTGTGAGCCTCAGCCCCGACCAATTAGGTGCAAAACTATGAACATTTGACTCAAATTCGGGATTCACAGACCTAGCCAGCACCAGGTAATCATCCACATAACAGAAAATGCATATGCAATAACCGACTAGATCAGTCTCAACTTTCATATCAACCCTGCTTAGATAAATGTTACTGAGAACGGGAACTACCTTGGCACCTATGCACACACCCGATTTTTGCATATAAAGACGACCATGCCACTCAACAAACGTGTTACTCGGGTAGTAAGATAACAGTTAAAGAAAGGATCCTGTTGTGATTCCACACTCATTTTGGAACAGGCATTTATCGCTCTCATCACATAGTGCGCGGCTCTCATTTCGGAGAAAATCCGCTACTGCCTTAGAATTAGGTACGAGGAACGGATCCTTTACGCGAAGTGACGACAAATGTTTGCGAAGATAGATAGACACAAACAACTGCCAAGAATTGTGCTCAGATACGCTTGCCCGGAAAGGAAATTAAGGCTTGTGCATCTTAGCACTAAAAAACATTTCTAGCACCGATTGTTCAGCTCCCTTCACTTTCTTTGCTATTCCTTCATACTTAAAACTTCCGAAGTAAAGTCATCGCCTCCTCTGAACATCGGTGCTAGAAATTTTCTTTAGTGTTAAAACGCACAAGCCTAACGTTCCGTTCCGCGCAATCGTCTCTGAGACCAAATCTTGGCAGTTGGTTGTGTCTACCTATCTTTGCAAACATTTGTCGTCACTTCGCGTAAAGGATCCGTTTCTCATACCTAATTCTGAGGCAGTAGCTGATTTCCACCGAAATGAGAGCCTGTCACTATGTGATGGTTTAAGCATAGATGTGGTTGATTTGTTTTGTTCTGTTCCACACTTTGAACTAATCCAGTATGTTCAGCAATGTATTACAGAAGACAGCAATGAATGCGTGCTCCAAAATGTGTGTTGAATCCTCCAAAATGAGTGTTGAATCACAACAGTTTCTTTTCTGGAACTGTTATCTTACTACCTGAGTAACACGCTTGTTGAGTGGGATGGTCGACATTATATGCAAAAATCGGGTGTGTGCACAGGTGCCAAGGTAGCTCCCATTCTCAGTAACATTTATTTAAGCCGGGTTGATATGAAAGCTGAGACTGATCTAGCCGGTTATTGCATACGCATTTTCTGTTATGTGGACGATTACCTGGTGCTGGCTTGGTCAGTGAATCCCGAATTTGTGTCAAATGTTCTTGATGGTTTTGCACGTAATGGGTCAGGGCTGAAGTTCACACATGAAGACCCTCACGAAAAAATCTGCAATTCCTTGATTTAAAATTCTCTTCCGAACCCAACCATGTCTGTTGGCAGTATTCCCCTGGAAGTGAAAAGCCCCTTTTGAATTAAAGGCCCTTTCGTTCAAAGCTTGTAAAAAGTGGCATCATTACGAGATGCATAGGCATGGCAGTAAAGAAATCTTATCATAAAATGATGCCCAGTCTCTTAGCCCAAATAGACAGATGTAGGGAAGCTGGTTTCTGGGACTCAGTTCTCGTTTCGAGTGCAGACAAAGTCCTCCATGAGCTGAAATCGTCTGCAAGTACCTCGGGGCTGGAAAAGGGTTCGGAAGAAAGGAGAACACAGGTAGTGGTTATGCCATATGTCCACACGCTGTCGCACCGGATTAAAGAGTGGGGAGCAAGCATAGGGTAAAGGTTCTGTACCCCGCACCTAACAAGCTAGAGAGTGGGGGCGGCAGTTCAAAGAAAGCATGAACGGCGCAGAAGAAATGCTTGAAACATTAATCATGAAAAAAGATATGTTCCCTGTAAGACTGGCGTAGTGTATCAAATCCCTGTCCTGTGGCCTTACCTGCATAGGCCAGATTGGCCACTGCGTTAACGTGCGCCTTATGGAGCACGCTAATTCTTTAAGAAAGAAACTAACCTAGCTAAGCATTGTTTCACGTGCAAATATACGCCATTTTTTGACGATACTGATGTCATGTTCGCTAATTCTGACCAGCACACTAGAGAAGTAGCTGAGGCGTTTAATATTATCAGAAAAAGTCATGGGTGCGTGAGTACGCCATCTGTTACATTATTGCTTCGAGAAGTCAATATGCTACATAGTGGGTGGCGGTCCTGCAGATACACACATGCTTTTAAAGCGGTTTTTACCTTTTACTAGCACTAGGAGTCTTGTCGACATCGCACATGAGCGCTGTTTTTCCGTGTCTATGTATATGACGTGCTTCTTCCTAATAAAAAAATTCAGTTGTAAGATCAGTGCTGGTTTGTGTGTCTCGTCTCTTGGTCTGTGTGTGTTTGCACTTTTGAACCACCACTATGAAATTAAATAGCAAATTATTTAGTGGTCGTACATGTATAGAATGTCTAACGCATGGTTTGAAAGAAGAAAACGCACAAGCAAAAATTTGGTACCTGTAGTCCTTTAAATTTGGATGGCTACTTAGTAATTGATAACGGAAGTGCTGAAAACCACACCAGGTAGATTGAAAGTAGCTTTTTCCTGCAATTAGATTGTGTGTTCACAAAATGTCTATAACCTTCGGAAGATTCACATGTGCTCACCAAAAATTGCGCTGTACAGCCGTAGGTTCCTAAATGCTTCTTTTTCGCCCCGCCCCTTCAATGTGTACATAAGGGCCACATGAGTCTTCACTAGTCTTCATAATAAGTTTTGTAGCCTCATCAGCTGGCTCACTCCCAAAGAGTGCTAGCTTTTTGATCTGAAATAGATTATACAGATTATACAATGTGAACTCTGCAATGAAAACCATACACTGAACCATTCATAAAACTCCCTCTTCGAGGAACCATGTGCAACTCAACAAAAAATCAGGATGTAGAATAGGATAATACAGAGGACTCAGAGACCCATGATCACAGTGGTGTGACTCAGCTTAATGATAACAAAATTCTCTGCTGTCTTCTAAACGCCCATCTTTGCATCATCATATTAACTTCCTTTTATGCACGACTCAATGGCATACGCTTCCCAAACAATAAGATAAGGAGGAAAAAGTGAAGCCATTACTTTAAGGCCACCTTGAACCATGGCAAAATTGTAGTCTGGAGCTAAATGAGTAATGTAAGAACATAACCGCCAGCTGCCACTAAGAACAGCTAGGCTAATGCTAGTGCTAATTTCTTGTAGTAGGCTAGATATTATATTGCCACCTGGTGTTCTCAGGTGGCGCTGAAGTGTCTTCGAAGACGTTGAAGTGTCTCTCGCTGGCTGGCTGGCTGCTTGCTGTATTCTGCTGGTTAGCGACCTGTCTCCCTGTTTTCCGTTACATATTTTGGTGTAGGCGCTGGGTAAAGATCCCTGTATATGTCTCATACTCCTCCGGATACCCTGGGCTCCAGTCCTTCGCTAGTGGACACCCCCGTGCACCGTGCTAGCCGGAGAAATCAAGGCGTACCTCCCGAACACGGGCTTTTGGAGTCTGCCAGAGCACCCACCCATCGACCTGTCATGCCAGCTGCTGCCTACTACACCTTGCAGAATCCGCGCCTGCCCAAACCATTCCACGGCAGTCAGCTCGAAGACGTAGAGGACTGGCTTCTCGAGTTTGAACGCGTGGCCTCATTCAACCAGTGGGACGACGCCGCTAAACTTCGAAACGTCTTCTTTAGTCTCGAGGATGGTGCACGTACCTGGTACGAAAACCGAGAAGACGCCCTAACATCATGGCACGAGTTCCGCCGACGCCTGCTGGAGACCTACACCAGCACGGATCGTCGAGAACGGGCTGAACGGGCTTTGCAGTCTCGCATTCAGATGCCGAATGAGACTGTAAGCATGTACGTGGAGGATACGACTCGGCTCTTCCGGCGAGCTGACCCGGCCATGCCCGAAGATAAAAAGGTGCGCCATCTCATGCGCGGCGTTAAAGAGCAACTTTTCGCTGGCCTCGTGCGCAGTCCACCTGGGACTGTTGCTGAGTTTCTCTCGGAGGCGGTCACGATGGAGAAGATGCTCTTGCGGCGGTCTACCACCTACGACCGGCCGGTACTCGCCGCTTCACTTACAGAGCCGCTTCCTGCCTTCGGGGCTAACCCTGGTCTTCTCCGCGACCTGATCCGCTCCGTTGTGCGCGAAGAGCTCCAGGCGCTTTTCGGTGCTCCCCTGCCGACGGCCGGCTCTCTCGCTAGCCTTGTCCGCGAAGAGGTTCAAGCCTTGAGACCTTCGTTCCCGTCCGTTGACCCGCCGCCTTTACCAACGGAGTGCCGTCGTCCAACGTACGCTGAAGCCTTGCAACGTCCTGCGCCCTCTTCGGCGCAGTTTCCTCCGTCCAATCAAGGCTCGCTGTTTTCCGCACACCCCGACACGTACTACATCGACAATCGACGATCACCCCAGCGGAAGACGGACCTGTGGCGTGCTCCGGATCGGCGGCGTCTCTGCTTTCACTGCGGGGAACCCGGTCATCTGTATCGCCAGTGCCCGTATCGACAGCTTGGGCTGCAGGGGTTCCCTATCGACATGCCCCGTCCACCAAGAGGTCAACGACCCCGGGAGATCGAGGACTACGTAGCCCAGCAGCGCATGGCGACAATTCCCCAGCGGCAGTCTCGGTCTCCATCACCACGCCGACCTTCGCCACAGCCCCAAAGCTCCTCCTGGATGGCGCAGAGACGGTCGCCAAGTCCCCGCCGGGAAAACTAAAGAGAGCGACCTCAGGGGGCGAGGCCGCTGGCAATCGATACGAACAAGACCCCCCGACAACGCGAACAGCGACCGACCGCGATTTAAAGGCAACGACTGCAGTACCTGAACTCGGAGATCGATTCTCGTTGGATATACCCGTGCTTCTCGATGGCTATAAGGTTAGTGCTTTGGTGGACACTGGCGCTGATTTCTCGATTTTAAGCGGAAAGCTAGCGGCGCTTCTTAAAAAAGTAATGACACCATGGTCCGGCACGCAGATTCGCACGGCTGGCGGACATGTCGTAACTCCGCTTGGCCTATGCACAGCAAGAGTCCAAATTCGCAGCTCCACATTTGTTGTCAGCTGCCTAGTTCTACCGAACTGCTCCCGTGACTGTATCCTTGGCGTTGATTTTCTCCGAGAGTATGGAGCTATTATTGACCTCCGAAAGCGCACTGTCACATTTTCTACCGAGAAAGCTGATGTTTACTCCGAGGACTGTCCACGCCGCGCCGCCCTTAGAATATCCGCCGAGAGCGTTTGGATTCCGCCACGCGCCAGCGTTTTTGTGAGTGTTCACTGCGACGGACTACGTGAAGGGACAGCGGTCGCAGAGGGCAACCTGTCCCTTTTGCTCACCCACGGCATCTGCTCAGCGCGAGGTCTCATCCATCTCCGCGACGGCTGCTCTGAGCTCCTGGTGACTAACTTCTCTAACGAGCCCCGGCACCTTTTTCGTGCTACTGCCATCGCATTCGCCGACCCCTTAGCGGAGGTTTCTGAATGTTTCGCGTTCGAAGCTGTTAGACCTGTGCGCCCATCCCTTGACATCAGCCCGGACCTTTCGGTGACTCAACAGCGAGAACTACGTGCCCTCCTACTTGAATACTCCTCCTGTTTCGCTTCTTCGTCGAAAGTCCGGCAAACGGCTCTTCTCAAGCACCGCATCATTACGCCCGACGATGCCCGCCCCATCCATCAGCAGCCGTACCGTATCTCACCGAAGGAGCGTGAGGCGATCCAAACGCAGGTGAAGGAGATGCTTTCAGATGGAATCATTCAACCTTCCAGCAGCCCCTGGTCTTCACCTGTCGTGCTGGTGAAGAAAAAGGATGGGACACTCCGCTTCTGCGTGGATTATCGGAAACTGAACAACATCACCAAAAAAGACGTCTACCCGCTGCCTCGTATCGACGACTCGCTCGACAGACTTCGTCGCGCCCAGTACTTCTCCTCCATTGATTTAAAGAGTGGGTACTGGCAGATAGAGGTCGACGAGCGGGACCGCGAAAACACGGCGTTCGTGACACCCGACGGACTGTACGAATTTAAAGTGCTACCTTTTGGGCTATGTTCAGCGCCGGCAACTTTCCAGCGGATGATGGATACCGTTCTCGCTGGACTAAAATGGCAAACTTGTTTGGTTTATCTCGATGATGTCGTCGTATTTTCCGAAACCTTTGCCGAACACCTTGAACGCCTGAGGACAGTATTAGATGCCCTCCGATCGGCCGACTTAACGCTAAAGCCCGAGAAGTGCCACTTTGGGTACAAAGAGTTGAAGTTTCTCGGTCACCTCGTGAGTGCCGATGGCGTTAAGCCCGACCCCGAGAAAACTGCTGCCGTCGCCAACTTTCCTGTTCCTGCAACAAAGAAAAGTGTGCAACGTTTTTTGGGTCTGTGCGCATATTACCGCCGCTTCATCGCCGACTTTTCAAAGATTGCCGCACCCCTGTACCACCTCACGCGCAATGATACACAGTTCGTGTGGGCTGCCGAGCAGCAGGAGGCTTTTGCCGAGCTGCGCAGACGACTGCTAACATCCCCTGTTCTTGCGCACTTTGATGAAGAGGCTGAAACCGAAGTCCACACCGACGCGAGCAACGTCGGCCTCGGCGCCGTACTCGTCCAACACCAAGGTGGCGTGGAAAGGGTCATCGCGTATGCAAGCCGCACGCTTTCTCGCGCTGAAACAAACTATTCGACCACAGAAAAAGAATGCCTTGCGGTTATGTGGGCAACCATGAAATTTCGTCCGTACCTCTACGGCCGCCCGTTCAAAGTAGTTACCGACCACCATTCGTTGTGCTGGCTTGCAAATCTTCGCGACCCATCGGAGCGCCTAGCCCGATGGAGCCTCCGCCTCCAAGAATTCGATTACACTATTGTGCACAAATCTGGCCAGACGCACGAAGACGCTGACGCACTCTCTCGCGCGCCCGTCGGGTTAGCGGATGATAGCATAGAGGACGAGAGTGGTTTTATTGGAGTTGTCAGCGCCTTAGACCTAATGACCCGCCAGCGAGCTGACCCAGACCTGCGACCTATCATTGATTATCTGGAGGGCTGAGCTTCTGTCGTACCCCGACAATTTTCTAGAAACCTGCCGGCCTTCTGTCTCCGGAACGGCATTTTGTTTAGGAAAAACTCCAGCACTGTTGACCGAGCGCACCTCCTCGTCGTTCCGGCAGATCTCCGCGCCGATATCCTTCTTGCTTGTCACGATGAGCCGACCTCCGGCCACTTGGGCTTTGCCCGCACACTTGCACGCGTGCGCCAGGCGTATTATTGGCCCAAACTTTCTCACGCCGTCCAGCGTTACGTCAGAGGCTGCCGCGATTGCCAACGTCGTAAGGCGCCTCCTCTCCAGCCAGCGGGCTTGCTCCAACCTATTGAACCCCCTCGGACGCCTTTTGATCAAGTCGGCATCGATCTTCTGGGCCCATTCCCTGTGTCATCGGCCGGTCATAAATGGATCATAGTCGCGACCGACTATTTAACAAGGTATGCGGAAACTAAAGCGGTGCAGCGCGGTACGTCATCTGAGATCGCCCAGTTTTTTATGCAACAAATCGTGCTGCGTCATGGCGCACCGTCCCACGTAATCACTGATCGAGGTACGGCGTTTACGGCACAGCTCATGCGCGACGTGTTCGAGCTCAGTCACACGAACCATCGCAAAACTACTGCCTATCACCCACAGACGAACGGGCTCACAGAGAGACTCAACAGAACGATCGCCGACATTATCGCAATGTACATAGACTCGCAGCACAAAACCTGGGACGAGATTCTCCCGTACGTCCCATACGCTTACAACACGGCCACCCAGGAGACGACCCGATTTACACCATTTCGTCTGGTCTACGGACGTGACGTTCAGACGATGCTGGATGCAATGCTTCCATGCAGCACTGATGACCACCCACTCACGCCAGACGCCGAGCAGTTCGCTCAGCGCGCCGAGGAAGCACGTCAACTTGCCCGTCTTCACATTCAGCGGCAGCAGGGTACGGATGCACGCCGCTACAACCTCCGTCATCGGCACGTCGAATACCATCCGGGAGACCAAGTTTGGGTGTGGACCCCGGTACGCCGCCCAGGCTTGTCTGAAAAACTGATGTGCCGTTACTTTGGACCGTACCGAGTTTTGCGCCGCGTCACCGAAGTGACCTACGAAGTTCTTCCTGACGGGACTGTGCAGCCTCAGCGTCGTCCACCCCGCTCTGAGGTTGTGCACATTGTCCGCATGAAACCCTACTTCACGCGGTAATGGATAGTACGCTCAGTGTTCTGCTAGTTTTCGCGTGGGACACCTTCGCCCACCTCCCTTGTACATTTTTGTGTGCTTGTGCTGTTTTTTTTCTCTTTCCACTGCCCATACTGCAACCCCGCTTTTGTTTTTCTTTTTTTTTTGGAGGGGGAGTAATGCCACCTGGTGTTCTCAGGTGGCGCTGAAGTGTCTTCGAAGACGTTGAAGTGTCTCTCGCTGGCTGGCTGGCTGCTTGCTGTATTCTGCTGGTTAGCGACCTGTCTCCCTGTTTTCCGTTACAATATACAGCAAATCCTCTTTCAAATACTCTTGTACAAAATGAAGCTTTCAGGTCTACAAATCCAAATGCAACTTGAGGCAATTTCGAAGTCCCAACTTTATCTGAAGTGGACTCACCATATGTAGAGGGCTCAAATTAAACTACAGCTGAACAAAACACTATGCATCAAAATTATATTAAAAGGAATCAATACGTTGCCAGTAGTTCATAGGCACCATCACCGCACAGGATCAGTACTCGAGGAAAAAAAATCTTGAGATTAAAGGCATTCCTGAGAACAAAAACGAAAATTTGATTGACGTTCTTGGCAGGCTTGGTGACGCACTTGGCGAATCTATAACGCAAGAAGATGTTGAAATCTGCCACCGGGTGCCTGTGCGAAGCACTGCCGCTGACCAGAAAGACGGCGACGACGATACTGTCGAAGAAAGGCCGCAGAAAAACACGAATAGAAACAACAACATTGTAGTAGCATTCAACAACCGCGCTAAGCGCGATGCCATTCTTCAGAAAGCACGGAGAATTCGGCTCGGTGCAGATGAACTAGGTTTCTCAGAGAAACAGTCTGTCTTTGTTAATGAGCATCTGTGCCCAAAAATGAAAAAGTTGCTTGGGATGACAATTGGCAGGAAACGGGAGGTGGGCTGGCGTTACGCATGGGTAAAGAACGGCAGGGTTTACGCACGGAAAACGGAAACGTCCCGAGTTATCCGAATTGATTGTGAGTCCGACCTGGATAAGATGCGCAGCGCAACCGCCTCTCCCAATGCAACCGCCCCTCCCTGAGTGCCTACTGCCTGCTCTTTTTGTACTTGTCTGATTATTTTTGATGGCTGCTCCTAACGATGTTACCTGTCCTTCTGGCAACAGTTATATCAGTGTTCTGCATTGCAACGCCCAAATTGCGCGAAAGAAAAACGACGAACTGGTTATTTTTCTTGCCGAATTCCGTTTCATGTTTCATGTTATTATGGTTACCGAAACGTGGTATTCTTCTACAGCTGATGTTTTGAATCTCCCGGGATACGAGAGTTTTTTTCTGAATAGGTCCCACCGACGTGGTGGCGGTGTACTACAGCTGGTATCAAAACAGTTCGCATGTGCTGTGCAGCCAGACTTATCTGAAATTATTGCTGATTACGAGGTTATAACAACTCAAAGTGAAAATAAGTTGTTTGCTGTCATTTACCGACCACCTAATGGGAACATATACCGCTTTTTTAAGTTTTTAGAAACGCTCTTGAATTTCACAATTACAAATAAGCTGCAAATCATTATAGGTGGTGACTGTAACATTAATCTGTTGGGTAACACTGCTGCCTCGCGTGAATTTCAAATTTTGCTTGTCTTTATCTTGTGGCAATGTCATAACAGAGCCAACACGAATCACCGATCATTCAGAGAGCCTTTTAGATGTATTTGTGACTAATAATATGAGTGACTGTGTTAAGTCGGGCCGAATAATCACGGGACTAAGTGATCACTTTCCTATATACATGATCTACAAATGTAATACATTTCTTAAGAGAAAGATTAGCCACTCCGATTCGTACACTGCCAGAGATATAAGTTCCAGGACCCTAGAGGTGTTTAGGAATGAAATAAGCAGTATAAAATGGAGTCCGGTTTTTGCGTGCCAAAATGCTCAGCAAGCATATGAAATATTTCTCTCATTATTTAAGTCATGCTATCACACATGTTTTAGGCTGAAAACTGTAAACAAATCTAAAAAGTTACGCAAGCCTTGGATGACAGATGAGTGCTTTAAAATGATTAAGAGAAAGGAACAACTATACGCAAAGTTCGTGAAGACAAGGAGCTTAGATGACCTCTCAGCTTTCAAAAAATACAGAAATTCTGTCACAACCACGTTGCGTAAAACGAAAAATGCGTATTTTGAAAACTTATTTAACAATTCAACTAGTCAGACTGATGTTTTATGGCGCGAACTTAACAAACTATTGAATACTGGCACACGCAACAATCAAGTACTTCAACTAACAGTAAATGCTAAAACACTAGAAGGGAAGGACCTAGCGGACGAGTTTAACAAATACTTTACAAATATTTCCTCGGGAACACTTATACAAGACAGCGCTGAAATTAAAAAATATTTAGGTGCACCCAATCCTAAATCTGCCTTTTTTGAACCGACTACTGATGAAGAAATTTACTCTACCTTTATGTCCTTAAAGAATAGTAAAGCCCGGGACATTGATGATATTGAAATTAAACCCGTTAAATACGTCTTAGACCTGCTGACTCCAGCTCTTTGTCACATTTACAATACGTGTTTACATACTGGTACCTTTCCAGATATTATGCAGTGTGCAAGAGTAGGAGTGATATATAAATCAGGCGATCAAAATAACTTTTCAAATTATCGACCGATCTCAGTGTTACCCGTTTTTTCCAAAGGTCTAGAAAAAATAATATGCAAGCGAATCACCAGTTTCTGTGATAAGCACAAGCTTTTATCTCCACAGCAATTCGGGTTCCGTCGAGGTATGTCCACTGAATTAGCTTTGTTGACGCAGAAGGAATTAATACTTAGAGGGTTTGAAAATAACAAAATGACCCTAGGTATTCTGATCGATTTCTCGAAAGCATTTGACAGAATTGACCACAAAATTTTATCTACAAAGTTAGAGCATTATTGATTTCGAGGAGTTTCTGGTAACCTTCTCAAGTCATATTTAAACCACCGTAAACAATGCGTCGTGATTAACAAAGCTCACTCTTCCCTATTAAATGTCACTTCAGGTGTGGCGCAAGGCAGTATACTCGGACCGGTTTTATTTAATATTTACATAAATGATATAGTAAACACCAGCACACTTGCATCTTACGTCATTTATGCAGACGACACAAGCATTTTTTTCCAGTCAGCCAGTATTGAAGAACTCACTGATTTCGCAAATGTTACACTTGAAAAATTCTCTCAATGGACTCAAATAAATAGTTTACAAATTAACGTTGCTAAAACAAGAGCCATATTATTTACTCCTGTACAAAAGGTTATCAGTCGGGATATCGACATAAAACTCGGTTCCGAACAAATAAAAGTCGTTTAAGAAATAAAAACATTGGGTGTGACGTTCAATCAACATCTAAACTGGAATGCCCACGTGGAACGCGTGGCGGGAAACCTGGCAAGAGCTTGTGGCGTACTGTGTAAGTTTAGAACGATGCTTCCGACTAAAATTAAGTTAATCCTTTATAATTCAATTTTCGCTCCCCATATTAACTACTGCAGTCTTGTATGGACGGACACAACTCAATCCAACCTTACCAAATTGATGCTATTACAAAAGAAAGCAATTCGTCATGTAACAAATGCCTCATATGAAGCCCATACAAGAGAACTTTTTGCTTCGTTTAATGTACTCCCCATACACCACATACATAAACTTAACCTCATTATGAAGTACAAACACAGTGTTCAAACAAACAACGAAACTTTCCTCAACTTATGTAATTTACATCGACCTTTAGAAGTGCCCTACATATTCAGAAACAGAGAACACTGGTCTATACCTTCTTCCCGCACTAATCAGGGTCGGCACATGCTGCAGTACCACATGCCTACATATTTGAATTTCCTACAAAATAAAAATATAGATATACATAACCTTAGCAAATACAAGTGGCAGAAATACCTTATTCTTGAAGACATATGAGTTTAATTATGTTTCTCCGACACAAACTGCTTTTGTATTGCGGATGTATTGTATCTTCTTATCATCGTCTATTTTCCTGCTTCTATTATGTGAACTTGTGTACACCCGATTATATTTGACCCTTTGGAGCTGTTGACGCGATTTTTTTTGTTTTCCTGCTAGATATGTTTCTTTCATTTTCTGTGCGTTGAATTGTAATCTTCATATGTATAAATAGTCTGCGACGAGTTAACACAGATACATGCTCATTTCTCACATCAAAACTATTTCAGATATAGCACCTGTCTTACTGCACATTCCATTGCATACTTTTTTTTTCTTCCCTGGTTCTAAGTCCTTCATGTATATATATATATATATATATATATATATGTGTGTGTATGTGTGTGTGTGTATATATATATGTAATAACGTGACAGTCTGTTGGCCTTGTCAATTAGGGGTGGGAGCCTCGTCAAGCTACTGAGTTTGTGGCTTATTGCTCCTACCCTAGCATTTTTTTCTGCTCTTCAGGACAAAAAAATGCTGAATAAAGTTGATTGAAAGTTGATTGATTGAAATGCCATATACCCAGTCGAAAAAAATAACACTAGCCCGTTTCTGGTGTTTATACCAAACTGGATTTTTTAGACACGGGTTCTGGTGTGACCGTGTCTGGCGCTCCGACCAGGCCAGGATATTCAGACACAGGTCCTGATGTGGCGTAGTGTGGTGTGCTTTAGTGTTTCCTGGTCTGGTTTTCTGTGCTGTGACCCGGTTGTCTGATGCCGGCTCTGGTGTGCTTTGGTTTAGTGTTTCCTGGTGTGGTCGGTGTACCATTCGATTTGGTGTGGTTGGTATACCGTAGAATGTCTTTATTGAGATGCTGTGAGTTTGAATATACTATCGTGAGAAAAATTAAGAGATCCCAGCGAATGCATGCCAAATGGTGTAAAACGGCAAGCACTCCTGATGTCGTGTCAGGTGCATTAACATCCATCAATCTCGCTGCGTCGGCTTTGATGGCACGAGCATCTCAGCAGATGGCACCTGCACGCAGTTAGGCATAGTGTGCCACACACTCGCAGCATCATAATTTTTCACATGATTGTACACTGGAGCATGCACATAACCACATCATTTCTGTTCTTGCCGAAGACTAAGAGCAAGCACGTATCGTAAAGAAAGAAAAAATGCTCACATTTGGACAAAAGCATCCTTAGCATCATTGGTTGACAAAATTGGCAGAATAGCCAAGATGGAGGCCCCTAGCATTATAGCGTGCATTTTTTTCTGACAAAGTCGAATAGGTTGAATTTCCCTGATAGCAGCTTGACTTCAGCTGTGTACACAATGCCTGAAGAACAACAGAACAAAATCACGAATTTGTGTGAAATACACTATAATATTCACAGTGCAGACAACCAGCAAATACTGATATTAAATTTAGCTCAGAAGTGTAAACACACAGTACACATTCAATACGACTTGCAATGCCTCTGCAGTAAATCAACTGTCTTCTGCTTTATAGTAAATCAATGCTACTCACATAAAGCACCCCACGTGCATTAATTTATTTGAAATCAGTGTCTGATTGAGCAAGTATTTCCCACTTTCATTCACACAGTACAACGATGAACACGGACAAGGGGGAAGACACCGAAAAACACTGAGGTGCCTCCCCCCTTTCCCCTGTTCATCATCATGCTGTGTGAATGAAAATGTGAATTATTGCGTTGTGTTTTTCGTTTGTATTCATAGCTAACTGCATATATTTAAAACATAGTTGGGTTACGCCTGCATCATAATCTGAATTCCTATCATATTTTGGCATTGCAGCTGATATTGAGCATGACAGTCCTTCTAACACAGTCAGGCTTTCTGAGACAATCAACAGCACTCTAGCATCTCCGGTAATTTGATTCATTACGAGGCTCAGAGATACTAATACTTGGTAGCCTAGAGAAATAAATTGATATGGAAATTCTACTGTTGCATAAAACAAAAAATAAGAGAAATCAAGGAATTACAGAAATGATTACAAGATGCCCATAAAGATGGGCACAAAAAAGAGTTAAGATGTAGTTCGAATAAAAAAAATATCAGATGCGAGTATATTTCAGGGTGGAAAAAATCCATGTATTGGGACTTTTTATGCGCACAGGGTGCAGAACTGTAAAACACTGCATAGCTGGCGGCATCTATTTAGAAGGCCATTCCTCTTCATTTCTTCCAAAAATGTGGCAGCAAAGCATAAAAAGCCGACTGCTGAATTTTATTTTCAGCTGAATGCCACATACACAATGACAAGAGTGGAATGTTTATGATACGAAAGGAAACCTTAAACAAGATGCGATGAACTCTGGTACTGGTAAAACCCCAACAGATGTGCAAAAAAAGCTGCCAGATTATTTTTCCTGCTGAGTGTAATAAAACCAAAGCTGCCTGAGCGCACATGAGTTTTGTTTAGGTATAGCTTGTTATACATATCCTGAGCCTCTGGTGCAGTTGACTGCATAGTACGTGCAGACACTTGCACACATACAAACCCCACACTAGAATCTGCGTACTGTGCATTGCCCACTATAGTGCCTAGCACGCCCTGTCTTCCAGTGAGATGCACTCCTTTTGTGCATCGACGTTAGGGTTCCAATTATAAAAAATGTCCGAGTTGATTATGAGTTAAGTGAATAAGCTTAACAAGTTGACTGGTTCTAAGCAGGCAGATCACTTGCAAGAGCCGCTTCTCAAAGCAAGGCAGAAAACAATAATGGCTTCACGACACTGCAGTGCAGGGCTCCAAATTAGTTTAGACCAAGTGGGGTTCGTTAAGCTTCGCTGACATTGTATGGCAGACCGGTGCCTTTTCCAAAGTAGCAATGTTTACTGCCACACATATACATAACTCCCAAGTCGCATGATTCCTCCCAACATGTATGCAAGAAAGTATTGCAACCGCTTCGAGCCATCTCTAACAGGCCCCACTGGGCCGTCCCTGCTAAGTGCGAAAAAAGTGGCTAAGATATGCTTTGTCATATTCAATGCTACAAACTATTTTTTCAAATCATGCAGCAAAGCTAGCGAAAGAGTGCTCAAGCACACCTATGCTTGAGTAAAAAGTAGCCAAAATTTGTTTACATGTAAACTGAAGTAGCCAAAGTTAGAACGTGATTTGTAAAACTGTATGCACAACAGCTAGACAAGAGAGCAGAGAAGGTAAGGGCCAACAGGGGCTCATTATGGGCTACATGATGGACTCTAACAGTCACTTCCATCATGGCATCTGACAGTTAAACAATAGGCCAGCTAGCATTCAATTCAAGCTTATTTCCATGCAAAATGCTTTTCAGTGATGGCTACAAGTTATAACATACAAATTTTCGTTGTTAAGTAGAGGCAACCAGAGGATTCATGGACGATGGCAAATGTGGCGGCACCCACGAATGCCTATACTGAATCAACATCACTTAGGCCTCAGTACCTAATATCCAAGCTTCAGGGCAAATGACTGCTAAGTACTGTCCGTCTTCTGTTTCCGTGGCATGAGAAGTACATATTCACTAAAAGTTGTTCATTATGAGTAATTTCACTGATCATGCACTGCCGCACTGCACATAGAGCCTAGGCTTTAAGCTGCTTTTATCCTCACACGAGCTAACTGGACCCATCAATCAACCTCCTGTAAATAAACTTTCACATGAAGACAACATCTACAATTATTTGATCACGTCTTGTATGTTTGGCAATATCCTTTGTTTGGCGCTTTCATATTATAAACCCCTAACAAACCTGAGTCGTAATTCTCACATACACAATTACCTCTCAGTTCATCCATTTTTCACACTCCAGTGCACAAAAATACACGAACGAAGAGGATAGACACCACGGACACCGGACATAATTTTTGTGCGCTGGAATGATGTCTCATAATTCTTTTCAGAACCGACTATGCAAGCCCTCTATGCTTAGCCTTGTGGAGAACCTTTTCCTTGCCTTCCGCTGTCACCTCCTGAGCTCTTGCCACTGGAACTGCAGAGTACAACTGCTTCTGTTGACCAGATGGGAATGGCAGTTCACTTGTGAAATACTGCATCCTTTGGGATTCCCTTCACGGTGTCATACATTACCTTCTGTACCTTGAATTTAGATACACCTAAAGGAAAAAGAACACGCATATAAAAATTCTTAGCCATATTTTCAGCCAGGAATATGATAATAATTGTATTTGTACGCTTCACAGCAACAACAGCAGTATGCTTTAACGCCTGTTGAAGCAAGAAAGTAAGAAATCATTTCGTTTATTACCAACACAAGACTTGGACCTTGACGTTCATGGTGTCATGCAATAGTGGTGAGTTCTGATAGCAGTGTGAAGTACAAAAGGCAACTGCTTGCTTCGAATTTTAGAACATGCAACTTTAACTGCACAATTATTGAAAAAAATTGACTTCATCATTGAAAATCGCAGAATAGTATGTGTGGTAAGAAATACTGAAGATAAAAATAGTAGGCGCACTGCAAGTGTTTAAATCAACACGCAGTGACTGGCTTGGTTTATGTTTTGGTTTATATGAGTGTAACGTCCCAAAGCGGCTCAGGCTATGAGAGATACAGTAATGAAGGGCTGCAGAAGTTTCGACCACCTGGTGTTCTTTAGACTGCTCTGACACCGCACAGTGCACGGGCCTCAAGAATTTCGCCTTAATCGAAATTTGACCGCCGCGGCCGGGAGTTAATTCGAATCTTTCAGGCAGCAGCCGAGTGCCATAACCACTCAGCCACCGCGGCGGCTTCGCAGTGACTGGTAAGAGCAATTTTCTAATTGCAGTTCTTGCCCATGCCCTTGTCAAGCAAGGCACTAATGCCGGTTGACCTGTAGTAATTCAAACGTGTCCTCAACATGCTGCCTAGTTAGCAAAGTTCTTGTAGTCGAAATTCAACGAAACATAATTTTTTCAGCTTGAAGCGCATGAGATATTGATATAGACCAAGGCAAACAACTTAGTGTCTTAGAATAGTGTTCAACGAGGGGCCCACACGCAGAGGCACTTGACTTGCCACTGTTTCCTTATACATAGTATTACAGGAGTGCATGGCCTGTGGTGTTCATGCTAAGAAATACAAAATATAAATGGAAACAAACTGAAGTGCAAAGAAAAAAGACAAGTTCTGTCATTACACCTTATGTGACACTAGAGAGTACATGTTCATAAAGAAGTAGTAAAATGGTCATTTTGAAATTTTGCACAATCATCAAATTGTCATGAGCGCAGTCAGTATGCCTTTTTTTCACACAAAAGGTTTCCAGCGGCTCCAGTGCACTTCAGTGTCTTTTTAGTAAAGTGCCTTTAAAAGACAGAAATTGGTCAAGGGCCACAAATTGGTAAAAACTGTGTATCACCATTTTCATATCTATGCTTCATTACCATTTAACACAACCTCCAATATGACCCACATGATTTGCTGCAGGAGCAGGATTCCAGTGTGCACCACTCACATTCAATGAAGGCCCTAGCTGCCTTTTCCAAGTGTTATACTAATTTTCACAATGAAAGTGCCGTTGAGCGAGCTTGACAGCAAGCAAAAACATGATTTGAACCCAATAGCATAAGGAAATTTTAAAGTGGTTCGTAACATTATGCTTGTAGCAAGACAACTTCAGGTGTCAATACTCATCAAAGTTGCCATCAGATCTCAGCTTTGGTGTGCTCATAAAGGGAGGGTGTGGTGCTTAATTATAATGAGCAATTGTCACGGCTGGTACATTGTGCTACCTACTTCAATGATAAAGGATGTGACAAACTACCCTCCAAAATCTGACATCTGGCATAAAGGCTGAAAAGCAAAAGCAAATGAAGGACCACTAAGACTTGAAGTTATTTCCTACTTGAACAGTTATGCACATTATAAAGGAAACTGACAAACGGCACGAAGTTATACTGGTGTTTTGGCCTCAGATGCTCGCTCATTTGAGCCTCAGTATCCTAGCTAAAGCAATAAAAAAGACATGACTGTTGAAGGCATTATAAGCTCCTGTAAAGCTCGTCCGGAGTGAGAAAAACAAATTCTAACCTTCGTAATAATATAATATTCAGCCAATGAGGCCACTGTGTCAGTCACCAACAAAGAGACCATGTACAAACTATACACTGTATATGCACAAACTCTACATGAGAGCAAAGCATGCCCTGCACTTGTGAAACAAATTTGAGTCAATGTAAGATTCTTGGCAACAGTAGGCATCACCATTATTGGCATGTGCTAAAATGAAGACGGCACCTTAATGATGCTGTACAATTTAGAATTGAGCCTTTCAGTAAACTATATTTTGTCTAGTACCATGAGCACCGTCAGAGGAGAAGACAAAAATGAAAGGAAAGCTGCCAGCTGTCATGAGGCCTGCCACAAAAAAACACTGAACAGAAGTGGGGCACAAACAAAAAAGAAGGGAAGCACTATGCGATTACAGAACACAAAATAACACAGGAAAAGAGGGCCCAACCAGTAAATGAAAAGAGAACAACAAAAAGAAGGTAAGCAGTACTGAACACTGCTACCTCTGCAAATTGAGAACAGTGAAATAGACAACACCTAAAAAATAAGTTTCAAGGACTATAAACACGCAACCTTGGTCACATATTTTTTTAAACGCTGCATTAGACATTAGAGAACATGAATTTCCAAGTGGTATTTGCCTATCATAAACAATTCAATATTCCATTCCCTTCTCTGATGTTGTTTAGGCTTGATCAGCCGAATGATGGCTGTGATGCCTAGTTGGCCTTTAGGTCTGCTGAGGCATAGAAAAGGCTACAATAAAAATATTTATATGCAATTTTTATGCACTACAACACCTAAAACAGCCTGTTTCAAAAGCTGGAATGACATGAAATGCCATAGCAGCGGTTATATTACCAGTTTTCTTGCTTTTGACATGACCTGAAAACCAACTACACATCGCAGCCATCATTCGGTTGATAATACTGAAACAACAAGAAGAAAATTATAAAATATTTACTAGTCATAGAGCAAATATCACGGGGTGGTCCATGTACAGGTGCGGACAGAAGTAAACGGAGCGCGCCCCACAAGAACTGCGTGTCAGCGCCGCCTAGCTAAACCAGACGAAAGCTCGAAATCGCCACGTGCTTGTGCAAGCCCGCTTCCGGCGTGACCCTCTCAATGCTTCGCTTGCCTCGCATTCCTCCGGCGTCTGTGTCGTGCTGATGATGATCATGATCGGATGGTCGTGCTTTGTGTAGTTAGCGAACATTTCTGAAAACAAAGACCGCTGTCTTGATAAGGCAAATTGCGCGGGGACGCCTCTACCATTAAGCCGCTTTGTTTGAGACAGCTGGAGGCGTGTTTGCGCCCCAAACAACCCGCATGTTTCGAACTTTTGCTGCCGCTGGGGCTCTGCTGCGTCTCACTCGCGAGCAAACGCGGTCCAAACACTCGGCATAGTGCCGCATTTTGTGTTAAGTTTATACAGTTATCACTGATGATTCGCATTGTCCCTACCAGGCGCTGACGCAGCACTAGTGCATGCACCCTGCCTGTCTCCCTCGAAACAAACTGCCCCTATACTCGATCCTGCTCTTATAACCACTGAGACAGTGCGCTGCGTATCGTGCTGTCATGTGCAGAGCAGCGCTCATGGTAATCACTTTGTATGCAACTTCGGATTTTAGGATGACTACAAGCACCCACTGTCTCACCCACACGAATGCCGCGGCAGCAGTGCGTCACTGTTGCGTGCCCTGCGTGCGAAATTCGGCATATAAGTGCCCGTGATCGCCAACTAATCAGAGTATGAGCCACGACAGAACGCGGCAAGCGATCCTAGCTCTTCTGTGCGAGCTGTATTACTCCACTGCTACCGGTTACATATAGACATTGGTCTGTTTGAGAATATAGGTGTGGAAACCCAACAGCTGCACCCAGCACATTTGGAAGCAGTCACTATCCTTGAGGCGCTGGATCGCGCTGCAAAAAGCGCCAAGAGCGGCAGTTTCATCCCATTTTAAGCTGACCTCCTAGGCGAGGTTCCAATGCAGGAGCACCCGGGTGCAGTACAGACACACAGGGCGCATGCTTTGCCGCTCCGTCGGTTCCTCGTAGGTGCAAGCCGAAAATGAACGGTAACTGTATTAAAAGAACCCGAAACTGCGGTGGTGGATCGAGTGTTTTTGAGTTTATTTGGTCTATAGTGAGATGGAATTGAATCCCAGAGGCAGATTGAAGGACGCGCGCTATTTGCGATGGAAACGCGCCTACAGCGGCCACAGATGAAACGACATAATGATAGCGTCGCCCACGCGGGATTTTTGGCATCAAGGGCAGCGGTCTGTGCGCTCCGAAATGCCCGCTCGCTACTAAGGGCACAACCATCCGACCATAATCATCATCAGCGTGACCCTGACTGCGGCCGAATACGAGGCAAGCGGAGCGGTTGCGCCGGTAGGGGGCCTGCATATGCGTATTGCGCTTTTGAGCTTAAGTGTGGTTTTGGTAGGCGGAGCTGAAAAGCAGTTCTTTCTTGTGCGGCACGCTCCGTTTACTTCTGTCCACGCCTGCACATTAACGTCTAAGGCATTTGAAAAAAGACGCAAGCAAACATCTGGTGTCCATAGTATAAGCAGTTTCTTTCAAGCTTTGTTGAAATATGATATGAGGTAGCATGCCGAAAGGCTGAGTCAAAAAGGTCACTACAAACTCCTAATTTCCTGTAAGTGTATTAGAGCAAGTATGTTCACTGAACTTCCACAGTGTCATCACCAAGGAAGTGAAAAGGGAAAAAAATCAAAACTGACCAAGATAATCACAGAGAAAACAATTTATGGTGAACTTTCACCTTTTTCATTTAGCACTTTTAGCTTTTTTTGTGCACAGGCTATAATTAATCAGATTTTGAAGTAGTTTGCCGTAGACAGTGCCTATTTTCTACTCAGATCTAGAAGCAGTAAAAATATTGCAACTACAGTGAAAAGTTCATTTAACAGTACCTCTTGCTGGACTAGTTGGTGTAACATTGTGTAACAAAAGTAAAAACAGCGCTAATTTTTACATAAACAACACAGAAAGAACACACAGGACGGGCGCTGTCCTGTCTGTTCTTTCTGTGTGGTTTGTTTAAAAATTAGCGCTGTTTCTACTTTCGTTATACAGTGACAGGCCACAGAAGAGAAGCTGTCAAGTCCAATTAATGTTTCATCTTTGATGTGCATTCATAGCTGCACTATATAACACCATTCATATTCTTTTCACCAAGTGAAATCAGACGTATTTGCTGGACCAGTCTCTGAGAAGTGCCATGTGACCCCGGCATTACTGCAGAAGCTTGACATGGTTATCCTTCTACTATGATTGTCTATGAGGAGTGCCATGGGAGATGGATACTAGAGGAAAGAAGAATAAAAGCATTGTTCTCATGCTGTAATATCACCTTAGAATGCTGTCCTGTAGCCCATTACTTTATATCGGCATTTTTTAAAGCCTGGCTGCATTGAAGGGGGTTTCTAGTGACTCGAGAGCAGGTGGGGAGGGAACTAGAGAGGGAAAGAGAGAAAGTGGCTGAGCTGAGGCTATGCCAGTGTGCTCATTATTGCTGTGTAGCCTTGGAGCTCAGCGGCCAGCTCTGGACTCAATCGTGGTATGAGGGTGCGGGTTTCCCTTTTTCTTGCACCCTGTGTGTTGTGCTGTCAACGTTGCATTTTTTGCGTCTTGGCTATAAGAAAACATGTTAATGATTCTTGCTAAAAATCACCACGAAATTTTAAAAATGACAGAAGAAATGTTCAAAAAACCACTAACAAGAAAAAGAAAATTAGTTGCTTGCTTCGAATTCATACGCTCCCTACATTTTAGTACAGGGAGTCTCAGATTCCTCGCTAGTTTTGTAAGTGTTCCCAGGCCAGCCGAGACCCCCCTGTATTTAAGCACTGCTTTTTTCTGAGCACGAAACTGGCACTATCTAAAGATGACCTATTGAGAAGAGACACACACGTTATTTTGAGTAGGGGAATGCCAATACATGCCATCAACGTTCTGGTCCAAAGCAGACATTGCAACACACTGATCTCAATGCAGAGGTGAAAAAAACAGATCTGAGAAAACTCGAAACATACTCGTGCTCTGCAATGTACGCTGAACAGGCACAGACAAGAACAGCCCCAAATCTGGACAGTGGAGACATCTTCTCAGATGAAGCTTTTTTTAGATCTCTTCACTACTTAAGAGAAGGCACTTCACCTGCATAATATCATAATTTCCAGCTGTGTATTTTGCACCCCAAATGCCTGGCACTTCCTGATAATTATTTGTATTGCTGGCATTTCACACAACCACAAGAGAATGTTTAAACAGCCAAACTTCAAATACATAACGCCACGTGCTCACACTAGGTTTTATGATAAGCTCTGTACTACTTAGGTTATTCAAAACCACTTAATTGGAAAGGGCTATAAAGCGCTCTTTTTCTAGGGCTACTTCTTCGTCATCATTTAGCAATGATTTTTATTCACGGCCGCCAGCGACTGAAAGAACTTTACAGCTGCAGGCAACGTTACCAATGTTTCAAAAGTGATTGAGCAGGCAGCTACCTGTTGTGGTATCGCAGTGACGCATCGCTTCAATTCACTCAGTCGCTTGCATTCCTTGACGCGTCACACCCCTCCTACTCTGATCTTGACAGCTGGTGTAATCGGCTCGTAGAGGTGTGTTCTAACCTTAAGACGCCACATCAGATCTCTATAAAGACGCACATACGCGTAGCGAATAACAGAACGTTAAACAGACCGAGCGGCGCACGCTATCGGCAGTCCGCAACGGACCGATACTGGCGTCAAAAACACGCGTGCAGGCAGTGCACGATCATGCCCCACGTCGAATAATGAACAGGAAGTCGGGCAACCACCTTAACGAAAGCCCAAAACATAGTCACGCGCCTTGTTGGGTGGTATACAATTGCCACATTTACATTTAGGACTCCTACACGTGCCTGCCATTCAGCAAACGCATCTATGCATACACCTCGGCGCTCGCGTCGCAACGCATACACTGTGAACACTGACGGACCAGCAGTTTGATGATTCGATGTGGAATGCACTTTGCAGCCGCGGAAACAACCAGTGACTCACGCGGAATGCCGAAGGGAAATGAACAGGACAGAGCTGACAGAGCCTCGTCCCTTCCGCTTCCTCTCGCCTTTGCGCTCGCTCGTTTATTTTCGCGGTCGCAAATTGCACGCACTCTTGCGCTACACTATGGGTCTCACCTGGAAACGAAGACTACGCCTTCCAGTAACCGCTTTCTTCTCTTGTTTCGCCGCGGCTACGGTTGAAGCCGAACGTGTTGTCAATATGAAACGGCTCCATGCTTCTCGGCGTGGTGACTTTTCACAAAGTACGCGAAGGGCTGCATTGCTGACACGCGGCGCAAGCTACAATAAGCAGGAAATCCAAACGGAAGTTTGAAGGAACAATTTTGAAATCAGACACAAACAGCACACGAACAGGAGCAGCACGGTGCACGGCACGGCGCGGCGTAAGGCCTAGCCGGATATCACTCCGGAATGCACCGAGGGAGAGGAGGGAAGGAGGGTGTGCTGCGTCCTGCCACGTGACCTGGCAGCAGCGCGCTGGATTTGAACGGCGTTGAGAAGCACGCTAGGCGCTGGCGCGTGGCTATTAGCGTCATGGTAAATATATACTGCGATCTGTTACAAAATTGCAGTTAGACTACGGCGCTCCGTGCCTCCGTGCATCATTTCCGTGCAGTTTTCATGTCAAAAGCAGGTGACAATGTTTCAGCTCCTTGCAGAACAACTTTACAAATTGTTTTCTTAGCTTTTCTCTTTTCTTTCTGGTCTTTTGCCGACCAGATTAACTAGCATTCACTGCATATTTTATAGCACTGCACCAAGTTTCTCGTAAACCACATTTCGCCTTATGCTACAAAGATATGATCTGCAGAACAAGTCTGCTTTACTCAACTTCAAAAAAAATTTAATCACGAGGGTGCTATTGTAGATTTCAACAAAACGTGTTTAACTGAAAAATTTCATTAAATTGAACATCAAGGGACCATAAAAAATTCAAATTATCAAATGACCCCCAATAAATCTGACAAAAACCATTTGTACCAGGTCGGAAGAGGGGACCGCCTCAGTTATTGCTGGCAGCCGGAATTCATCTACCTATATGCTTTGCGATTTTGAAGCGCATATAACTTAAATTACATGCCTAATTCTATATTCTATGCAGAATATATTTAGCTTGAACGCGGGAATGCAAGCTATTTGCCCACACTTGTCTGGCTTCATCAACGTGCTGGGTGGCAGCCCATATACTGAGCATATATATATATATATATATATATATATATATATATATATATATATATATATATATATATATATATATATATATATATATATATATATATATATATATATATATATATATAACTGCCCGCACTTCACCCATGCGCCCATGCTTCATCGCTGTGGTACCCATGCATCCCTTTTACATGTAATGTAGGATATGCAGCCAGGCTAATGTAAGTGGAACTACATGTCCATAGGTATCGCCGGGCAACGATCGGTAACGTTACGCGTGATGTTTCTGCACTGCAAACTCCAGGACAATCGACGCAGGACTTACGAAGGCTACAGGCTGAAATATACTCCTGTTTCCGCACACAGTGTCGTCAGAGTGATGCACGGCAAGCCCCCATCGCGGTTGCCCGCAATTCATCGTCGTATAGCCCAGGCTCACGCACACACATTTTGCCACTGCATAGTCCACACATAGCCCTTTTCTACCAGATATGTAGGCGGGGAAGGTGTGGGAATGGCTGATATATGCCCATGCGCCGCCCACGTATTTTCTACGCAGTGCCTTTGTAGGCTGTAGGCGGGAATATTGTATTTTTGCCCACACGCAGCTAGCCTCCTTGGATCCTTGAAGGTGCTGCAGGGGTCGCCTCTATTGGGTTTTCCCGCACTTCACCATCATGTAACCCCATATTTTATGCACTCAAACTGCATGAAGCCCATGGTCAGCCCTTTCATACCCTGGTTAGGATAAAGGCAGGGGAGATGCTGAAATGACCAACATGCTCACGCCTAGCCCATGCGGGACCAACGTGGGCGTTGCTCAGACGGCCCAAACTGCATGCCTACAACGCTACGCCGCTGTGCAGCCCAATGTTTAGCCCCTGCATTTTTTCACACAGGACCCATGTAGGCCGAAGGCGGGAATACTATCTCTCTGCCCACACAAAACCACCGTGGCTCCCTCATGGCGCTGCAGAGGCAGCCCAATGAGGGGCTGCCCACACTTCGCCATGATAGAGCCCGCACTGTTGCCCGCATGTATCTGTGGTGGGACCCAGGTGGGCTGGCCACTCTTTATGGTCCATGCGTAGCTGACGAGGGGCCCACTCAGGCATAAAATGGGCAGCCCAAACCTTTTTTGCTAGCACTGCGCCCACGAGGAACCCATGTAGGTTTATTGCGGGCAGCCACCAGCCCTCATTGCCGATGTCGGACCCGCATGGGCCCGCCACCTTGTACTACTGGGGCTGTGACGTCAATGCTGCAGCCGCTCCCGATGTTACGCTGGGGGCCGTGAACTGTGGTGGATCGGTTCCACAGGTGCTGAAGCCGTGTTGCTCGATGTTCCTTGTAGCGTCGTAACTCTCGGCATTACAGTAATTCAGCGTTTTCATATCGCTTTCGTAAATGAAGGTGTTCACTCCAGCAATGCAGCCTACTAGAACGAAGCCAAGAACCTGAACCAAGAAGACGAATTGGTGCCTCAACATCACCTCGCTCAGGTTGTCACCATTCCGAGTGCAAAAGAACGAAACGTGACTCGATTTAAAGCAGTGTGACGTCAAGGTTGAAGAAGAAGCCCATGTTACGCTGGTGGCCGTGAACAGTGGTGGATCGGTGCCACAGGTGCTGATGCCGTGTTGCTCGATGTTCGTTGTAGTGTTGTAACTCTCGGTTTTTTAGTAATTCAGAATTTTAAGGTAACTATCGTAAATGCAGTTGCTCACTTGAGCAATGCAGCGTGGTAGAACGAAGCAAAGAATCTGAATCAAAAAGACAAGTGGTTCCTCAACATCACCTCGCTCAGGGAGCCATCATGCCCACTTCCGAAGAACGAAACGTGACACTGATTTAAAGCGGTGTGAAGTCAATGTTGCAGGAGCTGCCGACGTTATGCTGAAGCCGTGAACAGTGGGGATCGGTTCCACAGGTGGTGATGCCATGTTGCTCGATGTTCCTTGTAGAGTCGTAACTCTCGGTATTACAGTAATTCAGCATTTGAAGGTCGCTGTCGTAAATGCAGGTGTTCACTCGAGCAATGCAGCCTGGTAGAACGAAGCCAAGAACCTGAACCAAAAAGACGAAATGGTTCATCAACATCACCTTGCTCAGTGTGCCCCACTGCCCAGTGGCAAAGAACGAAACGTGACTCGATTTCAAGCAGTGTGACGTCAATGCTGCAGCCGATACCGATGTTACGCTGGGGGCCGTGAACTGTGGTGGATCGGTTCCACAGGTGCTGAAGCAGTGTTGCTAGATGTTTCTTGTAGCGTCGTAACTCTCGGCATTACAGTAATTCAGCGTTTTGATATCGCTTTCGCAAATGCAGGTGCTCACTCGAGCAATGCAGCTTAGTAGAACGAAGCCAAAAACCTGAATCAAAAAGACAAATCATTCCTCAACATCACCTCGCTCAGGTTGCCACCATGCCAAGTTCCAAAGAACGAAACGTTACACTGATTTAAAGCAGTGTGAAGTCAATGTTGCAGGAGCTGCTGACGTTATGCTGCGGGCCGTGAACAGTAGGGGATCGGTTCCACAGGTGTTGATGCCATGTTGCTCGATGTTTCTTGTAGCGTCGTAACCTTCGGTATTACAGTAATTCAGCGTTTTCAGGTCGCTGTCGTAAATGCAGGTGTTCACTCGAGGAATGCAGCCTGGTAGAACGAAGCCAGGAACCTGAACCAAAAAGACGAAATTGTTCATCAACATCACCTCGCTCAGTGTGCCCCCCTGCCCAGTGCCAAAGAACGAAACGCGACTCGATTTAAATCAGTGTTACGTCAATGTTGCAGCAGCTACCGATGTTGCGCTGGGGGTCGTGAACAGTGATGGATTGGTTCCACAGGTGCTGAAGCAGTGTTGCTAGATGTTTCTTGTAGCGTCGTAACTCTCGGCATTACAGTAATTCAGCGTTTTGATATCGCTTTCGTAAATGCAGGTGCTCACTCGAGGAATGCAGCTTAGTAGAACGAAGCCAAAAACCTGAATCAAAAAGACGAATCATTCCTCAACATCACCTCGCTCAGGGTGCCACCATGCCAAGTTCCAAAGAACGAAACGTGACACTTTTTTAAAGCAGTGTGAAGTCAATGTTGCAGGAGCTGCTGACGTTATGCTGCGGGCCGTGAACAGTGGGGGATCGGTTCCACAGGTGCTGATGCCGTGTTGCTTGATGTTCTTGTAGCGTCGTAACTCTTGGTATCACAGTAATTCAGCGCTTTCAGGTTGCTGTCGTAAATGCAGGTGTTCACTAGAGCAATACAGCCTGGTAGAACGAAGTCAACCTGAACCAAAAATTCGAAATTGTTCCTCAATATTACCTCGCTCAGGGTACCACCATGCCCAAAGCCAAAGAACGAAACGTGACTCGATTTAAAGCAGTGTGACGCCAATGTTGCAGCAGCTGCGGATGTTATGCTGGGGGCAGTGAACAATAGTGGATCGGTCCCATAGGTGCTGATGCCGTGTTGCTCGATGTTCTTTGTACCGTCGTAACTCATCGGTTTTACAGTAATTCAGAATTGTCAGGTAACTCGCATAAATGCAGTTGTTCACTCGAGTAATGCAGCCTGGTAGAATAAAGCAAAGAATCTGAATCAAAAAGACAAATGGTTCCTCAACATCACCGCTCAGGGTGCCGCCATGCCCCGTTACAAAGAACGAAACGTGACACTGATTTAAAGCAGTGTGAAGTCAATGTTGCAGGAGCTGCCGACGTTGCGCTGGGGGCCGTGAACATTGGGAAATCGGTTCCACAGGTGTTGATGCCATGTTGCTCGATGTTCCTTGTAGCGTCGTAACTCTCGGTATTACAGTAATTCAGCGTTTTCACGTCGCTGTCGTAAATGCAGGTGGTCACTCGAGCAATGCAGCATGGTAGAACGAAGCCAAGAAGCTGAACCAAAAAGACGAAATGGTTCATCAGCATCACCTCGCTCAGTGTGCCCCACTGCCCAGTGCCAAAGAACGAAACGTGACTCGATTTAAAGCAGTGTGACGTCAATGCTGCAGCCTCTACCGATGTTACGCTGGGGGCCGTGAACTGTAGTGGATCGGTTCCACATGTGCAGAAGCCGTGTTTGTCGATGTTCCTTGTAGCGTCGCAACTCTCGGCATTACAGTATTTTAGCGTTTTCATATCGTTTTTGTAAATGCAGGTGTTTACTCGAGCAATGCAGCCTCATAGAACGAAGGCAAGAACCTAAACCAAAAAACGAAATGGTCCCTCAACATCACCTCGCTAAGGGTGCCACCATGCCCAGTCACAAAGAACGAAACATGACTCGTTTGAAGCAGTGTAACGGAAATGTTGCAGAAGCTGCCTATGTTATGCTCAGGGCCGTGAACAGTGGTGGATTGGTTCCACAGGTGCTGATGCCGTTTTGCTCGGTGTTCCTTGTAGCATCGTAACTCTCGATATTACAGTAATTCAGCGTTTTCAGGTCGCTGTCGTAAACGCATATGTTCACTCGAGCAATGCAGCCTGGTAGAACGAAGTCAACCTGAACCAAAAATTCGAAATTGTTCCTCAATATTACCTCGCTCAGGGTGCCACCATGCCCAGTGCCAAATAACGAAACGTGACTCGATTTAAAGCAGTGTGACGTCAATAATGCAGCAGCTACTACCGATGTTACGCTGGGGGCCGTGAACAGTAGTGGATCGGTTCCACAAGTGCTGAAGCCCTGCTGCTCGATGTTCCTTGTATCGTCGTAACTCTCGGCATTACAGTAATTCAGTGTTTTCATGTCGTTTTCGTAAATGCATCTGTTCACTCGAGCAATGCAGCCGGGTAAAACAAAGCTAAGAACCTGAACCAAAAAGACGAAATGGTTCATCAACACCACCTCGCTCAGTGTGCCCCCTGCCCAGTGCCAATGAACGAAACGTGACTCGATTTAAAGCAGTGTTACGTCAATGTTGCAGCAGCTGCCCATGTTATGCTGGGGGCCGTGAACAGTGGTGGATCAGTTCCACAGGTGGTGATGCCGTGTTGCTCGATCTTCCCTGTAGCGTCGTAACTCTCGCTTTTACAGTAATTCAGAATTTTCAGGTAACTCTCGTAAATGCAGTTGTTCACTCGAGCAATGCAGCTTGGTAGAACGAAGCAAAGAATCTGAATCAAAAAGACAAATGATTCCTCAACATCACCTTGCTCAGGGAGCCACCATGCCCAGTTCCAAAGAACGAAACGCGACACTGATTTAAAGCAGTGTGAAGTCAATGCTGCAGGTGCTCCCGATGTTACGCTGGGGGAAGTGAACAGTGGTGGATTGGTTCCACAGGTGCTGATGCCGTTTTGCTCGATGTTCCTTGTAGCATCGTAACTCTCGGCATTACAATAATTCAGCGTTTTCATGTCGTTTTCGTAAATGTAGGTGTTCACTCGAGCAATGCAGCCTGGTAAACGACGCCAAGAACATGAACCAAAAAGACGAAATGGTCCCTCAACATCACTTCGCTTTGGGTACCACCATGCGCAGTGCCAAAGAAATAAACTTGACACGATTCTAAGCAGTGTGACGTCAATGTTGCATCAGCTGCCGATGTTACGCTCGGGCCATCAACAATGGCGGATCGGTCCCATAGGTGCTGATGACGTGTTGCTCAATGTTCTTTGTACCGTCGTAACTCATCGGTTTTACAGTAATTCAGAATTGTCAGGTCGCTGTCGTAAAAGCAGGTGTTCACTCGAGCAACGCAGCCTGGTAGAACGAAGCCAAGAACCTGAACCAAAAAGACGAAATGGTTTCTCAACATCACCTCGCTCAGGGTGCCTCCATGCCCTGTGCCAAAGAACGAAACGTGACTCGATTAAAAGCAGAGTGACGTCAATGTGGCAGCGGCTACCGATGTTATGCCGGGGGCCATGAACAGTGGTGGATCGGTTCCACAGGTGCTCAAGCCTTGTTGCTCGCTGTTTCTTGTAGCGTCGTAACTCTCGGCTTTACAGTAATTGGGCGTTTTCATGTCGCTTTCGTATATGCAGGTGTTCACTCGAGAAATGCAGCCTAGTAGAACGAAGTCAAGAACCTGAACCAAAAAGATGAATTGGTGCCTCAACAACACCTCACTCAGGGTGTCACCGTGCCCAGTGCCAAAGAACGAAACGTGACTCGATTTAAAGCAGTGTGACGTCAGTGTTGCAGCAGCAGCCCATGTTACGCTAGTGACAGTGAACAGTGGTGTAGCGGTTCCACAGGTGCTGATGCCGTGTTGCTCGACGTTCCTTGTAGCGTCGTAACTCTCGGTTTTACAGTAATTCAGCATTTTCAGGTCACTGTCGTAAATGCAGTTCACTCGAGCAATGCAGCCTGGTACAACGAATCAAAGCATTTGAATCAAAAAGACAAATGGTTCCTCTACATCACCTCGCTCAGGGTGCCACCATGCCCAGTTCCAAAGAACGAAACGTGACACTGATTTAAAGCAGTGTGAAGTCAATGTTGCAGGAGCTGCCGACGTTATTCTGGGGTCCATGGACAGTGGGGGTTCGGTTACACAGGTGGTGATGCCATGTTGGTCGATGTTCCTTGTATCGTCGTAACTCTCGGCATTACAGTAGTTCAGCGTTTTCATGGCGCTTTCTTAAATGCAGGTGTTCACTCGAGCAATGCAGCCTGGTAGAACGAAGCCAAGAACATGAACCAAAAAAACGAAATGGTGCCTCAACATCACCTCGCTCAGGATGTCACCATGCCCAGTGCCAAAGAACAAAACGTGACTCGATTTAAAGCAGTGTGTCGTCAATGTAAGCAGCTGCCCATGATACTCTGGTGGCTGTGAACAGTGGTGGATCGGTTCCACAGATGCTGATGATGTGTTGCTCGATGTTCCTTGTAGCGTCGTAACTCTCGGTTTTACAGTAATTCAGAATTTTATTTAACTCTCATAAATGCAGTTGTTCACTCGAGCAATGCAGCTTGGAAGAACGAAGCAAATAATCTGAATCAAAAAGATAAATCATTCCTCAACATCACCTCGCTCAGGGTGCCACCATGCCAAGTTCCAAAGAACGAAACGTGACACTGATTTATAGCAGTGTGAAGTCAATGTTGCAGGAGCTGCCGACTTTATGCTGGGGGCCGTGAACAATGGGGGATCGGTTCCACAGGTGGTGATTCCATGTTGCTCGATGTTCCTTGTAGCGTCGTAACTCTCGATATTACAGTAATTCAGCGTTTTCAGGTCGCTGTCGTAAATGCAGGTGTTCACTCGAGGAATGCAGCCTGGTAGAATGAAGCCAAGAACCTGAACCCAAAAGACGAAATGGTTCCTCAACATCACCTCGCTCAGTGTGCCCCCCTGCCCAGTGCCAAAGAACGAAACGTGACTCGATTTAAAGCAGTGTGACGTCAATGGTGCAGCAGCTACCGATGTTACGCTGGGCGCTGTGAACAGTGCTGGATCGGTTCCACAGGTGCTGACGCCGCGTTGCTTGAAGTTCCTTGTAGCGTGGTAACTCTGGGTATTACACAAATTCAGCGTGTTCAGGTCGCTGTCGTAAATGCAGGTGTTCACTCGAGCAATACAGCCTGGTAGAACGAAGCCTAGAACCTGAACCAAAAATACGAAATGGTTCATCATCACCTCGCTCAGGGTGTCACCATGCCCAGTGCTAAATTACGAAACTCGACTCGATTTAAAGCAGTGTTACGTCAATGTTGCAGCAGCTGTCGATGATACGCTGGTGGCCGCCAACAGTGGTGGATCGATTCAACAGGCGCTGATGCCGTGTTGCTCGATGTTCTTTGTAGCGTCGCAACTCTCGGCATTACAGTAATTCAGCGTTTTCATATCGCTTTCGTAAATGCAGGTGTTCACTCGAGCAATGCAGCCTAGTAGAAAGAAGCCAAGGACTTGAACCAAAAAGACGAATTGGTGCTCAACATCAACTCGCTCAGGTTGTCAAAATGCCCAGTGCCAAAGAACGAAACGTGACTCGATTTAAAGCAGTGTGACGTCAGTGTTTCAGCAGCAGCCCATGTTACGCTTGTGGCCGTGAACAGTGGTGTATCGGTTCCACAGGTGCTGATGCCGTGTTGCTCGCTGTTCCTTGTAGCGTCGTAACTCTCGGCTTTACAGTAATTGGGCGTTTTCATGTCGCTTTCGTATATGCAGGTGTTCACTCGAGAAATACAGCCTAGTAGAACGAAGTCAAGAACCTGAACCAAAAAGACGAATTGGTGCCTCAACAACACCTCGCTCAGGGTGTCACCGTGCCCAGTGCCAAAGAACGAAACGTGACTCGATTTAAAGCAGTGTGACGTCAGTGTTTCAGCAGCAGCCCATGTTACGCTTGTGGCCATGAACAGTGGTGGATCGGTTCCACAGGTGCTCGAGCCGTGTTGCTCGCTGTTCCTTGTAGCGTCGTAACTCTCGGCTTTACAGTAATTGGGCGTTTTCATGTCGCTTTCGTATATGCAGGTGTTCACTCGAGAAATACAGCCTAGTAGAACGAAGTCAAGAACCTGAACCAAAAAGACGAATTGGTGCCTCAACAACACCTCGCTCAGGGTGTCACCGTGCCCAGTGCCAAAGAACGAAATGTGACTCGATTTAAAGCAGTGTGACGTCAGTGTTTCAGCAGCAGCCCTTGTTACGCTTGTGGCCGTGAACAGTGGTGTATCGGTTCCACAGGTGCTGATGCCGTGTTGCTCGATCTTCCCTGTAGCGTCGTAACTCTTGGTTTTACAGTAATTCAGAATTTTCAGGTAATTCTCGTAAATGCAGTTGTTCACTCGAGCAATGCAGCTTGGTAGAACGAAGCAAATAATCTGAATCAAAAAGACAAATGGTTCCTCAACATCACCTCGCTCAGTGTGCCCCACCGCCCAGTTCCAAAGAACGAAACGCGACAATGATTTAAAGCAGTGTGAAGTTAATGTTGCAGGAGCTCCCGATGTTACGCTGGGGGAAGTGAACACTGGTGGATCGGTTCCACAAGTGCTGATGCCGTTTTGCTCGATGTTCCTTGTAGCGTCGTAACTCTCGGTATTAAAGTAATTCAGCGTTTTTTGGTCACTGTCGTAAATGCAGGTGTTCACTCGAGCAATGCAGCCTGGTAGAGCGAAGCCAAGAACCTGAACCAAAAAGACGAATTGGTGCCTCAATATCACCTCGCTCAGGATGTCACCATGCCCAGGGCAAAAGAACAAAACGTGACTCGATTTAAAGCAGTGTGTCGTCAATGTAAGCAGCTGCCCATGTTACTCTGGTGGCTGTGAACAGTGGTGGATCGGTTCCACAGATGCTGATGATGTGTTGCTCGATGTTCCTTGTAGCGTCGTAACTCTCGGTTTTACAGTAATTCAGAATTTTATTTACCTCATAAATGCAGTTGTTCACTCGAGCAATGCAGCTTGGTAGAACGAAGCAAATAATCTGAATCAAAAAGACAAATCATTCCTCAACATCACCTCGCTCAGGGTGCCACCATGCCAAGTTCCAAAGAACGAAACGTGACACTGATTTAAAGCAGTGTGAAGTCAATGTTGCAGGAGCTGCCGACTTTATGCTGGGGGCCGTGAACAGTGGGGGATCCGTTCCACAGGTGGTGATTCCATGTTGCTCGATGTTCCTTGTAGCGTCGTAACTCTCGGTATTACAGTAATTCAGCGTTTTCAGGTCGCTGTCGTAAATGCAGGTGTTCATTTGAGGAATGCAGCCTGGTAGAACGAAGCCAAGAACCTGAACCAAGCAGACAAAATGGTTCCTCAACATCACCTCGCTCAGGGTGTCACCATGCCCAGTGCCAAATAGCGAAACTCGACTCGATTTAAAGCAGTGTTACGTCAATGTTGCAGCAGCTGCCGATGATACGCTGGTGAATGTTAACAGTGGTGGATCGGTTCCACACGTGCTGATGCCGCTTTGCTCGATGTTCCTTGTAGCGTCGTAACTCTCGGTATAACAGTAATTCAGCGTTTTCATGACGCTGTCGTAAATGCAGGTGTTCACTGGAGCAAGGCAGCCTGGTAGAACTAAGCCAAGAACATGAACCAAAAAAACGAAATGGTCCCTCAGCATCCCCTCGCTCAGGGTGCCACATGCCCAGTGCCAAAGGAAGAAACGTGACTCGATTTAAAGCAGCGTGACGTCAATGTTGCAGCAGCTACCGATGTTACGCTGGGGGCAGTGATCAGTGGTGAATCCGTTCCACAAGTGCTGAAGCCGTGTTGCTCGATGTTCCTTGTAGCGTCGTAATTCTTGGTATAATGGTACTTCAGTGCTTTCAGGCCGCTGTCGTAAAGGCAGGTGATCACTGGAGCAATGCAGCCTGGTAGAACGAAGCCAAGAACCTGAACCCAAAAGACGAAATGGTTCCTCAACATCACGTTCCTTAGGGTACCACCATGCCCAGTGCCAAAGAACGAAACTTGACACGATTCAAAGCAGTGTGACGTCAATGTTGCAGCAGCTGCCGACGTAACGCTCGGGCCATGAACAATGGCGGATCGGTTCCATAGGTGCTGATGCCGTGTTGCTCGATGTTCCTTGTAGTGTCCTAACTCTTGGTATCACAGTATTTCAGCGTTTTCAGGTCGCTGTCGAAAATCCAGGTGTTCACTGGAGCAATGCAGCCTGGTAGAATGAAGCCAAGAACCTGAACCCAAAAGACGAAATGGTTCCTCAACATCACCTCGCTCAGTGTGCCCCACTGCCCAGTGCCAAAGAACGAAACGTGACTCGATTTAAAGCAGTGTGACGTCAATGCTGCAGCCGCTACCGATGATATACTGGGGGCCGTGAACTGTGATGGATCGGCTCCACAGGTGCTGAAGCCGTGTTGCTCGATGTTCTTTGTAGCGTCGCAACTCTCGGCATTACAGTAATTCAGCGTTTTCATATCGCTTTCGTAAATGCAGGTGTTCACTCGAGCAATGCAGCCTAGTAGAAAGAAGCCAAGAACCTGAACCAAGAAGACGAATTGGTGCCTCAACATCACCTCGCTCAGGTTGTCACCATTCCCAGTGCAAAAGAACGAAACGTGACTCGATTTAAAGCAGTGTGACGTCAAGGTTGAAGCAGAAGCCCATGTTACGCTGGTGGCCATGAACAGTGGTGGATCGGTGCCACAGGTGCTGATGCCGTGTTGCTCGCTGTTCCTTGTAGCGTCGTAACTCTCGGCTTTACAGTAATTGGGCGTTTTCATGTCGCTTTCGTATATGCAGGTGTTCACTCGAGAAATGCAGCCTAGTAGAACGAAGTCAAGAACCTGAACCAAAAAGACGAATTGGTACCTCAACATCACCTCGCTCAGGGTGTCACCGTGCCCAGTGCCAAAGAACGAAACGTGACTCGATTTAAAGCAGTGTGACGTCAGTGTTGCAGCAGCAGCCCATGTTACGCTGGTGGCCGTGAACAGTGGTGTATCGGTTCCACAGGTGCTGATGCCGTGTTGCTCGATCTTCCCTGTAGCGTCGTAACTCTCGGTTTTACAGTAATTTTGAATTTTCAGGTAACTCTCGTAAATGCAGTTGTTCACTCGAGCAATGCAGCCTGGTAGAACGAAGCAAATAATCTGAATCAAAAAGACAAATGGTTCCTCAACATCACCTCGCTCAGTGTGCCCCGCCGCCCAGTTCCAAAGAACGAAACGCGACACTGATTTAAAGCAGAGTGAAGTTAATGTTGCAGGAGCTCCCGATGTTACGCTGGGGGAAGTGAACACTGGTGGATCGGTTCCACAATTGCTGAAGCCCTGTTTATCGATGTTCCTTGTATCGTCGTAACTCTCGGCATAAAAGTAATTCAGCGTTTTCATGTCGCTTTCATAAATGCAGGTGTTCACTCGAGCAATGCAGCCTGATGGAACGAAGCCAAGAACATGAAACAAAAAGACGAAATGGTCCCTCAACATCACCTCGCACATTGTGCCCCACTGCCCAGTGCCAAAGAACGAAACGTGACTCGAGTTTAAGCAGTGTGACGTCAATGCTGCAGCCGCTACCGATGTTACGCTGGGGGCCGTGAACTGTGGTGGATCGGTTCCACAGGTCCTGAAGACGTGTTGCTCTATGTTCCTTATAGCGTCGTAACTCTCGGTATTACAGTAATTCATAGTTTTCAGGTCGCTGTCGTAAAAGCAGGTGTTCACTCGAGCAATGCAGCCTGGTAGAACGAAGCCAAGAACCTGAACCAAAAAGACGAAATGGTTCATCAACATCACCTCGCTCAGTGTGCCCCCCTTCCCAGTTCCAAAGAACGAAGCGTGACTCGATTTACAGCAGTGTCACGTCAATGTTGCAGCTGCTGCCGATGTTAAGCTGGGGATGGTGAACAGTGGTGGGTCGGTTGTACATGTTTTGATGTCGTGTCGCTCGATGTTCCTTGTAGCATCGTAACTCAAAGTATTACCGTAATTCAGCATTTTCAGGTCGTTGTCTTAAATGCAGGTGTTCAATCGAGCAATGCAGTCTGGTAGAACAAAGCCAAGAAGCTGAACCAAAAAGACCAAAAGGTTTCTCAACATCACCTCGCTCAGGGTGCCACCATGCCCTGTGCAAAGAATGAAACGTGACTCTATTAAAAGCAGAGTGACGTCAATGTGGCAGCGGCTACCGATGTTATGCCGGGGGCCATGAACAGTGGTGGATCAGTTCCACTGGTGCTCAAGCCGTGTTGCTTGCTGTTCCTTGTAGCGTCGCAACTCTCGGCTTTACAGTAATTGGGCGTTTTCATGTCGCTTTCGTATATGCAGGTGTTCACTCGAGAAATGCAGCCTAGTAGAATGAACTCAAGAACCTGAACCAAAAAGACGAATTGGTGCCTCAACAACACCTCGCTCAGGGTGTCACCGTGCCCAGTGCCAAAGAACGAAACGTGACTCGATTTAAAGCAGTGTGACGTCAGTGTTGCAGCAGCAGCCCATGTTACGCTGGTGGCCGTGAACAGTGGTGTATCGGTTCCACAGGTGCTGATGCCATGTTGCTCGACATTCCTTGTAGCGTCGTAAATCTCGGTTTTACAGTAATTCAGCAGTTTCAGGTCACTGTCGTAAATGCAGTAGTTCACTCGAGCAATGCAGCCTGGTAGAACGAAGCAAAGAATCTGAATCAAAAAGACAAATGGTTCCTCAACATCACCTCGCTCAGGGTGCCACCATGCCCCGTTCCAAAGAACGAAACTTGGCACTGACTTACAGCAGTGTGAAGGCAATGTTGCAGGAGCTGTCGACGTTATGCTGGGGGCCGTGAACAGTGGGAGATTGGTTCCACAGGTGGTGATGCCATGTTGCTCGATGTTCCTTATATCGTCGTAATTCTCGGCATTACAGTAATTCCGCGTTTTCATTTCGCTTTCGTAAATGCAGGTGTTCACTCGAGCAATGCAGCCTGGTTGAACGAAGCCAAGAACATGAACCAAAAAGACGAAATGGTCCCTCAACATCACCTCGCTCAGGTTGTCACCATGCCCAGTGCCAAAGAACGAAACATGACTCGATTTAAAGCAGTGTGACGTCAAAGTTGCAGCAGCTGCCCATGTTATGCTTTTGGCCTTGAACAGTGGTGGATCGGTTCAGCAGGTGCTGATGCCGTGTTGCTCGATCTTTCCTGTAGCGTCGTAACTCTTGGTTTTACAGTAATTCAGAATTTTCAGGTAACTCTCGTAAATGCAGTTGTTCACTCGAGCAATGCAGCTTGGTAGAACGAAGCAAATAATCTGAATCAAAAATACAAATGGTTCCTCAACATCACCTCGCTCAGTGTGCCCCACTGCCCAGTTCCAAAGAACGAAACGCGACACTGATTTAAAGCAGTGTGAAGTCAATGTTGCAGGAGCTCCCGATGATACACTGGGGGAAGTGAACACTGGTGGATCGGTTCCACAAGTGCTGAAGCCCTGTTTATCGATGTTCTTTGTATCGTCGTAACTCTCCGCATTACAGTAATTCAGCGTTTTCATGACGCTTTCGTAAATGCAGGTGTTCACTTGAGCAATGCAGCCTGGTAGAACGAAGCCAAGAACATGATACAAAAAGACGAAATGGTCCCTCAACATCACCTCGCACATTGTGCCCCACTGCCCAGTGCCAAAGAACGAAACGTGACTCGATTTAAAGCAGTGTGACGTCAATGCTGCAGCTGCTACCGATGTTACGCTGGGGGCCGTGAACTGTGGTGGATCGGTTCCACAGGTGCTGAAGCTGTGTTGCTCTATGTTCTTTGTAGCGTCGTAACTCTCGGTATTACAGTAATTCATCGTTTTCAGGTCGCTGTCGTAAAAGCAGGTGTTCACTCGAGCAATGCAGCCTGGTAGAACGAAGCCAAGAACCTGAACCAAAAAGACGAAATGGTTCATCAACATCACCTCGCTGAGTGTGCCCTCTTACCAGTGCCAATGAACGAAGCGTGACTCGATTTACAGCTGTGTGACGTCAATGTTGCAGCTGCTGCCGACGTTAAGCTGGGGGTGGTGAACAGTGGTGGGTCGGTTGTACACGTTTTGATGCCGTGTCGCTCGATGTTCCTTGTAGCATCGTAACTCAAAGTATTACCGTAATTCAGCATTTTCAGGTCGCTGTCTTAAATGCAGGTGTTCACTCGAGCAATGCAGCCAGGTAGGACGAATCCAAGAACCTGAACCAAAAAGACCAAAAGGTTTCTCAACATCACCTCGCTCAGGGTGCCACCATGCCCTGTGCCAAAGAACGAAACGTGACTCGATTAAAAGCAGAGTGACGTCAATGTGGCAGCGGCTACCGATGTTATGCCGGGGGCCATGAACAGTGGTGGATCAGTTCCACAGGTGCTCAAGCCGTGTTGCTTGCTGTTCCTTGTAGCGTCGTAACTCTCGGCTTTACAGTAATTGGGCACTTTCATGTCGCTTTCGTATATGCAGGTGTTCACTCGAGAAATGCAGCCTAGTAGAATGAAGTCAAGAACCTGAACCAAAGAAACGAATTGGTGCCTCAACAACACCTCGCTCAGTGTGTCACCATGCCCAGTTCCAAAGAACGAAACGTGGCACTGACTTAAAGCAGTGTGAAGTCAATGTTGCAGGAGCTGTCGACGTTATGCTGGAGGCCGTGAACAGTGGGAGATCGGTTCCACAGGTGGTGATGCCATGTTGCTCGATGTTCCTTGTATCGTCGTAGCTCTCGGCATTACAGTAATTCCGCGTTTTCATGTCGCTTTCGTAAATGCAGGTGTTCACTCGAGCAATGCAGTCTTGTAGAACGAAGCCAAGAACATGAACCAAAAAGACGAAATGGTCCCTCAACATCACCTCGCTCAGGTTGTCACCATGCCCAGTGCCAAAGAAAGAAACATGACTCGATTGAAAGCAGTGCGACGTCAATGTTGCAGCAGCTGCCCATGTTACGCTGGTGGCCGTGAACAGTGGTGGATCGGTTCCACAGGTGCTGATGCCGTGTTGCTCGATCTTCCCTGCAGCATCGTAACTCTCGGTTTTACAGTAATTCAGAATTTTCAGGTAACTCTCGTAAATGCAGTTGTTCACTAGAGCAATGCAGCTTGGTAGAACGAAGCTAAGAATCTGAATCAAAACGACAAATGGTTCCTTAACATCACCTCGCTCAGTGTGCACCACTGCCCAGTTCCAAAGAACGAAACGCGACACTGATTTAAAGCAGTGTGAAGTCAATGTTGCAGGACCTCCCGATGTTACGCTGGGGGAAGTGAACACTGGTGGATCGGTTCCACAAGTGCTGAAGCCCTGTTTTTTGATGTTCCTTGTATCGTCGTTACTCTCGGCATTACAGTAATTCAGCGTTTTCATGTCGCTTTCGTAAATGCAGGTGTTCACTCGAGCAATGCAGCCTGGTAGAACGAAGCCAAGAACATGAACCAAAAAGACGAATCATTCCTCAACATCACCTCGCTCAGGGTGCCACCATGCCAAGTTCCAAAGAACGAAACGTGACACTTTTTTAAAGCAGTGTGAAGTCAATGTTGCAGGAGCTGCTGACGTTATGCTGCGGGCCGTGAACAGTGGGGGATCGGTTCCACAGGTGCTGATGCCGTGTTGCTTGATGTTCTTGTAGCGTCGTAACTCTTGGTATCACAGTAATTCAGCGCTTTCAGGTTGCTGTCGTAAATGCAGGTGTTCACTAGAGCAATACAGCCTGGTAGAACGAAGTCAACCTGAACCAAAAATTCGAAATTGTTCCTCAATATTACCTCGCTCAGGGTACCACCATGCCCAAAGCCAAAGAACGAAACTCGACTCGATTTAAAAGCAGTGCTACGTCAATATTAGAGCAGCTGCGGATGTTATACTGGGGGCAGTGAATAATGGTTGATCGGTTCCACAGGTGCTGATGCCGTGTTGCTCGATGTTCCTTGTAGCGTCGTAACTCTCGGTTTTACAGTAATTCAGAATGTTCAGGTAACTCTCATAAATTATGTTGTTCCCTCGAGTAATGCAGCCTGGTAGAACGAAGCAAAGAATCTGAATCAAAAAGACAAATGGTTCCTCAACATCACCTCGCTCAGGCTGCCACCATGCCCACTTCCAAAGAACGAAACGTTACACTGATTTAAAGCAGTGTGACGTCAATGGTGCAGCAGCTGCCGATGTTACGCTGGGGCCATGAACAATGGCGGATCGGTTCCGCAGGTGCTGATACCGTGTTGCTCGATGTTCCTTGTAGCGTCGTAAGTCTCGGTTTTACAGTAATTCAAAATTTTCAGGTAACTCTCATAAATGCAGTTGTTCACTCGAATAATGCAGCCTGGTAGAACGAAGCAAAGAATCTGAAACAAAAAGACAAATGTTTCCTCAACATCATCTCGCTCAGGGTGCCACCATGCCCACTTCCAAGGAACGAAACGTGACACTGATTTGAAGCAGTGTGAAGTCAATGTCACAGGAGCTGCCGACGTTATGCTGGGGGCCGTGAACAGTGGGGGATCGGTTCCACAGGTGGTGATGCCATGTTGCTCGATGTTCCTTGCAGCGTCGTAACTCTCGGTATCACAGTATTTCAGCGTTTTCAGGTCGCTTTTGAAAATCCAGGTGTTCACTGGAGCTATGCAGCCTGGTAGAATGAAGCCAAGAACCTGAACCCAAAAGACGAAATGGTTCCTCAACATCACCTCGCTCAGTGTGCCCCACTTCCCAGTGCCAAAGAAAGAAACGTGACTCGATTTAAAGCAGTGTGACGTCAATGCTGCAGCCGCTACCGATGTTATGCTGGGGGCCGTGAACTGTGATGGATCGGCTCCACAGGTGCTGAAGCCGTGTTGCTCGATGTTCTTTGTAGCGTCGCAACTCTCGGCATTACAGTAATTCAGCGTTTTCATATCGCTTTCGTAAATGCAGGTGTTCACTCGAGCAATGCAGCCTAGTAGAAAGAAGCCAAGAACTTGAACTAATAAGACGAATTGGTGCTCAACATCAACTCGCTCAGGTTGTCAAAATGCCCAATGCCAAAGAACGAAACATGACTCGATTTAAAGCAGTGTGACGTCAATGTTGCAGCAGCTGCCCATGTTATGCCGGGGGACATGAACAGTAGTGGATCGGTTCCACAGGTGCTCGAGCCGTGTTGCTCGCTGTTCCTTGTAGCGTCGTAACTCTCGGCTTTACAGTAATTGGGCGTTTTCATGTCGCTTTCGTATATGCAGGTGTTCACTCGAGAAATGCAGCCTAGTAGAACGAAGTCAAGAACCTGAACCAAAAAGACGAATTTGTGCCTCAACAACACCTCGCTCAGGGTGTCACCGTGCCCAGTGCCAAAGAACGAAACGTGACTCGATTTAAAGCAGTGTGACGTCAGTGTTGCAGCAGCAGCCCATGTTACGCTGGTGGCCGTGAACAGTGGTGTATCGGTTCCACAGGTGCTGATGCCGTGTTGCTCGATCTTCCCTGTAGCGTCGTAACTCTCGGTTTTACAGTAATTTAGAATTTCCAGGTAACTCGTAAATGCAGTTGTTCACTCGAATAATGCAGCCTGGTAGAACGAAGGAAAGAATCTGAAACAAAAAGAAAAATGTTTCCTCAACATCATCTCGCTCAGTTTGCCACCATGCCCACTTCCAAGGAACGAAACGTGACACTGATTTGAAGCTGTGTGAAGTCAATGTTACAGGAGCTGCCGACGTTATGCTGGGGGCCGTGAACAGTGGGGGATCGGTTCCACAGGTGGTGATGCCATGTTGCTCGATGTTCCTTGCAGCGTCGTAACTCTCGGTATTGCAGTATTTCAGCGTCTTCAGGTCGCTGTTGTAAATGCAGGTGTTTACTAGAGCAATGCAGCCTGGTAGAACGAAGCCAAGAACCTGAACCAAAAAGACGAAATGGTTCATCAACGTCACCTCGCTCAGTGTGCCCCACTGTCCAGTGCCAAAGAACAAAACGTGACTCGATTTAAAGCAGTGTGACGTCAATACCGCAGCCGCTACGGATGTTACGCGGGGGCCGTGAACTGTGGTGGATCGGTTCCACAGGTGCTGAAGCCGTGTTGCTCGATGTTCCTTGTAGCGTCGTAGCTCTCGGCATTACAGTAAATCGCGTTTTCATATCGCTTTCGTAAATGCAGGTGTTCACTCGAGCAATGCAGCCTAGTAGAACGAAGCCAAGAACCTGAACCAAAAAGACGAAATGGAGCCTCTACATCAATTCGCTCAGGTTGTCACCATGCCCAGTGCCAAAGAACGAAACGTGACTCGATTTAAAGCAGTGTGACGTCAATGTTGCAGCAGCTGCTCATGTTACGCTGGTGTCCGTGAACAGTGGTGGATCGGTTCCACAGGTGCAGATGCCGTGTTGTTCGATCTTCCTTGTAGCGTCATAACTCTCGGTTTTACAGTAATTTAGAATTTTCAGGTAACTCTCGTAAATGCAGTTGTTCACTCGAGCGATGCAGCTTGGTAGACCGAAGCCAAGAACCTGAACCCAAACGACGAAATGGTTCCTCAACATCACCTCGCTCAGTGTGCCCCCTGCCCAGTGCCATAGGAAGAAACGTGACTCGATTTAAAGCAGTGTGACGTCAATGTTGCAGCAGCTACCGATGTTCGCTGGGGGCAGTGAACAGTGGTGGATCGGTTCCACAAATGCTGTAGCCGTGTTGCTCGATGTTCCTTGTATCGTGCAAACACTCGGCATTACAGTAATTCAGCGTTTTCATGTCGCTTTCGCAAACGCAGGTGTTCACTCGAGCAATGAAGCCTGGTAGAACGAAGCCAAGAACACGAACCAAAAAGACGAAATTGTCCCTCAACATCACCTTGCTCAGGGTGCCACATGCCCAGTGCCAAATAACGAAACTCGACTCGATTAAAAAGCAGTGTTACGTCAATATTGGAGCAGCTGCGGATGTTACGCTGGGGGCAGTGAATAATGGTTGATCGGTTCCACACGTGCTGATGCCGTGTTGCTCGATGTTCCTTGTTGCGCCGTAACTCTTGGTATCACAGTAATTCAGCGTTTTCAGGTCACTGTCGTAAATCCAAGTTTTCACTGGAGCAATGCAGCCTGGTAGAACGAACCCAGGAACCTGAACCCAAAAGACGAAATGGTTCCACATCACCTCGCTCAGGGTGCCAAATAACGAAACTCGACTCGATTTAAAAGCTGTGTTACGTCAATATTGGAGCAGCTGCGGATGTTACGCTGGGGGCAGTGAATAATGGTTGATCGGTTCCACACGTGCTGATGCCGTGTTGCTCGATGTTCCTTGTTGCGCCGTAGCCCTTGGTATCACAGTAATTCAGCATTTTCAGGTCACTGTCGTAAATCCAAGTTTTCACTGGAGCAATGCAGCCTGGTAGAACGAAGCCAAGAACCTGAACCCAAAAGACGAAATGGTTCCACATCACCTCGCTCAGGGTGCCACCATGCCCAGTGCCAAAGAACGAAACGTGACTCGATTTAAAGCAGTGTGACGTCAATGTTGCAGCAGCTGCCGATGTTACGCTGGGGCAATGAACTATGGCGGATCGGTTCCACAGGTGCTGATACCGTGTTGTTCGATGTTCCTTGTAGCGTCGTAACTCTCGGTTTTACAGTAATTCAAAATTTTCATGTAACTCTCATAAATGCAGTTGTTCACTCGAATAATGCAGCCTGGTAGACCGAAGCAAAGAATCTGAAACAAAAAGACGAAATGGTTCATCAACATCACCTCGCTCAGTGTGCTCCCCTGCTCAGTGCCAAAGAACGAAGCGTGACTCAATTTAAAGCAGTGTGACGTCAATGTGGCAGCAGCTACCGATGTTACGCCGGGGGCCATGAACATTGGTGGATCGGTTCCACAAGTGCTGAAGCCGTGTTGCTCGATGTTCCTTGTAGCGTCGTAACTCTCGGCATTGCAGTAATTCAGCGTTTTCATATCGCTTTCGTAAATGCAGGTGTTCACTCGAGCAATGCAGCCTAGTAGAAGGAAGCCAAGAACCTGAACCAAAAAGACGAATTGGTGCCTCAACATCACCTCGCTCAGGTTGTCACCATGCCCAGTGCCAAAGAACGAAACGTGACTCGATTTAAAGCAGTCTGACGTCAATGTTGCGGCAGCTGCCCATGTTACGCTGGTGGCCTTGAGCAGTGGTGGATCGGTTCCACAGGCGCTGATGCCGTGTTGCTCGATGTTCGCTGTAGCGTCGTAGCTCTCGGTTTTACAGTAATTCAGAATTTTCAGGTAACTCTCGTAAATGCAGTTGTTCACTCGAGCAATGCAGCTTGGTAGAACGAAGCTAAGAATCTGAATCAAAACGACAAATGGTTCCTTAACATCACCTCGCTCAGTGTGCACCACTGCCCAGTTCCAAAGAACGAAACGCGACACTGATTTAAAGCAGTGTGAAGTCAGGGTTGCAGGAGCTCCCGATGTTACGCTGGGGGAAGTGAACACTGGTGGATCGGTTCCACAAGTGCTGAAGCCCTGTTTTTTGATGTTCCTTGTATCGTCGTTACTCTCGGCATTACAGTAATTCAGCGTTTTCATGTCGCTTTCGTAAATGCAGTTGTTCACTCGTGTAATGCAGCCCGGCAGCACGAAGCAAAGAATCTGAATCAAAAAGACGAAATGGTTCATCAAGATCACATCGCTCAGTGTGCCCCCCTGCCCAGTGCCAAAGAGCGAAACGTGACTCGATTGAAATCAGTGCTACGTCAATGTTGCAGCAGCTACCGATGTTGCGCTGGGGGTCGTGAACATTGGTGGATCGGTTCCACAAGTTCTTGAAGCCCTGTTGCTCGATGTTCCTAGTATCGTCGTAACTCTCGGCATTACAGTAATTCAGCGTTTTTATGTCGATTTCGTAAATGGAGGTGTTCACTCGAGCAATGCAGCCTGGTAGAACGAAGCCAAGAACATGAACGAAACAGACGAAATGGTTCCTCAACATCACCTCGCTCAGGGTGTCACTATGCCCAGTGCCAAATAGCGAAACTCGACTCGATTTAAAGCAGTGTTACGTCAATGTTGCAGCAGCTGCCAATTATACGCTGGTGGCCGCTAACATTGGTGGATCGGTTCCACAGGTGCTGATGCCGTTTTGCTCGATGTTCCTTGTAGCGTCGTAACTCTAGGTATAACAGTATTTCAGCGTTTTCAGGCCGCTGTCGTAAAGGCAGGTGTTAACGCGAGCAATGCAGCCTGGTAGGACGAAGCCAAGAACCTGAACCAAAAAGACGAAATAGTTCCTCAACATCACCTCGCTCAGGGTGCCACCATGTCCAGAGCCAAAACGAAGCGTGACTCGATTTAAAGCAGTGTGACGTCAATGTTGCAGCAGCTGCCCATGTTACGCTGGTGGCCGTGAACAGTGGTGGATCTGTTCCACAGGTGCTGATGCCATGTTGCTCGATGTTCCTTGTAGCGTCGTAACTCTCGGTTTTACAGTAATTCAGAATTTTCAGGTAACTCTCATAAATGCAGTTGTTCACTCGAGAAATGCAGCCTGGTAGAACGAAGCAAAGAATCTGAATCAAAAAGACAAATGGTTCCTCAACATCACCTCGCTCAGGGTGCCACAATGCCCAGTTCCAAAGAACGAAACGTGACACTGATTTAAAGCAGTGTGAAGTCAATGTTGCAGGAGCTGCCGACGTTATGCTGGGGGCCGTGAACAGTGGGGGATCGGTTCCATAGGTGGTGATGCCATGTTGCTCGATGTTCATTGTAGGTACGTAACTCTCGGTATTACAGTAATTCAGCGTTTTCAGGTCGCTGTCGTAAATGCAGGTGTTCACTCGAGCAATGCAGCCTGGTAGAACGAAGCCAACAACATGAACCAAAAAGACGAAATGGTCAATCAACATCACCTCGATTAGGGTGCCACATGCCCAGTGCCAAATAACAAAACTCTACTCGATTTAAAGCAGGCTTACATCATTGTTGCAGCAGCTGCCGATTATACGCTGGTGGCCGTTAACACTGGTGGATCGGTTCCACAGGTGCTGATGCCGTTTTGCTCGATGTTCCTTGTAGCGTCGTAACTCTAGGTATAACAGTATTTCAGCGTTTTCAGGCCGCTGTCGTAAAGGCAGGTGTTTACTGGAGCAATGTAGCCTGGTAGAACGAAGCCAGGAACCTGAACCCAAAGGACGAAATGGTTCATCAACATCACCTCGATTAGGCTACCACCACGCGCAGTGCCAAAGAACGAAAATTGACACGATTCAAAGCAGTGTGACGTCAATGTTGCAGCAGCTGCCGATGATACGCTGGTGGCCGTTAACAGTGGTGGATCGGTTCCACAGGTAGTGATGTAATTTCGCTCGATGTTCATTGTAGCGTCGTAACCCTCGGTATTAGAGTAATTCAGCGTTTTCAGGTCGCTATCGTAAATGCAGGTGTTAAATCGAGCAATGCAGCCTTGTAGAACGAAGCCAGGAACCTGGACCAAAAAGTGGAAATTGTTCCTCAACATTACCTCGCTAAGTGTGCCCCCCTGCCCAGTGCCAAAGAACAAAATGTGACTGGATTTAAAGCACTGTGACGTCAATGTTGCAGCAGCTACCGATATTACGCTGTGGGCCGAGAACAGTGGTGGATAGGTTCCACAAGTGCTGAAGCCGTGTTGCTCGATGTTCCTTGTATCGTCGTAACTCTCGACATTACAGTAATTCAGCGTTCTCATGTCGCTTTAATAAATGCAGGTGTTCTCTCCAGCATTGCAGCCTGGTAGAACGAAGCCAACAACAAGAACCAAAAAGACGAAATGGTCCCTCAACATCACCACGATCAGGGTGCCACATGCCCAGTGCCAAATAACGAAAGTCGACTCAATTTAAAGCAGTGTTACGTCAATGTTGCAGCTTGCTGCAGATGATACGCTAGTGGCCGTTGACAGTGGTGGATCGGTTCCACAGGTGCTGATGCCGTTCTGCTCGATGCTCCTAGTAGCGTCGTTTCGTAAATGCAGGTGTTCAGTCGAGCAATGCAGCCCGGTAGAACGAAGCCAAGAACATGAACCAAAAAGACGAAATGGTCCCTCAACGTCACCTCGCACATTGTGCCCCACTGCCCAGTGCCAAAGAGCGAAACGTGACTCGATTTAAAGCAGTGTGACGTCAATGCTGCAGCCGCTACCGATGTTACGCTGGGGGCCGTGAAACTTGGTGGATCGGTTCCACAGGTGCTGAAGCTGTGTTGCTCTATGTTCCTTGTAGCCTCGTAACTCTCGGCATTGCAGTAATTCAGCGTTTTCATATCGCTTTCGTAAATGCAGGTGTTCACTTGAGCATTGCAGCCTAGAAGAACGAAGCCAAGAACCTGAACCAAAAAGACGAATTGGTGCCTCAACATCACCTCGCTAAGGTTGTAGCCGTGCCCAGTGCCAAAGAACGAAACGTGACTCGATTTAAAGCAGTGTGACGTCAGTGTTGCAGCAGCTGCCCATGTTACGATGGTGGCCGTGAACAGAGGTGGATCGCTTCCACAGGTGCTGATGCCGTGTTGCTCAATGTTCTTTGTAACGTCGTAACTCTCGGTTTTACAGTAATTCAGAATTTTCAGGTAACTCTCGTAAATGCAGTTGTTCACTCGAGCAATGCAGCTTGGTAGAACGAACCAAAGAATCTGAATCAAAAAGACAAATGGTTCCTCAACATCACTTCACTCAGTGTGCCTCACTGCCCAGTCCCAAAGAACGAAACGCGACACTGATTTAAAGCAGTGTGAAGTCAATGTTGCAGGAGCTCCCGATGTTACGCTGGGGGAAGTGAACAGTGATGGATCGGTTCCACAAGTGCTGAAGCCCTGTTTCTCGATGTTCCTTGTATCGTCGTAACTCTCGGCATTACAGTAATTCAGCGTTTTCATGTCGCTTTCGTAAATGCAGGTGTTCACTCGAGCAATGCAGCCTGGTAGAACGAAGCCAAGAACATGAACCAAAAAGACGAAATGGTCCCTCAACGTCAACTCGCACATTGTTCCCCACTGCCCAGTGCCAAAGAACGAAACGTCACTCGATTTAAAGCAGTGTGACGTCAATGCTGCAGCCGCTACCGATGTTGCGCTGGGGGCCGTGAAACGTGGTGGATCGGTTCCACAGGTGCTGAAGCTGTGTTGCTCTATGTTCCTTGTAGCGTCGTAACTCTCGGCATTGCAGTAATTCAGCGTTTTTTGGTCACTGTTGTAAATGCAGGTGTTCACTCAAGCAATGCAGCCTGGTAGAATGAAGCCAAGAACCTGAACCAAAACGCCGAAATTGCTCCACAACATTACCTCGCTTAGGTTGCCACCATGCCGAGTGCCAAAGAACGAAACGTGACTCGATTTAAAACAACGTGACGTCATTGTTGCAGCAGCTGCGGATGTTACGCTGGGGGCAGTGAATAATGGTTGATCAGTTCCACACGTGCTCATTCCGTGTTGCTCGATGTTCCTTCTTGCGCTGTAGCCATTGGTATCACAGTAATTGAGCGTTTTCAGGTCACTGTCGTAAATCCAAGTTTTCACTGGAGGAATGCAGCCTGGTAGAATGAAGCCAAGAACCTGAACCCAAAAGACGAAATGTTTCCACATCACCTCACTCAGGGTGCCACCATGCCCAGTGCCAAAGAACGAAACGTGACTCGATTTAAAGCAGTGTGACGTCAATGTTGCAGCAGCTGCCGATGTTACGCTGGGGTCATGAACAATGGCGGATCGGTTCCACAGGTGCTGATACCGTGTTGCTCGATGTTCCTTGTAGCGTCGTAACTCTCGGTTTTACAGTAATTCAGAATTTTCAGGTAACTCTCATAAATGCAGTTGTTCACTCGAGTAATGCAGCCTGGTAGAACGAAGCAAAGAATCCCAATCAAAAAGACAAATGGTTCCTCAACATCACCTCGCTCAGGGTGCCACCATGCCCAGTTCCAAAGAACGAAACGTGACTGATTTAAAGCAGTGTGAAGTCAATGTTACAGGAGCAGCCGACGTTATGCTGGGGGCCGTGAACAGTGGGGGATCGGTTCCACAGGTGGTGATGCCATGTTGCTCGATGTTCCTTGTAGCGTCGTAACTCTCGGTATTACAGTAATTCAGCGTCTTCAGGTCACTGTCGTAAATGCAGGTGTTCACTCGAGCAATGCTGCCTGGTAGAACGAAGCCAAGAACCTGAAACAAAAATACGGAATGGTTCATCAACATCACCTCGCTCAGTGTGCCCCACTGCCCAGTGCCAAAGAACGAAACGTGACTCGATTTAAAGCAGTGTGACGTCAATGCTGCAGCCGCTACCGTTGTTACGCTTGGGGATGTGAACTGTGGTGGATGGGTTCCACAGGTGCTTAAGCCGTGTTGCTGTATGTTCCTTGTAGCGTCGCAACTCTCGGCATTACAGTAATTCGCGTTTTCATATCGCTTTCGTAAATGCAGGTGTTCACTCGAGCAATGCAGCCTAGTAGAACGAAGCCAAGAACCTGAACCAAAAAGACGAATTGGTGCCTCAACATCAACTCGCTCAGGTTGTCACCATGCCCAGTGCCAAAGAACGAAACGTGATTCGAGTTAAAGCAGTGTGACATCGTTGTTGCAGCAGCTGCCCATGTTACACTGGTGGCCGTGAACAGTGCTGGATCGGTTCCACAGGTGCTGATGCCGTGTTGCTCGATCTTCCTTGAAGCGTCGTAACTCAGGGTTTTACAGTAATTCAGAATTTTCAGGTAACTCTCGCAAATGCAGTTGCTCACTCGAGCAATGCAGCATGGTAGAACGAAGCAAAGATTCTGAATCAAAGAGACAAATAGTTCCTCAACATCACCTCGCTCAGGGTGCCACCATGCCCAGTTTCAATGAACGAAACACGACACTGATTTAAAGCAGTGTGAAGTCAATGTTGCAGGAGCTCCCGATGTTACGCTGGATGAAGTGAACAGTGGGGGATCAGTTCCACAGGTGCAGATGCCATGTTGCTCGATGTTCCTTGTAGCTTCGTAACTCTCGGTATTACACTAATTCAGCGTTTTCATGTCGCTGTCGTAAAAGCAGTTGTTCACTCGAGCAATGCAGCCTCGTAGAACGAAGCCGATAACCTGAACCAAAAAGACGAAATGGTTCATCAACACCACCTCGCTCAAAGTGCCCCCTGCCCAGTGCCAAAGAACAAAACGTGACTCGATTTAAAGCAGTGTAACATCAGTGCTGCAGCCGCTACCGATGTTACGCTGGGGGCCGTGAACTGTGGTGGATCGGTTCCATAGGTGCTGAAGCCGTGTTGCTCGATGTTCCTTGTAGCATCGCAACTCTCGGCATTACAGTAATTCGTGTTTTCATATCGCTTTCGTAAATGCAGGTGTTCACTCGAGCAATGCAGCTTGGTAGAACGAAGCCAAGAACCTGAACCAAAAAGACGAAATGGTTCATCAACATCAACTCGCTCAGAGTGCCCCACTGCCCAGTGCCAAAAACCAAGCGTGACTCGGTTTAAAGCAGTGTGACGTCAATGTAGCAGCAGCTGCCGATGTTAAGCTGGGGGGGGGGGGTGGTGAACAGTGGTCGGTCGGTTGTACACGTTTTGATGCCGTGTTGCTCGATGTTCCTTGTAGCGTCGTAACTCTAAGTATTACCGTAATTCAGCATTTTTAGGTCGCTGTCTTAGATGCAGGAGTTCACTCGAGCAATGAAGTCTGGTAGGAAAAAGCCAAGTACGTGAACAAAAAAGAGGAAATGGTTCCTCAACATCACCTCGCTCAGGGTGCCGCCATGCCCTGTGCCAAAGAACGAAACGTGACTCGATTTAAAGCAGTGTGACGTCAATGCTGCAGCCGCTACTGATGTTACGCTGGTGGCCGTTAACAGTGGTGGATCGGTTCCACAGGTGCTGATTCCGTTTTGCTCGATGTTCCTTGTAGCCTCGTAACTCTTGGTATCACAGTATTTCAGCGTTTTCAGGTCGCTGTCGTAAATCCAGGTGTTCACTGGAGCAATGCAGCCTGGTAGAACGAAGCCAAGAACCTGAACCCAAAAGACGAAATGGTTCCTCAACATCACCTCGCTCAGGGTGCCACCATGTCCAGTGCCAAAAACGAAGCGTGACTCGGTTTCAAGCACTGTGACGTCAATGTTGCAGCAGCTGCCGATTATACGCTGGCGGCCGTTAACAGTGGTGGATCGGTTCCACAGGTGCTGATGCCGTTTTGCTCGATGTTCCTTGTAGCATCGTAACTATCGGTATTACAGTAATTAAGCGTTTTCAGGTCGCTATCGTAAATGCAGCTGTTAAATCGAGCAATGCAGCCTTGTAGAACGAAGCCAAGAACCTCGACCAAAAAGTGGAAATTGTTCTTCAACATTACCTCAATAAGTGTGCCGCCCTGCCCAGTGCCAAAGAACAAAATGTGACTGGATTTAAAGCACTGTGACGTCAATGTTGCAGCAGCTACCGATGTTACGCTGTGGGCCGAGAACAGTGGTGGATAGGTTCCACAAGTGCTGAAGCCGTGTTGCTCGATGTTCCTTGTATCGTCGTAACTCTCGACATTACAATAATTCAGCGTTTTCATGTCGCTTTCGTAAATGCAGGTGTTCACTCGAGCAATGCAGCCTGGTAGGACGAAGCCAACAACAAGACCCAAAAAGACGAAATGGTCCCTGAATATCACCAGGATCAGGGTGCCACATTCCCAGTGCCAAATAACGAAAGTCGACTCGATTTAAAGCAGTGTTACGTCAATGTTGCAGCTTGCTGGAGATGATACGCTAGTGGCCGTTAACAGTGGTGGATCGGTTCCACAGGTGCTGATGCCGTTCTGCTCGATGCTCCTAGTAGCGTCGTTTCGTAAATGCAGGTGTTCAGTCGAGCAATGCAGCCCGGTAGAACGAAGCCAAGAACATGAACCAAAAAGACGAAATGGTCCCTCAACGTCACCTCGCACATTGTGCCCCACTGCCCAGTGCCAAAGAGCGAAACGTGACTCGATTTAAAGCAGTGTGACGTCAATGCTGCAGCCGCTACCGATGTTACGCTGGGGGCCGTGAAACTTGGTGGATCGGTTCCACAGGTGCTGAAGCTGTGTTGCTCTATGTTCCTTGTAGCCTCGTAACTCTCGGCATTGCAGTAATTCAGCGTTTTCATATCGCTTTCGTAAATGCAGGTGTTCACTCGAGCATTGCAGCCTAGAAGAACGAAGCCAAGAACCTGAACCAAAAAGACGAATTGGTGCCTCAACATCACCTCGCTAAGGTTGTAGCCGTGCCCAGTGCCAAAGAACGAAACGTGACTCGATTTAAAGCAGTGTGACGTCAGTGTTGCAGCAGCTGCCCATGTTACGATGGTGGCCGTGAACAGAGGTGGATCGCTTCCACAGGTGCTGATGCCGTGTTGCTCAATGTTCTTTGTAACGTCGTAACTCTCGGTTTTACAGTAATTCAGAATTTTCAGGTATCTCTCGTAAATGCAGTTGTTCACTCGAGCAATGCAGCTTGGTAGAACGAACCAAAGAATCTGAATCAAAAAGACAAATGGTTCCTCAACATCACTTCACTCAGTGTGCCTCACTGCCCAGTCCCAAAGAACGAAACGCGACACTGATTTAAAGCAGTGTGAAGTCAATGTTGCAGGAGCTCCCGATGTTACGCTGGGGGAAGTGAACAGTGATGGATCGGTTCCACAAGTGCTGAAGCCCTGTTTCTCGATGTTCCTTGTATCGTCGTAACTCTCGGCATTACAGTAATTCAGCGTTTTCATGTCGCTTTCGTAAATGCAGGTGTTCACTCGAGCAATGCAGCCTGGTAGAACGAAGCCAAGAACATGAACCAAAAAGACGAATTGGAGCCTCAACTATAACTCGCTCAGGTTGTCACTATGCCCCGTGCCAAAGAACGAAACGTGACTCGATTTAAAGCAGTGTGACGTCAATGTTGCAGCAGCTGTTCATGTAACGCTTGTGGCCGTGAACAGTGGTGGATCGGTTCCACAGGTGCTGATGCCGTGTTGCTCGATGTTCCTTGTAGCGTCGTAACTCTCGGCACTACAGTAATTCAGCGTTTTTATGTCGCTTTCGTAAATGCAGGTGTTCACTCGACCAATGCAGCCTAGTAGAACGAAGCCAATAACTTGAACCAAAGAGTCGAATATGTGCTCAACATCAACTCGCTCAGGTTGTCACCATGCCCAGTGCCTAAGAACGAAACATGACTCGATTTAAAGCAGTGTGACGTCAATGTTGCAGCAGCTGCCCATGTTACGCTGGTGGCCGTCAACAGCGGTGGATCGGTTCCACAGGTGCTGATGCCGTGTTGCTCGATCTTCCCTGTAGCGTCGTAACTCTCGGTTTTACAGTAATTCATAATTTTCAGGTAACTCTCGTAAATGCAGTTGTTCACTCGAGCAATGCAGCTTGGTAGAACGAAGCAAAGAATCTGAATCAAAAAGACAAATGGTTCCTCAACATCACCTCTCTCAGTGTGCCCCACTGCCCAGTTCCAAAGAACGAAACGCGACACTGATTTAAAGCAGTGTGAAGTCTATGTTGCAGGAGCTCCCGATGTTACGCTGGGGGAAGTGAACAGTGATGGATCGGTTCCACAAGTGGTGAAGCCCTGTTTCTCGATGTTCCTTGTATCGTCGTAACTCTCGGCATTACAGTAATTCAGCGTATTCATGTCGCTTTCGTAAATGCAGGTGTTCAGTCGAGCAACACAGCCCGGTAGAACGAAGCCAAGAACATGAACCAAAAAGACGAAATGGTCCCTCAACGTCACCTCGCACATTGTGCCCCACTGCCCAGTGCCAAAGAGCGAAACGTGACTCGATTTAAAGCAGTGTGACGTCAATGCTGCGGCCGCTACCGATGTTACGCTGGGGGCCGTGAAACGTGGCGAATCGGTTCCACAGGTGCTGAAGCTGTGTTGCTCTATGTTCGTTGTAGCGTCGTAACTCTCGGCATTGCAGTAATTCAGCGTTTTCATATCGCTTTCGTAAATGCAGGTGTTCACTCGAGCAATGCAGCCTAGAAGAACGAAGCCAAGAACCTGAGCCAAAAAGACGGATTGGTGCCTCAACATCACCTCGCTAAGGTTGTCACCATGCCCAGTGCCAAAGAACGAAACGTGACTCGATTTAACGCAGTGTGACGTCGGTGTTGCAGCAGCTGCCCATGTTACGATGGTGGCCGTGAACAGTGGTGGATCGGTTCCACAGGTGCTGATGCCGTGTTGCTCGATGTTCTTTGTAACGTCGTAACTCTCGGTTTTACAGTAATTCAGAATTTTCAGGTAACTCGAAAATGCAGTTGTTCACTCGAGCATTCAGCTTGGTAGAACGAAGCAAAGAATCTGAATCAAAGAGACAAATAGTTCCTCAACATCACCTCGCTCAGGGTGCCACCATGCCCAGTTCCAATGAACGAAACGCGACACTGATTTAAAGCAGTGTGAAGTCAATGTTGCAGGAGCTCCCGATGTTACGCTGGGAGAAGTGAACAGCGGGGGATCGGTTCCACAGGTGCAGATGCCATGTTGCTCGATGTTCCTTGTAGCGTCGTAACTCTCGGTATTACAGTAATTCAGCGTTGTCAGGTCGCTGCCGTAAAAGCAGGTGTTCACTCGAGCAATGCAGCCCGGTAGAACGAAGCCAAGAACCTGAACCAAAAAGACGAATTGGAGCCTCAACTATAACTCGCTCAGGTTGTCACTATGCCCCGTGCCAAAGAACGAAACGTGACTCGATTTAAAGCAGTGTGACGTCAATGTTGCAGCAGCTGTTCATGTAACGCTTGTGGCCGTGAACAGTGGTGGATCGGTTCCACAGGTGCTGATGCCGTGTTGCTCGATGTTCCTTGTAGCGTCGTAACTCTCGGCACTACAGTAATTCAGCGTTTTTATGTCGCTTTCGTAAATGCAGGTGTTCACTCGAGCAATGCAGCCTCGTAGAACGAAGCCAAGAACATGAACCAAACAGACGAAATGGTTCCTCAACATCACCTCGCTCAGGGTGTCACCATGCCCAGTGCCAAATAGCGAAACTCGACTCGATTTAAAGCAGTGTTACGTCAATGTTGCAGCAGCTGCGGATGTTATGCTGGGGGCAGTGAACAACAGTGGATCGGTTCCACACGTGCTGATGCCGTGTTGCTCGATGTTCCTTGTAGTGTCGTAACTCTTGGTATCACAGTAATTCAGCGTTTTCAGGTCGCTGTCGTAAATCCAGGTGTTCACTGGAGCAATGCAGCCTGGTAGAACGAAGCCAAGAACCTGAACCCAAAAGACGAAATGGTTCCTCAACATCACCTCGCTTAGGGTGCCACCATGCCCAGTGCCAAAGAACGAAACGAGACTCGATTTAAAGCATTATGACGTCAATGTTGCAGCAGCTTCCGATGTTACGCTCGTGCAATGAACAAAGGCGGATCGCTTCCATAGGTGCTGATACCGTGTTGCTCGATGTTCATTGTAGCGTCGTAATTCTTGGTATTACGGTAATTCAGCGCTTTCAGGCTGCTGTCGTAAAGGCAGGCGTTCACTCGAGCAATGCAGCCTGGTAGGACGAAGCCAAGAACCTGAACCAAAAAGACGAAATTGTTCCTCAACAACAACTCGCTCAGTGTGCCACCATGTCCAGTGCCAAGTAACGAAATGTGACTCGATTTAAAGCAGTGTGACGTCAATGCTGCAGCCGCTAACGATGTTACCCTGGGGGCCAATAACTGTGGTGGATCGGTTCCACAGGTGCTGAAGCCATGTTGCTCGATGTTCCTCGCAGCGTCGCAACTCTCGGCATTACAGTGATTCAGCGTTTTCATATCGCTTTCGTAAATGCAGCTGTTCACTCGACCAATGCAGCCTAGTAGAACGAAGCCAATAACTTGAACCAAAAAGTCGAATGTGTGCTCAACATCAACTCGCTCAGGTTGTCACCATGCCCAGTGCCTAAGAAAGAAACATGACTCGATTTAAAGCAGTGTGACGTCAATGTTGCAGCAGCTGCCCATGTTACGCTGGTGGCCGTCAACAGTGGTGGATCGGTTCCACAGGTGCTGATGCCGTGTTGCTCGATCTTCCCTGTAGCGTCGTAACTCTCGTTTTTACAGTAATTCATAATTTTCAGGTAACTCTCGTAAATGCAGTTGTTCACTCGAGCAATGCAGCTTCGTAGAACGAAGCAAAGAATCTGAATCAAAAAGACAAATGGTTCCTCAACATCACCTCGCTCAGTGTGCCCCACTGCCCAGTTCCAAAGAACGAAACGCGACACTGATTTAAAGCAGTGTGAAGTCCATGTTGCAGGAGCTCCCGATGTTACGCTGGGGGAAGTGAACAGTGATGGATCGGTTCCACAAGTGCTGATGCCCTGTTCCTCGATGTTCCTTGTATCGTCGTAACTCTCGGCATTACAGTAATCCAGCGTATTCATGTCGCTTTCGTAAATGCAGGTGTTCAGTCGAGCAATGCAGCCCGGTAGAACGAAGCCAAGAACAGGAACCAAAAAGACGAAATGGTCCCTCAACGTCACCTCGCACATTGTGCCCCACTGCCCAGTGCCAAAGAGCGAAACGTGACTCAATTTAAAGCAGTGTGACGTCATTGTTGCAGCAGCTACCGATGTTACGTTGGGGTCCGTGAACAGTGGTGGATCGGTTCCACAGGTGCTGATGCCGTGTTGCTCGATGTTCTTTGTAACGTCGTAACTCTCGGTTTTACAGTAATTCAGAATTTTCAGGTAACTCGTAAATGCAGTTGTTCACTCGAGCATGCAGCTTGGTAGAACGAAGCAAAGAATCTGAATCAAAGAGACAAATAGTTCCTCAACATCACCTTGCTCAGGGTGCCACCATGCCTAGTTCCAATGAACGAAACGCGACACTGATTTAAAGCAGTGTGAAGTCAATGTTGCAGGAGCTCCCGATCTTACGCTGGGAGAAGTGAACAGTGGTGGATCGGTTCCACAGGTGTTGATGCCGTGTTGCTCGATGTTCTTTTTAGCATCGTAACTCTCGGTTGTACAGTAATTCAGCGTTTTCATATCGCTTTCCTGAATACAGGTGTTCACTCGAAAATGCAGCCTAGTAGAACAAAGCCAAGAACCTGAACCAAAAAGACGAATTGGTGCCTCAACATCACCTCGCTCAGGTTGTCACCATGCCCAGTGCCAAAGAACAAAACGTGACTCGATTTAAAGCAGTGTGACGTCAATGTTGCAGCAGCTGCCCATGTTACGCTGGTGGCCGTGAGCAGTGGTGGATCGGTTCCACAGGTGCTGATGCCGTGTTGCTCGATGTTCCTTGTAGCGTCTTAACTCTCGGTTTTACAGTAATTCAGCGTTTTCAGGTCGCTATCGTAAATGCAGATGTTCACTCGAGCAATGCAGTCTGGTAGGACAAAGCCAAGAACCTGAACCAAAAAGACGAAATGGTTAATCAACATCACCTCGCTCAGTGTGCCCCCCTGCCCCGTGCCAATGAACGAAACGTGACTCGGGTTAAATCAGTGTTACGTCAATGTTGCAGCAGCTACCGATGTTGCGCTGGGGGTCGTGAACAGTGGTGGATCGGTTCCAAAAGTGCTTGAAGCCGTGTTGCTCGATGTTCCTAGTATCGTCGTAACTCTCGGCACTACAGTAATTCAGCGTTTTTATGTCGCTTTCGTAAATGCAGGTGTTCACTCGAGCAATGCAGCCTGGTAGAACGAAGCCAAGAACATGAACCAAACAGACGAAATGGTTCCTCAACATAACCTCGCTCAGGGTGTCACCATGCCCAGTGCCAAATAGCGAAACTCGACTCGATTTAAAGCAGTGTTACGTCAATGTTGCAGCAGCTGCCGATGATACGCTGGTGGCCGTTAACAGTGGTGGATCGGTTCTAAAGGTGCTGATGCCGTTTTGCTCGATATTCCTTGTAGCGTGATAACTCTCGGTATAACAGTAATTCAGCGTTTTCAGGTCGCTGTCGTAAATGCAGGTGTTCACTTGAGCAATGTAGCCTGGTAGAACGAAGTCAACCTGAACCGAAAATTCGAAATTTTTCCTCAATATTACCTCGCTCAGGGTACCACCATGCCCAGTGCCAAAGAACGAAATGTGACTCGATTTAAAGCCCTGTGACGTCAATGTTGCAGCAGCTGCGGATGTTATGCTGGGGGCAGTGAACAACAGTGGATCGGTTCCACACGTGCTGATGCCGTGTTGCTCGATGTTCCTTGTAGTGTCGTAACTCTTGGTATCACAGTAATTCAGCGTTTTCAGGTCGCTGTCGTAAATCCAGGTGTTCACTGGAGCAATGCAGCCTGGTAGAACGAAGCCAAGAACCTGAACCCAAAAGACGAAATGGTTCCTCAACATCACCTCGCTTAGGGTGCCACCATGCCCAGTGCCAAAGAACGAAACGTGACTCGATTTAAAGAATTATGACGTCAATGTTGCAGCAGCTTCCGATGTTACGCTCGTGCAATGAACAATGGCGGATCGCTTCCATAGGTGCTGATACCGTGTTGCTCGATGTTCATTGTAGCGTCGTAATTCTTGGTATTACTGTAATTCAGCGCTTTCAGGCTGCTGTCGTAAAGGCAGGCGTTCCCTCGAGCAATGCAGCCTGGTAGGACGAAGCCAAGAACCTGAACCAAAAAGACGAAATGGTTCCTCAACAACAACTCGCTCAGTGTGCCACCATGTCCAGTGCCAAGTAACGAAATGTGACTCGATTTAAAGCAGTGTGACATCAATACTGCAGCCGCTAACGATGTTACCCTGGGGGCCATGAACTGTGGTGGATCGGTTCCACAGGTGCTGAAGCCATGTTGCTCGATGTTCCTCGCAGCGTCGCAACTCTCGGCATTACAGTGATTCAGCGTTTTCATATCGCTTTCGTAAATGCAGGTGTTCACTCGAGCAATGCAGCCAAGTAGAACGTAGCCAAGAACCTGAACCAAAAAGACGAATTGGTGCCTCAACATCACCTCGCTCAGGTTGTCACTATGCCCAGTGCCAAAGAACGAAACGTGACTCGATTTAAAGCAGTGTGACGTCAATATTGCAGCAGCTGTTCATATAACGCTTGTGGCCGTGAACAGTGGTGGATCGGTTCCACAGGTGCTGATGCCGTGTTTCTCGATGTTCCTTGTAGCGTCGTAATTCTCGGTGCTCCAGTAATTCACAATTTTCAGGTAACTCTCATAAATTCAGTTGTTCACTCGAGTAATGCAGCCTGGTAGAACGAAGCAAAGAATCTGAATCAAAAAGACAAATGGTTCCTCAACATCACCTCGCTCAGGGTGCCGCCATGCCCAGTTGCTAAGAACGAAACGTGACACTGATTTAAAGCAGTGTGACGTCAATGTTGCAGCAGCAGCCCATATTACGCTGGTGGCCGTGAACAGTGGTGGATCGGTTCCACAGGTGCTGATGCCGTGTTGCTCGATGTTCGCTGTAGCGTCGTAACTCTTGGTATAACAGTAATTCAGCGTTTTTATGTCGCTGTCGTAAATCCAGGTGTTCACTGGAGCAATGAAGTCTGGTAGAACGAAGCCAAGAACCTGAACCCAAAAGACAAAATGGTTCCTCAACATCACCTCGCTCAGTGTGCCCCCCTGCCCAGTGCCAAAGAACGAAGCGTGACTCAATTTAAAGCAGTGTGACGTCAATGTGGCAGCGGCTACCGATGTTACGCCGGGGGCCATGAACATTGGTGGATCGGTTCCACAGGTGCTGAAGCCGTGGTGCTCGCTGTTCCTAGTAGCGTCGTAACTCTCGGTATTACAGTATTTCAGCGTTTTCAGGCCGCTGTCGTAAAGGCAGGTGTTCACTCGAGCAATGCAGCCTCATAGAACGAAGGCAAGACCCTAAACCAAAAAGTCGAAATGGTCCCACAACATCACCTCGCTAAGGGTGCCACCATGCCCCGTCACAAAGAACAAAACATGACTCGTTTGAAGCAGTGTAACGGAAATGTTGCAGCAGCTGCCTATGTTATGCTCAGGGCCGTGTACAGTGGTGGATTGGTTCCACAGGTGCTGATGCCGTTTTGCTCGATGTTCCTTGTAGCGTCGTAACTCTCGGTATTACAGTAATTCAGCGTTTTCAGGTCGCTATCGTAAATGCAGATGTTCACTCGAGCAATGCAGTCTGGTAGGACAAAGCCAAGTACCTGAACCAAAAAGAGGAAATGGTTCCTCAACATCACCTCGCTCAGGGTGCCACCATGCCCTGAGCCAAAGATCGAAACGTGACTCCATTTAGAGCAGTGTGACTTCAGTGCTGCAGCCGCTACCGATGTTACGATGGGGGCCGTGAACTGCGGTGGATCGGTTCCACAGGTGCTGAAGTCGTGTTGCTCAATTTTCCTTGTAGCGTCGTAACTCTCGGCATTGCAATAATTCAGCGTTTTCATATCGCTTTCCTAAATGCAGGTGTTCACTCGAACAATGCAGCCTAGTAGAACAAAGCCAAGAACCTGAACCAAAAACAGGAATTGGTGCCTCAACATCACCTCGCTCAGGTTGTCACCATGCCCAGTGCCAAAGAACGAAACGTGACTCGATTTAAAGCAGTGTGACGTCAATGTTGCGGCAGCTGCCGATATTACGCTGGGGGCAGTGAACAGTGGTGGATCGGTTCCACAAGTGCTGAAGCCGTGTTGCTCGATGTTCCTTGTATCGTCGATACACTCGGCATTACAGTAATTCAGCGTTTTCATGTCGGTTTCGTAAATGCAGGTGTTCACTCGAGCAATGCAGCCTCATAGAACGAAGGCAAGAACCTAAACCAAAAAGACGAAATGGTCCCACAACATCACCTCGCTAAGTGTGCCACCATGCCCATTCACAAAGAACGAAACATGACTCGTTTGAAGCAGTGTAACGGAAATGTTGCAGCAGCTGCCTATGTTATGCTCAGGGCCGTGTACAGTGGTGGATTGGTTCCACAGGTGCTGATGCTGTTTTGCTCGATGTTCCGTGTAGCGTCATAACTCTCAGTATTACAGTAAATCAGCGTTTTTAGGTCGCTGTCGTAAATGCAGGTGTTCACTCGAGCAATGTAGCCTGGTAGAACGAAGTCAACCTGAACCAAAAATTCGAAATTTTTCCTCAATATTACCTCGCTCAGGGTACCACCATGCCCAGTGCCAAAGAACGAAATGTGACTCGATTTAAAGCCCTGTGACGTCAATGTTGCAGCAGCTGCGGATGTTATGCTGGGGGCAGTGAACAACAGTGGATCGGTTCCACACGTGCTGATGCCGTTTTGCTCGATGTTCCTTGTAGCGTAGTAACTCTCGGTATTACAGTAATTCAGCGTTTTCAGGTCGCTATCGTAAATGCAGGTGTTCACTCGAACAATGCAGCCTAGTAGAGCAAAGCCAAGAACCTGAAACAAAAAGACGAAATGGTTCCTCAACATCACCTCGCTTAGGGTGCCACCATGCCCTGTGCCAAAGAACGAAACGTGACTCGATTTAAAGCATTATGACGTCAATGTTGCAGCAGCTTCCGATGTTACGCTCGTGCAATGAACAATAGCGGATCGCTTCCATAGGTGCTGATGCCGTGTTGCTCGATGTTCATTGTAGCGTCGTAATTCTTGGTATTACGGTAATTCCGCGCTTTCAGGCCGCTGTCGTAAAGGCAGGCGTTCACTCGAGCAATGCAGCCTGGTAGGACGAAGCCAAGAACCTGAACCAAAAAGACGAAATGGTTCCTCAACAACAACTCGCTCAGGGTGCCACCATGTCCAGTGCCAAAGAACGAAATGTGACTCGATTTAAAGCAGTGTGACGTCAATGTTTCAGCAGCTACTACCGATATTACGCTGGGGGCCGTGAACAGTAGTGGATCGGTTCCACAAGTGCTGAAGCCCTGTTGCTCGATGTTCCAGGTATCGTCGTAACTCTCGGCATTACAGTAATTCAGGGTTTTCATGTCGCTTTCGTAAAGGCATTCGTTCACTCGAGCAATGCATCCTGGTAGGACGATGCCAAGAACCTGAACCCAAAAGACGAAATGGTTCCTCAACATCACATTGCTTAGGGTACCACCATGATCAGTGCCAAAGAACGAAACTTGACACGATTCAAAGCAGTGTGACGACAATGTTGCAGCAGCTGCCGGTGTAACGCTCGGGCCATGAACAATCGCGGATCGGTTCCATAGGTGCTGATGCCGTGTTGCTCGATGTTCCTTGTAGCGTCGTAACTCTTAATATCACAGTATTTCAGCGTTTTCAGGTCGCTGTCGTAAATCCACGTGTTCACTGGAGCAATGCAGCCTGGTAGAACAAAGCCAAGATCCTGAACCCAAAAGACGAAATGGTTCCTCAACATCACCTCGCTCAGGTTGTCACCATGCCCAGTGCCTAAGAACGAAACATGACTCGATTTAAAGCAGTGTGACGTCAATGTTGCAGCAGCTGCCCATGTTACGCTGGTGGCCGTCAACAGTGGTGGATCGGTTCCACAGGTGCTGATGCCGTGTTGCTCGATCTTCCCTGTAGCGTCGTAACTCTCGGTTTTACAGTAATTCATAACTTTCAGGTAACTCTCGTAAATGCAGTTGTTCACTCGAGCAATGCAGCTTGGTAGAACGAAGCAAAGAATCTGAATCAAAAAGACAAATGGTTCCTCAACATCACCTCGCTCAGTGTGCCCCACTGCCCAGTTCCAAAGAACGAAACGCGACACTTATTTAAAGCAGTGTGAAGTCTATGTTGCAGGAGCTCCCGATGTTACGCTGGGGGAAGTGAACAGTGATGGATCGGTTCCACAAGTGCTGAAGCCCTGTTTCTTGATGTTCCTTGTATCGTCGTAACTCTCGGCACAACAGTAATTCAGCGTATTCATGTCGCTTTCGTAAATGCAGGTGTTCAGTCGAGCAATGCAGCCCGGTAGAACGAAGCCAAGAACATGAACCAAAAAGACGAAATGGTCCCTCAACGTCACCTCGCACATTGTGCCCCACTGCCCAGTGCCAAAGAGCGAAACGTGACTCGATTTAAAGCAGTGTGACGTCAATGCTGCGGCCGCTACCGATGTTACGCTTGGGGCCGTGAAACGTGGTGGATCGGTTCCACAGGTGCTGAAGCTGTGTTGCTCTATGTTCGTTGCAGCGTCGTAACTCTCGGCATTGCAGTAATTCAGCGTTTTCATATCGCTTTCGTAAATGCAGTTGTTCACTCGAGCAATGCAGCCTAGAAGAACGAAGCCAAGAACCTGAACCAAAAAGACGAATTGGTGCCTCAACATCACCTCGCTAAGGTTGTAACCATGCCCAGTGCCAAAGAACGAAACGTGACTCGATTTAAAGCAGTGTGACGTCAGTGTTGCAGCAGCTGCCCATGTTACGATGGTGGCCGTGAACAGTGGTGGATTGGTTCCACAGGTGCTGATGCCGTGTTGCTCGATTTTCTTGTAGCGTCGTAACTCTTGGTATCACAGTAATTCAGCGTTTTCAGGTCGCTGTTTTAAATCTAGGTGTTCACTGGAGCAATGAAGTCTGGTAGAACGAAGCCAAGAACCTGAACCCAAAAGACAAAATGGTTCCTCAACATCACCTCGCTCAGTGTGCCCCCCTGCCCAGTGCCAAAGAACGAAGCGTGACTCAATTTAAAGCAGTGTGACGTCAATGTGGCAGCGGCTACCGATGTTACGCCGGGGGCCATGAACATTGGTGGATCGGTTTCACAGGTGCTGAAGCCGTGGTGCTCGCTGTTCCTAGTAGTGTCGTAACTCTCGGTATTACAGTATTTCAGCGTTTTGAGGCCGCTGTCGTAAAGGCAGGTGTTCACTCGAGCAATGCAGCCTCATAGAACGAAGGCAAGAACCTAAACCAAAAAGTCGAAGTGGTCCCACAACATCACTTCGCTAAGGGTGCCACCATGCCCCGTCAAAAAGAACGAAACATGACTCGTTTGAAGCAGTGTAACGGAAATGTTGCAGCAGCTGCCTATGTTATGCCCAGGGCCGTGTACAGTGGTGGATTGGTTCCACAGGTGCTGATGCCGTTTTGCTCGATGTTCCTTGTAGCGTAGTAACTCTCGGTATTACAGTAATTCAGCGTTTTCAGGTCGCTATCGTAAATGCAGGTGTTCACTCGAACAATGCAGCCTAGTAGAGCAAAGCCAAGAACCTGAAACAAAAAGACGAATTGGTGCCTCAACATCACCTCGCTCAGGTTGTCACCATGCCCAGTGCCAAAGAACGAAACGTGACTCGATTTAAAGCAGTGTGACGTCAATGTTGCAGCAGCTGCCCATGTTACGCTGGTGGCCGTGAGCAGTGGTGGATCGGTTCCACAGGTGCTGATGCCGTGTTGCTCGATGTTCCTTGTAGCGTCGTAACTCTCGGTTTTACAGTAATTCAGCGTTTTCAGGTCGGTATCGTAAATGCAGATGTTCACTCGAGCAAGCAGTCTGGCAGGACAAAGCCAAGAACCTGAACCAAAAAGAAGAAATGGTTCATCAACATCACCTCGCTCAGTGTGCCCCCCTGTCCCGTGCCAAAGAACGAAACGTGACTCGGGTTAAATCAGTGTTACGTCAATGTTGCAGCAGCTACCGATGTTGCGCTGGGGGTCGTGAACAGTGGTGGATCGGTTCCACAGGTGCTGATGCCGTGTTGCTCGATGTTCTTTGTAACGTCGTAACTCTCGGTTTTACAGTAATTCAGAATTTTCAGGTAACTCGAAAATGCAGTTGTTCACTCGAGCATACAGCTTGGTAGATCGAAGCAAAGAATCTGAATCAAAGAGACAAATAGTTCCTCAACATCACCTCGCTCAGGGTGCCACCATGCCCAGTTCCAATGAACGAAACGCGACACTGATTTAAAGCAGTGTGAAGTCAATGTTGCAGGAGCTCCCGATGTTACGCTGGGAGAAGTGAACAGCGGGGGATCGGTTCCACAGGTGCAGATGCCATGTTGCTCGATGTTCCTTGTAGCGTCGTAACTCTCGGTATTACAGTAATTCAGCGTTGTCAGGTCGCTGCCGTAAAAGCAGGTGTTCACTCGAGCAATGCAGCCCGGTAGAACGAAGCCAAGAACCTGAACCAAAAAGACGAATTGGAGCCTCAACTATAACTCGCTCAGGTTGTCACCATGCCTAGTGCCAAAGAACGAAACGTGACTCGATTTAAAGCAGTGTGACGTTAATGTAGCAGCAGCTGGCCATGTTACGCTGGTGGCCGTGAACAGTGGTGGATCGATTCCACAGGTGCCGCTGCCGTGTTGCTCGATCTTCCTTGTAGCGTCGTAACTCCCCGTTTTACAGTAATTCAGAATTTTCAGGTAACTCTCGTAAATGCAGTTGTTCACTCGAGCAATGCAGCTTGGTAGAACGAAGCCAAGAACCTGAACCAAAAAGACGAAATGGTTCATCAACATCAACTCGCTCAGAGTGCCCCACTGCCCAGTGCCAAAGAACGAAACGTGACTCGATTTAAAGCAGTGTTACGTCATTGTTGCAGCAGCAGCCCATGTTACGCTGGTGGCCGTGAGCAGTGGTGGATCAGTTCCACAGGTGCTGATGCCGTGTTGCTCGATGTTCGCTGTAGCGTCGTAACTCTTGGTATAACAGTAATTCAGCGTTTTCATGTCGCTGTCGTAAATCCAGGTGTTCACTGGAGCAATGCAGTCTGGTAGAACGAAGCTAAGAACCTGAACCCAAAAGACGAAATGGTTCCTCAACATCACTTCGCTCAGGGTGCCACCATACGCTGTGCCAAAGAACGAAACGTGACTCGATTTAAAGCAGTGTGACGTCAATGCTGCAGACGCTACCGATGTTACGCTGGGGGCCGTGAACTGTGGTGGATCGGTTACACAGGTGCTGAAGCCGTGTTGCTCGATGTTATTTGTAGCGTCGTAAGTCTCGGCTTTGCAGTAATTCATCGTTTTCATATCGCTTACGTAAATGCAGGTTTTTACTCGAGCAATGCAGAATAGTAGAACGAAGCCAAGAACCTGAACCAAAAAACGAATTGGTGGCTCAACATCACCTCGCTCATAATGTGACCATGCCCAGTGCCAAAGAACGAAACGTGACTCGATTTAAAGCAGTGCGGCGTCAATGTTGCAGCAGCTGCCCATGTTACGCTGGTGGCCGTGAACAGTGGTGGATCGGTTCCACAGGTGCTGATGCCCTGATGCTCGATGTTCCTTGAAGCGTCGTAACTCTCGGTTTTACAGTAATTCAGAATTTTCAGGTAACTCTCATAAATGCAGTTGTTCACTCGAGTATTGCAGCCTGGTAGAACGAAGCAAAGAATCTGAATCAAAAAGACAAATGGTTCATCAACATCACCTCGCTCAGTGTGCACCACTGCCCAGGGCCAAAGAACGAAACGTGACTCGATTTAAAGCAGTGTGACGTGAATGTTGCAGCAGCTACTACCAATGTTACGCTGGGGGCCGTGAACAGTGGAGGATCGGTTCCACAAGTGCTGACGCCCTGTTTCTCGATGTTCCTTGTATCGTCGTAACTCTCGGCATTACAGTAATTCAGCGTTTTCATGTCGCTTTCATAAATGAAGGTGTTCACTCGAGCAAGGCAGCCTGGTAGAACGAAGCCAAGAACTTGAACCAAAATGACGAAATAGTTCCTCAACTTCACCTCGTTCAGGGTGCCACCATGTCCAGTGCCAAAAACGAAGCGTGACTCGATTTAAAGCAGTGTGACGTCAATGTTGCAGCAGCTGCCGATGTTAAGCTGGGGGTGGTGAACAGTGGTCGGTCGGTTGTACACGTTTTGATGCCGTGTTGCTCGATGTTCCTTGTATCGTCGTAACTCTAAGTAATACCGTAATTCAGCATTTTCAGGCCGCTGTCTTAGATGCAGGTGTTCACTCGAGCAATGCAGCCAAGTAGAACGTAGCCAAGAACCTGAACCAAAAAGACGAATTGGTGCCTCAACATCACCTCGCTCAGGTTGTCACTATGCCCCGTGCCAAAGAACGAAACGTGACTCGATTTAAAGCAGTGTGACGTCAATGTTGCAGCAGCTGTTCATGTAACGCTTGTGGCCGTGAACAGTGGTGGATCGGTTCCACAGGTGCTGATGCCGTGTTGCTCGATGTTCCTTGTAGCGTCGTAACTCTCGGCACTACAGTAATTCAGCGTTTTTATGTCGCTTTCGTAAATGCAGGTGTTCACTCGAGCAATGCAGCCTCGTAGAACGAAGCCAAGAACATGAACCAAACAGACGAAATGGTTCCTCAACATCACCTCGCTCAGGGTGTCACCATGCCCAGTGCCAAATAGCGAAACTCGACTCGATTTAAAGCAGTGTTACGTCAATGTTGCAGCAGCTGCCGATGATACGCTGGTGGCCGTTAACAGTGGTGGATCGGTTCTAAAGGTGCTGATGCCGTTTTGCTCGATATTCCTTGTAGCGTGATAACTCTCGGTATAACAGTAATTCAGCGTTTTCAGGTCGCTGTCGTAAATGCAGGTGTTCACTTGAGCAATGTAGCCTGGTAGAACGAAGTCAACCTGAACCAAAAATTCGAAATTTTTCCTCAATATTACCTCGCTCAGGGTACCACCATGCCCAGTGCCAAAGAACGAAATGTGACTCGATTTAAAGCCCTGTGACGTCAATGTTGCAGCAGCTGCGGATGTTATGCTGGGGGCAGTGAACAACAGTGGATCGGTTCCACACGTGCTGATGCCGTGTTGCTCGATGTTCCTTGTAGTGTCGTAACTCTTGGTATCACAGTAATTCAGCGTTTTCAGGTCGCTGTCGTAAATCCAGGTGTTCACTGGAGCAATGCAGCCTGGTAGATCGAAGCCAAGAACCTGAACCCAAAAGACGAAATGGTTCCTCAACATCACCTCGCTTAGGGTGCCACCATGCCCAGTGCCAAAGAACGAAACGTGACTCGATTTAAAGAATTATGACGTCAATGTTGCAGCAGCTTCCGATGTTACGCTCGTGCAATGAACAATGGCGGATCGCTTCCATAGGTGCTGATACCGTGTTGCTCGATGTTCATTGTAGCGTCGTAATTCTTGGTATTACTGTAATTCAGCGCTTTCAGGCTGCTGTCGTAAAGGCAGGCGTTCCCTCGAGCAATGCAGCCTGGTAGGACGAAGCCAAGAACCTGAACCAAAAAGACGAAATGGTTCCTCAACAACAACTCGCTCAGTGTGCCACCATGTCCAGTGCCAAGTAACGAAATGTGACTCGATTTAAAGCAGTGTGACATCAATGCTGCAGCCGCTAACGATGTTACCCTGGGGGCCATGAACTGTGGTGGATCGGTTCCACAGGTGCTGAAGCCATGTTGCTCGATGTTCCTCGCAGCGTCGCAACTCTCGGCATTACAGTGATTCAGCGTTTTCATATCGCTTTCGTAAATGCAGGTGTTCACTCGAGCAATGCAGCCAAGTAGAACGTAGCCAAGAACCTGAACCAAAAAGACGAATTGGTGCCTCAACATCACCTCGCTCAGGTTGTCACTATGCCCAGTGCCAAAGAACGAAACGTGACTCGATTTAAAGCAGTGTGACGTCAATATTGCAGCAGCTGTTCATATAACGCTTGTGGCCGTGAACAGTGGTGGATCGGTTCCACAGGTGCTGATGCCGTGTTTCTCGATGTTCCTTGTAGCGTCGTAATTCTCGGTGCTCCAGTAATTCACAATTTTCAGGTAACTCTCATAAATTCAGTTGTTCACTCGAGTAATGCAGCCTGGTAGAACGAAGCAAAGAATCTGAATCAAAAAGACAAATGGTTCCTCAACATCACCTCGCTCAGGGTGCCGCCATGCCCAGTTGCTAAGAACGAAACGTGACACTGATTTAAAGCAGTGTGACGTCAATGTTGCAGCAGCAGCCCATATTACGCTGGGGGCAGTGAACAATGGTGGATCGGTTCCACACGTGCTGATGCCGTGTTCCTCGATGTTCCGTGTAGCGTCGTAACTCTTGGTTTCACAGTAATTCACCGTTTTCAGGTCGCTGTCGTAATTGCAGGTGTTCACTCAAGCAATGCAGCCTGGTAGAACGAAGCCAAGAACCTGAACCAAAAAGACGAAATGGTTCATCAGCATCACATCGCTCAGTGTGCCCCCTGCCCAGTGCCGAAGAACGAAGCGTGACTCGATTTAAAGCAGTGTGACGTCAATGTTGCAGCAGCTATCGATTTTACGCTAGGGGCAGTGAACAATGATTGACTGGTACCACACGTCCTGATGCCGTGTTGCTCGATGTTTCTTGTAGCGTCGTAACTCTCGGTATTACAGTAATTCAGCGTTTTCAGGTTGCTGTCGTAAATGCAGGTGTTCACTCGAGCAATGCAGCCTGGTAGAACGAAGTAGAACGTGAACCAAAAAGACGAAATGGTTCCTCAACATCACTTCGCTCAGGGTGCCCCCTGCCCAGTGCCAAAGAACGAAGCGTGACTCGATTTAAAGCAGTGTTACGTCAATGTTGCAGCCGCTGCGGATGTTATGCTGGGGGCAGTGAATAATGGTGGATCGGTTCAACACGTGCTGATGCCGTGTTCCTCGATGTTCCTTGTAGCGTCGTAACTCTTGCTATCACAGTAATTCACCGTTTTAACGTCGCTGTCGTAAATGTAGGTGTTCACTCGAGGAATGCAGCCTGGTAGAACGAAGCCAAGAACCTGAACCAAAAAGTCGAAATTGTTCCTCAACATTACCTCGATCAGGGTGCCACTATGCCCAGTGCCAAACAACGAAATGTGACTCGATTTAAAGCAGTGTGACGTCAATGTTGCAGCAGCTGCGGATGTTACGCTGGGAGCAGTGAACAATGGTGGATCGGTTCCACACGTGCTGATGCCATGTTGCTCAATGTTCCTTGTAGCGTCGTAACTCTTGGTATCAGTAATTCAGCATTTTCAGGTCACTGTCATAAATGCAGTTGTTCACTCGAGCAATGCAGCCTGGTAGAACAAAGCAAAGAATTTGAATCAAAAAGACAAATGGTTCCTCAACATCACGTCGCAGAGGGTGCCACCATGCCCAGTTCCAAAAAACGAAACGTGACTCGAGTTAAAGCAGTGTGACGTCATTGTTGCAGCAGCAGCCTATATTGCGCTGGCGGCCGTGAACAGTGGCGGATCGGCTCCACAGGTGCTGATGCCCTGTTGCTCGATGTTCCTCGTAGCGTCGTAACTCTAGGTTTTACAGTAATTCAGCATTTTCAGGCCACTGTCATAAATGCAGTTGTTCACTCGAGCAATGCAGCCTGGTAGAACAAAGCAAAGAATTTGAATCAAAAAGACAAATGGTTCCTCAACATCACCTCGCAGAGGGTGCCACCATGCCCAGTTCCAAAAAACGAAACGTGACAGTGATTTAAGGCAGTGTGGCGTCAATGTTGCAGCCGCTGCGGATGTTACGCTGGGAGCAGTGAACAATGGTGGATCGGTTCCACACGTGCTGATGCCGTGTTCCTCAATGTTCCTTGTAGCGTCGTAACTCTTGGTATCGCAGTATTTCACCGTTTTCAGGTCACTATCGTAAATGCAGGTGTTCACTCGAGCAATGCAGATTGGTAGAACGAAGCCAAAAACATGAACCAAAAAGACGAAATGATCCCTCAACATCACCTCGCTCAGGGTGCCAAATGCCCAGTGCCAAATAACGAAACTCGACTCGATTTAAAGCAGTGTGACGTCAATGTTGCAGCCGCTGCGGATGTTACGCTGGGGGCAGTGAACAATGGTGGATCGGTTCCACACGTGCTGATGCCGTGTTCCTCGATGTTCCTTGTAGCGTCGTAACTCTTGGTATCACAGTAATTCACCGTTTTCAGGTCGCTGTCGTAATTGCAGGTGTTCACTCGAGGAATGCAGCCTGGTAGAACGAAGCCAAGAACCTGAACCAAAAAGACGAAATGGTTCATCAACATCACCTCGCTCAGTGTGCCCTCTGCCCAGTGCCAAAGAATGAAACGTGACTCGATTTAAAGCAGTGTGACGTCAATGTTGCAGCCGCTGCGGATGTTACGCTGGGGGCAGTGAACAATGGTGGATCGGTTCCACACGTGCTGATGCCGTGTTCCTCGATGTTCCGTGTAGCGTCGTAACTCTTGGTTTCACAGTAATTCACCGTTTTCAGGTCGCTGTCGTAATTGCAGGTGTTCACTCAAGCAATGCAGCCTGGTAGAACGAAGCCAAGAACCTGAACCAAAAAGACGAAATGGTTCATCAGCATCACATCGCTCAGTGTGCCCCCTGCCCAGTGCCGAAGAACGAAGCGTGACTCGATTTAAAGCAGTGTGACGTCAATGTTGCAGCAGCTATCGATTTTACGCTAGGGGCAGTGAACAATGATTGACTGGTACCACACGTCCTGATGCCGTGTTGCTCGATGTTTCTTGTAGCGTCGTAACTCTCGGTATTACAGTAATTCAGCGTTTTCAGGTTGCTGTCGTAAATGCAGGTGTTCACTCGAGCAATGCAGCCTGGTAGAACGAAGTAGAACGTGAACCAAATAGACGAAATGGTTCCTCAACATCACTTCGCTCAGGGTGCCCCCTGCCCAGTGCCAAAGAACGAAGCGTGACTCGATTTAAAGCAGTGTTACGTCAATGTTGCAGCCGCTGCGGATGTTATGCTGGGGGCAGTGAATAATGGTGGATCGGTTCAACACGTGCTGATGCCGTGTTCCTCGATGTTCCTTGTAGCGTCGTAACTCTTGCTATCACAGTAATTCACCGTTTTAACGTCGCTGTCGTAAATGTAGGTGTTCACTCGAGGAATGCAGCCTGGTAGAACGAAGCCAAGAACCTGAGCCAAAAAGACGAAATGGTTCATCAGCATCACATCGCTCAGAGTGCCCCCTGCCCAGTGCCAAAGAACGAAGCGTGACTCGATTTAAAGCAGTGTGACGTCAATGTTGCAGCAGCTATCGATTTTACACTAGGGGCAGTGAACAATGATTGATTGGTACCACACGTGCTGATGCCGTGTTGCTCGATGTTCCTTGTAGCGTTGTAACTCTCGGTATTACAGTAACTCAGCGTTTTCAGGTCGCTGTCGTAAATGCAGGTGTTCACTCGAGGAATGCAGCCTGGTAGAACGAAGCCAAGAACCTGAACCAAAAAGTCGAAATTGTTCCTCAACATTACCTCGATCAGGGTGCCACTATGCCCAGTGCCAAACAACGAAATGTGACTCGATTTAAAGCAGTGTGACGTCAATGTTGCAGCAGCTGCGGATGTTACGCTGGCAGCAGTGAACAATGGTGGATCGGTTCCACACGTGCCGATGTCATGTTGCTCAATGTTCCTTGTAGCGTCGTAACTCTTGGTATCAGTAATTCAGCATTTTCAGGTCACTGTCATAAATGCAGTTGTTCACTCGAGCAATGCAGCCTGGTAGAACATAGCAAAGAATTTGAATCAAAAAGACAAATGGTTCCTCAACATCACGTCGCAGAGGGTGCCACCATGCCCAGTTCCAAAAAACGAAACGTGACTCGATTTAAAGCAGTGTGACGTCAATGTTGCAGCCGCTGCGGTTGTTACGCTGGGTGCAGTGAACAATGGTGGATCGGTTCAACACGTGCTGATGCCGTGTTACTCGATGTTCCTTGTAGCGTCGTAACTCTTGTTATCACAGTAATTCACCGTTTTCACGTCGCTGTCGTAAATCCAGGAGTTCACTGGAGCAATGCAGCCTGGTAGAACGAAGCCAAGAACCTGAACCCAAAAGACAAACTGGTTCCTCTACATCACCTCGCTCAGGGTGTCACCATACCCAGCGCCAAATAACGAAACTCGACTCGATTTAAAGCAGTGTTACGTCAATGTTGCAGCAGCTGCCGATGATACGCCGGTGGCCGTTTACAGTGGAGGATCGGTTCCACAGGTGGTGATGCCATGTTGCTCGATGTTTCTTTTAGCGTCGTAAGTCTCGGTATTACAGCAATTCAACGTTTTCAGGTCGCTGTCGAAAATGGAGGTGTTCACTCGAGGAATGCAGCCTGGTAGAACGAAGCCAAGAACCTGAACCAAAAAGACGAAATGGTTCCTAAAAATCACTTCGCTCAGGGTGCCCCCTGCCCAGTGCCAAAGACCGAAACGTGACTCGATTTAAAGCAGTGTTACGTCAATGTTGCAGCCGCTGCGGAGGTTACGCTGGGGGCAGTGAACAATGGTGGATTGGTTCAACACGTGCTGATGCCGTGTTCCTCGATGTTCCTTGTAGCGTCGTAACTCTTGGTATCACAGTAATTCACCGTTTTCACGTCGCTGTCGTAAAAGCAGGTGTTCACTCGAGCAATGCAGCCTGGTAGAACGAAGCCAAGCACCTGAGCCAAAAAGACGAAATGGTTCATCAGCATCACATCGCTCAGAGTGCCCCCTGCCCAGTGCCAAAGAACGAAGCGTGACTCGATTTAAAGCAGTGTGACGTCAATGTTGCAGCAGCTATCGATTTTACACTAGGGGCAGTGAACAATGATTGATTGGTACCACACGTGCTGATGCCGTGCTGCTCGATGTTCCTTGTAGCGTCGTAACTCTTGGTCTCACAGTAATTGAGCGTTTTCAGGTCGCTGTCGTAAATGCAGGTGTTCACTCGAGCAATGCAGCCTGGTAGAAGGAAGCCAAGGACCTGAACCAAAAAGACGAAATGGTTCCTCAACAACAACTCGCTCAGTGTGCCACCATGTCCAGTTCTAAAGAACGAAACGTGACACTGATTTAAAGCAGTGTGAAGTCAATGTTGCAGTAGCTGCCGATGTTACGCTCGGGCCATGAACAATGTCGGATCGGTTCCATAGGTGCTGATGCCGTGGTGCTCGATATTCCTTGTAACGTCGTAACTCTCGGTATAACAGTAATTCAGCGTTTTCAGGCCGCTGTCGTAAATGTAGGTGTTCACTCGAGGAATGCAGCCTGGTAGAACGAAGCCAAGAACCTGAACCAAAAAGTCGAAATTGTTCCTCAACATTACCTCGATCAGGGTGCCACTATGCCCAGTGCCAAACAACGAAATGAGACTCGATTTAAAGCAGTGTGACGTCAATGTTGCAGCAGCTGCGGATGTTACGCTGGGAGCAGTGAACAATGGTGGATCGGTTCCACACGTGCTGATGCCATGTTGCTCAATGTTCCTTGTAGCGTCGTAACTCTTGGTATCAGTAATTCAGCATTTTCAGGTCACTGTCATAAATGCAGTTGTTCACTCGAGCAATGCAGCCTGGTAGAACAAAGCAAAGAATTTGAATCAAAAAGACAAATGGTTCCTCAGCATCACGTCGCAGAGGGTGCCACCATGCCCAGTTCCAAAAAACGAAACGTGACTCGAGTTAAAGCAGTGTGACGTCATTGTTGCAGCAGCAGCCTATATTACGCTGGCGGCCGTGAACAGTGTCGGATCGGCTCCACAGGTGCTGATGCCCTGTTGCTCGATGTTCCTCGTAGCGTCGTAACTCTAGGTTTTACAGTAATTCAGCATTTTCAGGCCACTGTCATAAATGCAGTTGTTCACTCGAGCAATGCAGCCTGGTAGAACAAAGCAAAGAATTTGAATCAAAAAGACAAATGGTTCCTCAACATCACCTCGCAGAGGGTGCCACCATGCCCAGTTCCAAAAAACGAAACGTGACAGTGATTTAAGGCAGTGTGGCGTCAATGTTGCAGCCGCTGCGGATGTTACGCTGGGAGCAGTGAACAATGGTGGATCGGTTCCACACGTGCTGATGCCGTGTTCCTCAATGTTCCTTGTAGCGTCGTAACTCTTGGTATCGCAGTATTTCACCGTTTTCAGGTCACTATCGTAAATGCAGGTGTTCACTCGATCAATGCAGATTGGTAGAACGAAGCCAAAAACATGAACCAAAAAGACGAAATGATCCCTCAACATCACCTCGCTCAGGGTGCCAAATGCCCAGTGCCAAATAACGAAACTCGACTCGATTTAAAGCAGTGTGACGTCAATGTTGCAGCCGCTGCGGATGTTACGCTGGGGGCAGTGAACAATGGTGGATCGGTTCCACACGTGCTGATGCCGTGTTCCTCGATGTTCCTTGTAGCGTCGTAACTCTTGGTATCACAGTAATTCACCGTTTTCAGGTCGCTGTCGTAATTGCAGGTGTTCACTCGAGGAATGCAGCCTGGTAGAACGAAGCCAAGAACCTGAACCAAAAAGACGAAATGGTTCATCAACATCACCTCGCTCAGTGTGCCCCCTGCCCAGTGCCAAAGAATGAAACGTGACTCGATTTAAAGCAGTGTGACGTCAATGTTGCAGCCGCTGCGGATGTTACGCTGGGGGCAGTGAACAATGGTGGATCGGTTCCACACGTGCTGATGCCGTGTTCCTCGATGTTCCGTGTAGCGTCGTAACTCTTGGTTTCACAGTAATTCACCGTTTTCAGGTCGCTGTCGTAATTGCAGGTGTTCACTCAAGCAATGCAGCCTGGTAGAACGAAGCCAAGAACCTGAACCAAAAAGACGAAATGGTTCATCAGCATCACATCGCTCAGTGTGCCCCCTGCCCAGTGCCGAAGAACGAAGCGTGACTCGATTTAAAGCAGTGTGACGTCAATGTTGCAGCAGCTATCGATTTTACGCTAGGGGCAGTGAACAATGATTGACTGGTACCACACGTCCTGATGCCGTGTTGCTCGATGTTTCTTGTAGCGTCGTAACTCTCGGTATTACAGTAATTCAGCGTTTTCAGGTTGCTGTCGCAAATGCAGGTGTTCACTCGAGCAATGCAGCCTGGTAGAACGAAGTAGAACGTGAACCAAAAAGACGAAATGGTTCCTCAACATCACTTCGCTCAGGGTGCCCCCTGCCCAGTGCCAAAGAACGAAGCGTGACTCGATTTAAAGCAGTGTTACGTCAATGTTGCAGCCGCTGCGGATGTTATGCTGGGGGCAGTGAATAATGGTGGATCGGTTCAACACGTGCTGATGCCGTGTTCCTCGATGTTCCTTGTAGCGTCGTAACTCTTGCTATCACAGTAATTCACCGTTTGACGTCGCTGTCGTAAATGTAGGTGTTCACTCGAGGAATGCAGCCTGGTAGAACGAAGCCAAGAACCTGAGCCAAAAAGACGAAATGGTTCATCAGCATCACATCGCTCAGAGTGCCCCCTGCCCAGTGCCAAAGAACGAAGCGTGACTCGATTTAAAGCAGTGTGACGTCAATGTTGCAGCAGCTATCGATTTTACACTAGGGGCAGTGAACAATGATTGATTGGTACCACACGTGCTGATGCCGTGTTGCTCGATGTTCCTTGTAGCGTTGTAACTCTCGGTATTACAGTAACTCAGCGTTTTCAGGTCGCTGTCGTAAATGCAGGTGTTCACTCGAGGAATGCAGCCTGGTAGAACGAAGCCAAGAACCTGAACCAAAAAGTCGAAATTGTTCCTCAACATTACCTCGATCAGGGTGCCACTATGCCCAGTGCCAAACAACGAAATGTGACTCGATTTAAAGCAGTGTGACGTCAATGTTGCAGCAGCTGCGGATGTTACGCTGGCAGCAGTGAACAATGGTGGATCGGTTCCACACGTGCTGATGTCATGTTGCTCAATGTTCCTTGTAGCGTCGTAACTCTTGGTATCAGTAATTCAGCATTTTCAGGTCACTGTCATAAATGCAGTTGTTCACTCGAGCAATGCAGCCTGGTAGAACATAGCAAAGAATTTGAATCAAAAAGACAAATGGTTCCTCAACATCACGTCGCAGAGGGTGCCACCATGCCCAGTTCCAAAAAACGAAACGTGACTCGAGTTAAAGCAGTGTGACGTCAATGTTGCAGCCGCTGCGGTTGTTACGCTGGGTGCAGTGAACAATGGTGGATCGGTTCAACACGTGCTGATGCCGTGTTACTCGATGTTCCTTGTAGCGTCGTAACTCTTGTTATCACAGTAATTCACCGTTTTCACGTCGCTGTCGTAAATCCAGGAGTTCACTGGAGCAATGCAGCCTGGTAGAACGAAGCCAAGAACCTGAACCCAAAAGACAAACTGGTTCCTCTACATCACCTCGCTCAGGGTGTCACCATACCCAGCGCCAAATAACGAAACTCGACTCGATTTAAAGCAGTGTCACGTCAATGTTGCAGCAGCTGCCGATGATACGCCGGTGGCCGTTTACAGTGGAGGATCGGTTCCACAGGTGGTGATGCCATGTTGCTCGATGTTTCTTGTAGCGTCGTAAGTCTCGGTATTACAGCAATTCAACGTTTTCAGGTCGCTGTCGAAAATGGAGGTGTTCACTCGAGGAATGCAGCCTGGTAGAACGAAGCCAAGAACCTGAACCAAAAAGACGAAATGGTTCCTAAAAATCACTTCGCTCAGGGTGCCCCCTGCCCAGTGCCAAAGACCGAAACGTGACTCGATTTAAAGCAGTGTTACGTCAATGTTGCAGCCGCTGCGGAGGTTACGCTGGGGGCAGTGAACAATGGTGGATTGGTTCAACACGTGCTGATGCCGTGTTCCTCGATGTTCCTTGTAGCGTCGTAACTCTTGGTATCACAGTAATTCACCGTTTTCACGTCGCTGTCGTAAAAGCAGGTGTTCACTCGAGCAATGCAGCCTGGTAGAACGAAGCCAAGCACCTGAGCCAAAAAGACGAAATGGTTCATCAGCATCACATCGCTCAGAGTGCCCCCTGCCCAGTGCCAAAGAACGAAGCGTGACTCGATTTAAAGCAGTGTGACGTCAATGTTGCAGCAGCTATCGATTTTACACTAGGGGAGTGAACAATGATTGATTGGTACCACACGTGCTGATGCCGTGCTGCTCGATGTTCCTTGTAGCGTCGTAACTCTTGGTCTCACAGTAATTGAGCGTTTTCAGGTCGCTGTCGTAAATGCAGGTGTTCACTCGAGCAATGCAGCCTGGTAGAAGGAAGCCAAGGACCTGAACCAAAAAGACGAAATGGTTCCTCAACAACAACTCGCTCAGTGTGCCACCATGTCCAGTTCTAAAGAACGAAACGTGACACTGATTTAAAGCAGTGTGAAGTCAATGTTGCAGTAGCTGCCGATGTTACGCTCGGGCCATGAACAATGTCGGATCGGTTCCATAGGTGCTGATGCCGTGGTGCTCGATATTCCTTGTAACGTCGTAACTCTCGGTATAACAGTAATTCAGCGTTTTCAGGCCGCTGTCGTAAATGCAGGCGTTTACTCGAGCAATGCAGCCTGCTAGGACGAAGCCAAGAACCTGAACCAAAAAGACGAAATGGTTCCTCAAATTCACCGCGCTCAGGGTGCCACAATGTCCAGTGCCAAAGAACGAAGCGTGACTGGATTTAAAGCAGTGTGACGTGAATGTTGCAGCAGGTCCTGATGTTAATCTGGGCGCCGTGAACAGAGGTGGATCGGTTCCACAGGTGCTTATACCGTGTTGCTCGATGTTACTTGTAGCGTCGTAACTCTCGGTATTACAGTAATTCAGCGTTTTCAGGCCGCAGTCGTTAAAGGCAGATGTTCACTAAAGCAATGCAGCCTGGTAGGACGAAGCCTAGAACCTGATCCAAAAAGACGAAATGGTTCCTCAACATCACCTCGCTCAGGATGTCACCATGCCTAGAGCCAAATAACGAAACTCGACTCGATTTAAAGCAGAGTTACGACAATGTTGCAGCAGCTGCCGGTGATACGATGGTGGCCGTTAACAGTGGTGGATCGGTTCCACAGTTGGTGATGCTATGTTGCTCGATATTTCTTGTAGCGTCCTAACTCTCGGTATTACAGTAATTCAGCGTTTTCAGGTCGCTGTGGTAAATGCAGGTGTTCACTCGAACAATGCAGCCTGGTAGAACGAAGCCAAGAACCTGAACCAAAAAGACGAAATGGTTCATCGACAAAGCAGCAGACTTGCGAATCTTCGATAATCTAACTGCGATGAACAAAAGGCTTTTATGGCTACCGCAAACGAAGGTAAAGGAAATGAAGTACTGCTCCGAGTGGCAAAAGAATGGCCATGCTCTTGCACGAAAGAATAACGGCGACAGTTCATTCGAATCCGCCAAGAAAGTGACCTCGTGAACATGGTTTAATATTAGCGCTTCAGGCATTGTTTGATATTATTTTTTCTTCCGCATTGCGGTTTCATGTTTGAAGTATTATCTCGATTTCGTTTTTTTTTCGTGATTTTGCTTCTGAGAAGAGTAAGCACTCGAAGTTCTTTTGCTTTTATCACGTAAACGCGCAGAGTTTACGGAACAAAGAGGACCAATTAAACACATTCTTCATGTCCTTAGGCTTTGAGTTTGATATTTTGGCCTTTACGGAAACTTGGTACAATACCACTGAAGATGTAATCCACATCAATGGTTACAAATCTGAATGCCTGAGCAGGTGTAGTAAAAAAGGAGGTGGGGTCGCTTTATACTTCAAAAGCGCTGTTCATTATGAAGTAATGGCTGAACACTGTGCTATGTTGTCCGACTACGAAATTCTTTTTGTCAGATGCAGAACTTTCGTAATTGGCGTTGTTTATAGGCCTCCCGGTGGGTCTCTGGTCGAATTTTTCCGTCGATTTGAAACATTCCTTGATTCTCTGTCGTCACTGAAAATGCCTGTGGTAATTTTGGGTGACTTTATAATTGATTTGTTGAAACCTGCTAACACATCAGGTAATGAATTTGTCGACCTGTTATCAATGTATGGCTTTTCAAACAATATTGCTCTGCATACTCGCGTCTCTGCATCCAGTGAAACCTTGAATGATTTGTGTGTGACTAATCATGATGAAAGTGACGTGAAAGCTGGATGCTTGTAAGTGCGATCAGTGATCATTTACTTTTGTTCTGCTTCATTCCTAAGCGCACCTTTCCACAGGTTACCATAGAACACTCGACAAAAACTACGCGGGTGATAACTAATCGCGCGATAGATAATTTTCGTCAAAATATTGCATCTGTACACTGGAATGAAATTTTAGATAAAAATAAATCTGATTCAAACCTTTTATACAACAGTTTTCTCGAGAAAATTATTGAAATTTACGTACGTTCTTTTCCTTTGGTAACTGTTAGAAAGTTTAAGAAAGCAAGGAAACCCTAAGTTACCTACGACTTATACAAGAGAACGAAAGCACGAGATAACCTCTTCAGCAACTTCCTGAAATATAAGGACGTAGAAATTCTTAAGCAATATAAAAAGGTCAGGAACAGGCTAAATGCCGACATAAAAAAGTCACGTGTTGACTACTACGCTAACAAATTTACGGACATTCTTTATGATCCTAAAAAAACTTGGCGCACCCATAAAGGACCTATTGCGGCACACAAAAAATAGCATTCCCCAGGAACTTGCGTACGGCGATAAAGTGCTAAGCGGTAAATCCCTCGCTGAAGTATTCAATCAGCAGTTCTTGTGCTTCGGCTCCTTTGACTCGGAAGTTAGCAACAACTTTAGGGACTATATTAACACCAGTTTGCAAAATACTATGTATCTTCGTCCTGTTACACCTACATAAATGGCACACATTATTAGCAATTTAAAGAACAGCTCTTCTTGTGGTTATGACGGTATTAAAGTAGCAACGATTAAAGCAGTCGCGGATTTATTATGCAATGTTCTTGGTGACATAACAAATATTGTGTCTTCTACAGGCACATTTCCGGATAACATGAAAATTGCTAGGATCGTCGTCTTGCATAAAGGTGGCGCAACTGATTGCATTACTAATTACCGGCCGATATCCATACTTCCAGTTTTTTCAAAAATAATTGAAATAGCCTTATATTCCAGAATAACTGGACACATGCAAAAACATAACCTTATATCCCCGAATCAGTATAGTTTTCAAAGGGGTAAATCCACTGAATCTGCATTACTTGAAATACGTGATAAAATTGTTGCCAACATAGAAAACCAACAATACACAATAAGCTTATTTTTAGACTTTATTTAATAAAGCATTTGATTCAATTAAACATGACATACTTTTTTCCAAATTACCCTTTTATGGAATTAGAGACATTGCCTTAGACTTATTGCGTAGCTATCTATCACACCGCTCCCAATTTGTGGAAATCAACAGCAAAAAATCAGATTTAGCAGACATTAGGTACGGCGTTCCGCAGGGTTCTATTATAGGTCCTACGAATTTCCTGCTTTATATCAATGATATCGTGGAAATACCAGAAAAACTTGCTATTGTATTATATGCCGATGATACAAACGTTTTTTTCGCCTCTGATAACATCTCTACTCTAATTCCTCTTATTAACAACTGCTTAGATTCTCTTTCAGCATGGTTATCGGCTAATCAGTTGAGCCTAAATGTTAAAAAAAACAAAGTATATTGTTTTTACTCCTATTAATAAGCCATTTAATTTCGCATCTACTTCAATTTTTCAATCTCAACCACTTGAAAGGGTTTCCCAGTACAAGTTCTTGGGTGTATTCTTCCATGAAAATCTACGGTGGACGCATCACGTAAGTCACATTAAACGTAGCATAGCACAATTAATTGGTTTGCTCAATATGCATCGCACGCTGTTACCTTTAAAACTTAAACGTCAGTTATACTTTTTACTATTCATTCTAGATTACACTATTGTCTACTTATCTGGGGCGTCACTTCTAGGGCTAACTTGGAAACTCTATTCCGAATGCAGAAAAAGTGTCTTCGTATTATTCATAACCTCTCGATGTACGAACATACCTCGAGTACTTTCACCAGGACAATATTTTGAGTGCCACTAATCTATATAAACAAAAGTTATCCGAAAAAGCATTTTTAGAATTCATAAGTAATCGTGATAACTTTTTTTCTATATATACTAATACCACAACTAACTACACCTTAAGAGCTAGAAATTTTATTAAGGTTAAAACTAGAACAAACTACGGCAATCAGCTTTACAGTGGCATGTTCCTAATTTACTTAATAGTGAGCATGCTTTATTTGATATCATGCATGATTCTTCAACCATTTCAATATTCAAAAAGAAATCGAAACTATATTTTTCCAATAATTGACTTTTGGCCTTTCTGTATCAATATTTCTTCATTTGCAATATTTATACCTATTAAGTTGCACTGACTTATTGTATGTATAATTGTGTCTATTGTATATATAAGTATGTATATGTGTGTATTATGTGTATACATTTTTTTTGTGCACTGTTGTCTGCTCTGCTCGTGGCGCCAGGGGCCTAGTCAGGCAGGTATAGTCTCGCCTCTTGCTCCGGCGCCATGACAATCTTGTATTGTCAGAATTATAGTAAACTTCAAACTTTAAACACCGCTCAGTGTGCCCCCCTGCCCAGTGCCAAAGAACGAAAGGTGACTCGATTTAAAGCAGTGTGACCTCAATGTTGCAGCAGCTACCAATGTTACGCTGGGGACAGTGAACAATGGTTGATTGGTTCCACATGTGCTGATGCCGTGTTGGTCGATGTTCCCTATAGCGCCGTAACTCCAAGTATTACCGTAATTCTGCGTTTTCAGGTCGCACTCTTAAATGCAGGTGTCCACTCGAGCAATGCAATCTGGTAGAACAAAGTCAAGAGCCCGATCCAAAAAGATGAAATGATTCCTCAACATCACCTCGCTCAGGGTGCCACCATACCCAGTTCCAAAGAACGAAACGTGACACTGATTTGAAGCAGTGTGAAGTCAATGTTGCTGTAGCTGCCGATGTTACGCTCGGGCCATGAACAATGGCGGATCGGTTCTATAGGTGCTGATGCCGTGTTCCTCGATGTTCCTTGTAGCGTCGTAACTCTCGGTATTACAGTAATTCAGCGTTTTCAGGCCGCTGTCGTAAATGCAGGCGTTCACTCGAGCAATGCAGCCTGGTAGGACGAAGACAAGCACCTGAACCAAAAAGACGAAAATGGTTCATCTACATTACCTCGCTCAGTGTGCCCCCTGCCCAGTGCCAAAGAACGAAACGTGACTCGATTTAAAGCAGCGTGACATCAATGTTGCAGCAGCTACCGATGTTACGCTGGGAGCCGTGAACAGTGGTGGATCGGTTCCACAGGTGCTGATGCTGCGTTGCTTGAAGTTCCTTGTAGCGTCGTAACTCTCGGCATTACAAAAATTCAGCGTTTTCATGTCGCTTTCGTATATGCAGGTGTTCATTCGAGCAATGCAGCCCAGTAGAACGAAGCCAAGAACCTGAACCAAAAACACGAAATTGTTCCTCAACATCGCCGCGCTCAGGGAGCCACAATGCCCAGTGGCAAATAACGAAACTCGACTCGATTTAAAGCAGTGTTACGTAAACGTTGCAGCAGCTGCCGATGATACGCTGGTGGCCGTTAACAGTGGTGGATCGGTTCCACAGGTGCTGATGCCGTGTTGCTCGATGTTCCTTGTAGCGTCGTAACTCTCGGTTTTACAGTAATTCAGCAATTTCAGGTCACTGTCGTAAATCCAGTTGTTCACTCGAGCAATGCGCCTGGTAGAACGAAGCAAAGAACTTGAATCAAAATGACAAATGGTTCCTCAACGTCACCTCGCTCAGGGTGCCACCATGCCCAGTTCCAAAGAACGAAACGTGACACTGATTTAAAGCAGTGTGAAGTCAATGTTGCAGTAGCTGCCGATGTTACGCTCGGGCCATGAACAATGGCGGATCGGTTCTATAGGTGCTGATGCCGTGTTGCTCGATGTTCCTTGTAGCGTCGTAACTCTCGGTATTACAGTAATTCAGTGTTTTCAGGCCGCTGTCGTAAAGGCAGGCGTTCACTCGAGCAATGCAGCCTGGTAGGACGAAGACAAGAACCTGAACCAAAAAGACGAAAATGGTTCATCTACATCACCTCGCTCAGTGTGCCCCCCTGCCCAGTGCCAAAGAACGAAACGTGACTCGATTTAAAGCAGTGTGACATCAACGTTGCAGCAGCTACCGATGTTACGCTGGGAGCCGTGAACAGTGGTGGATCGGTTCCAAAGGTGCTGATTCTGCGTTGCTTGAAGTTCCTTGTAGCGTCATAACTCTCGGCATTACAAACATTCAGCGTTTTCATGTCGCTTTCGTATATGCAGGTGTTCATTCGAGCAATGCAGCCCATTAGAACGAAGCCAAGAACCTGAACCAAAAACACGAAATTGTTCCTCAACATCGCCGCGCTCAGGGTGTCACCATGCCCAGTGCCAAAGAAAGAAACGTGACTCGATTTAAAGCAGTGTGACGTCAATGTTGCAGCAGCTGCCCATGTCACGCTGGTAGCCGTGAACAGTGGTGGATCGGTTCTACACGTGCTGATGCCGTGTTGCTCGATATTCCTTTTAGCATCGTAAGTCTCAGTTTTACAGTAATTCAGCGTTTTCAGGTCACTGTCGTAAATGAAGGTGTTCACTCGAGGGCACGGCACCTGGACAATCGGCAACATGTCTAAGCCTCCGATCCTGCTGTTACAGGTCCTGCCGTGGATTGTTGCCGCAAGCATTTCCACCTGTGGACCGTATGAAACACCATATTTCTACGCGACCCATCACGACAGCGATATCAGCGATAACCTGTTCAAGGGGCGTCTTCCGTCGATGACAGTGACGTCACCAGTGGCTAGCCTACAAAAGGAACTGCGCGACGCCGGATCATTCAGAGGGCACGGCACCTGGACAATCGGCAACATGTCTAAGCCTCCGATCCTGCTGTTACAGGTTCGTTATTTGACTAATATTGGAAGTGTTAGGAGTGACAACCGCTTTCTGTAAGTTCTGCCGTGCCCTGGAAGATTGTTGACTGCTTTGACTGTTTTGAGTGACACTTGGTATATGTTATTGTCTTTGTTGGTTTCTGGTGATATTGAGGAAAACCCGGGGCCAAAGACTGCTGAAATGTTGCAGTATTTTCTAAAAAACCAGGCCACGTCGGATGCTAAAATAGATAAACTGAGAACAGAAATGACCGAACTTAATGCAAATGCGATAGGATGACTGGATTTCTTGATATTATCGAAGAAATGAACAAACGAATGCAAACTTTAGAGACCCTTGTTCGTCAGCAGGCAGATAAGTTGACTGAATACAAGAACAGGAGCAGAAGTAATAATCTTTTGGTTTTTGGTGTCAAAGAAGCAAAAGACGAATCAGATTCCGATCTGAGGGAAGCTGTGGTTCAGAAGATATTTAATGAAAAATTGGGCGTTCAGGCGAAAACTATAGACAGAATTCATCGTATAGGCAAGAAAAAAACTGGTAGCCATAGACCTGTCATTATGCACTTTTTCGACTCTAGAGAAAGAGAGTTGGTATTTAAGAATTGCGGGAAGTTGAAAGGCGGCCCGATAAGTGTAAGCCCAGACTATGCGAAGGAAACAGTAGCAGTACTAAAAAAACTCTGGCAAAGTAGTAAAGCAGAAAGATATAACGGAACAAAGGTCAAACTGATACATGATAAACTTAAGATTAACAACACCATTTACGCATGGGATCATGAACGACAAGAGCGTTGTCTGTACCGAACCCACTAAGATAAGATAGGACGACCCAAAGTTAACGATGAGTCTGCTGGTCATAGTTCGCTATCCCCGACCAAATCAACTGCAGATTCGGATGATCATAGCGATTGCTCGCAAATATAGCTCAGAATTATTCTGTTAAACGCCCGCAGTGTAGCAAACAAAACAACTGATTTAGAACATTTGCTAATTTTCGAGAACCCTGACTTATTGTTAATAACGGAGACCTGGTTACATGAGGGAATTAGTAACGATAGCATTTTTCCCACCAGGCTACCATGTTTTTAGATGGGATAGATATTCTAAAGGAGGGGGGGTGGCTATGGTTATGAAAAGCACAGTATCTGCAGTCGCTCTTAACTGCAGCCTTTCTGAAATGGTGTGGTGCAAGGTTTCTTGTGGGAACCTTGTACATTTAGTAGGTGTTGTGTACAGGCCGCCTTCTACATCTCCTGAATTTTTGGATGAATTGCTTTTGTTCCTTAACTCTCATGTAAATAAGAACACCAAACTAATAATGGCTGGCGCGATTAATTTGCCACATAATAATTGGGAAACTTTGTCAACAGGTAATGTAGAAATAAGCAGTCCGAATAAAGTAATGGAAATTATGTTTACTCATAACCTTAAGCAAATAGTAAAGGATTTTACAAGGGTTACATAGGGGTCCCAGTCATTGTTGGACTTGGTTTTCTTTCTTATCCCCTAAAGTGACAGACCACACTATATCTGTCAAGCCGGGATTATCTGACCACAAGATGATCTGTTTGAATGTGTGGTTGAACACACAAGTTCGCAAAAAATCGCATGTTTTAATACTGGTCAAAGATTACAGCCGGGCAGACAATACGTCTATCTTAGACGTCTTAGAAGAAAATTTGAATCAGTTTGCAACTTCATTACACCATGAAAGTGTCGAGGAATTGTGGGAACGTTTTGAGGGCACACTAAAATATTGCATTGATAGGTTTGTTCCCAATCGCTCAAAGAAATCGAAGCAGCTCAATCCTTGGATCACTAGAGAGATCATTCAGTTAAAGCGCAAGGTAAAAAGGCTACGAAAGCAAAAAAATAGAGCGACAGAACTTTCAAACATCAAAAAGAAGCTCAAAACAGTGTTCTTAGATTCGAAAAAACCTACTTCAATACAACACTGACTAATTTTCTCACAAGCTCCTCACAAAAGTTCTGGCGATATTTTTCAGCGAAAAAGAACGCAATCACACAGGTAATGGATGGGGACGATGAGGCGACTGATAAAACGATATTGCAAATCTGTTTAATGATTTCTTCCAGTCGGTCTTTAGTAGGGATGACAATGATATTGAGAGTGATCATACAACAATTTACCCGTTGCCATACTCAATGCACGAGATTCGCATCAATAGGGAAGGCATCTGTGAGCAGCTGCTGTCTCTGGACCCGAAGAAATCGAGCGGTCTCGATGAAATACCGACGGAATTCCTTAAACGGTATGCTGAGTGGTTATCATAATATTTGCAAATTTTATTTGAAAAGTCATTGCGGGATCATTCTTTACCTCGTGACTGGCGCAGCGCAATAGTAGTTCCGGTATTTAAAGGCGGTAATCGATTTCTTCTAAAAAACTACAGGCCAGTTTCACTCACTTCCGTGTGTTGCAAGGTTTTTGAACACATAATAGCTAAACACTCCTTCATTTTTTGGAAATAAATGACCTATTGTGTCCATTTCAGCATGGTTTTCGGACCGGCCTTTCGACAGTAACGCAGTTAATTGAAACAGTGAACGACTTTTGCAAGGCTATAGATGAACGTCAGCAGGTAGATGTGGTCTGTGTAGACTTCTCGAAGGCTTTCGATAAAGTTCCGCATCATAAGCTTCTTTTTAAACTACGCAGATTAAGAATCGCTGAAAATATAGTACTATGGATTCAGGCCTATCTAAGTAACCGCTGTCAAGTCTTCAAAATAGAAAGTGCAGTATCGAATAGGCGTGAAGTTCTGTCGGGGGTGCCACAGGGCTCCGTTCTAGGTCCGCTTTTGTTTTTATTGTATATAAATGATATTTTTGCTATCGTCGAATCGCCTGTCAGAATGAAACTTTTTGCCGATGATTGTTCAATTTACTCTCCTGTGGCTTCCCCGGCAGATGAGATGAACAAAAATAGGTGTCTTCAGTCGTTAAACTCGTGGTGCCTGAAATGGGGTATGGAAATAAACTACCAAAAATCTAATTACATGCACGTAACAAGGAAACAGAATGTTATGATGTTACGATACAATATCGTGAAAATTCCTTAGATCAAGTAAAGTGTCTCAAGTACTTGGGAGTGACATTAACAAATAATCTTGACTGGCGCACCGATATTGAAAATGTCTATTTAAAAGCCTACCAGAAGGTCTGTTTCCTGAGGAGGAAGTTGCCGAATGCGACTAGAGAAATTAAGTTGATTGCGTACAAGACGTTCGAGCGGCCAATCATAGAGTACGCAAGTGCAGTGTGGAGTCCTCATCAAAAAGGGTTTAAAACGGCAACTGGAAAGATTGCAAAGGATGCAGCACGTTTTATATGCTCTAAATACCGCCGCACTGATTCAGTCACAGCAATGCTAAAAGTGTGTCAGTTAGAATCACTAGAAGTAAGAAGAACAAAGCAGAAATTGAAACTTTTTTTTCTGATAATGAATGATAAAGTTAAAGTTAATAAACATCACTATGTTACACCTCCCCTGAAGCGTTGCCCTCGGAAAAATCACAGTAAGGTATTACAACCTATTATTACACGTACTGATGTCTATCGCTACTCCTTTTTTCCCGATGCTGTAGAAATTTGGAATCAACTACCAAGTGACGTTGTGGACCAAACAGATCTAGAAAAATTTGTGATAGGTGTGAACGCGTTCCTAGAAGATTGCTGTGCAAATCTGTAATTCTGTGCATTTGAGTGTTTTCTTTTTTTAGCGAAGAGAATTGCACTTGTGTTTCCCTCCCTGTAATGACCCTCAAGCAGAGGGTTAATAGTATGAATAAATAAATAAAAAAATGCAGCCTGGTAGAACGAAGCAAAGAATCTGAATCAGAAAGACAAAAGTTTCCTCAACTTCACCTCGCTCAGGGTGCCACCATGCCCAGTTCCAAAGAACGAAACGTGACTCGATTTAAAGCAGTGTGACGTCATTGTTGCAGCAGCTACCGATGTTACGTTGGGGTCCGTGAACAGTGGTGGATCGGTTCCCCAGGTGCTGAAGCCGTGTTGCTCGTTGTTCCTTGTAGCGTCGTAACTCTCGGCATTAGAGTAATGCAGCGTTTTCATGTCGCTTTCGTATATGCAGATGTTCACTCGAGCAATGCAGCTTAGTAGAACAAAGCCAAGAACCTGAACCAAAAAGACGAATTGGCGCCTCCACATCACCTCGGTCAAGGTGTCACCATGCCCAGTGCCATAGAACAAAACGTGACTCGATTTAAAGCAGTGAGGCGTCAATGTTGCGGCAGCAGCTCATGTTACGCTTGTGGCGTTGAAAAAAGGTGGATCGGTTCCACAGGTGCAGATGGCGTGTTGCTCGATGTTCCTTGCAGCGTCGTAACTCTCGGTTTTACAGTAATTCAGCAATTTCAGGTCATTGTCGTAAATGCAGTTGTTCACTCTAGCAATGCGCCTGGTAGAAAGAAGCAAAGAACCTGAATTAAAAAGACAAATGCTTCCTCAACATCACCTCGCTCAGGGTGCCACCATGCCCAGTGCCAAAGAACGAAACGTGAAACTGATTTAAAGCAGTGTGAAGTCGTTTCAGGCGCTGCCGATGTTACGCTGCGGGCCATGAACAGTGGTGGATCGGTTACACAAGTGCTGAAGCCGTGTTGCTCGATGTTCCTTGTATCTTCGTGACTCACGGCATTACAGTAATTCAGCGTTTTCATGTCGCTTTCGTAAATGCAGGTGTTCACTCAAGCAATGCAGCCTGGTAGAATGAAGCCAAGGACATGAACCAAAAAGACGAAATGGTCCCTCAACATCACCTCGCTCAGGGTGCCACATGCCCAGTGCCAAATAACGAATCACGACTCGATTTAAAGCAGTGTTACGTCAATGTTGCAGCAGCTGCTGATGATACGCTGGTGGCCGATAACATTGGTGGATCGGTTCCACAGGTACTGATGCCGTTTTGCTCGATGTTTCTTGTAGCGTCGTAACTCTTGGTATCACAGTAATTCAGCGTTTTCAAGTCGCTGTCGTAAATGCAGGTGTTCACTCCAGCAATGCAGCCTGGTAGAACGAAGCAAAGAACCTGAATCAAAAAGACAAATGGTTCCTCAGCGTCACCTCGTGCAGGTTGCCACCATGCCCAGTTTCAAAGAACGAAATGTGACACTGATTTAAAGCAGTGTGAAGTCAATGTTGCAGTAGCTGCCGATGTTACGCTCGGGCCATGAACAATGGCGGATCGGTTCTTTAGGTGCTGGTGCCGTGTTGCTCGATGTTCCTTGTAGCGTCGTAACTCTCGGTATTACAGTAATTCAGCGTTTTCAGGCCGCTATCGTAAAAGGCAGGTGTTACTCAAGCAATGCAGCCTGGTAGGACGAAGCCCAGAACCTGATCCAAAAAGACGAAATGGTTCCTCAACATCACCTCGCTCAGGGTGTCACCATGCCTAGTGCCAAATAACGAAACTCGACTCGATTTAAAGCAGTGTCACGGCAATGTTGCAGCAGCTGCCGATGATACTCTGGTGGCCGTTAACACTGGTAGATCGGTTCCACAGTTGGTGATGCCATGTTGCTCGATGTTTCTTGCAGCGTCCTAACTCTCGGTATTACAGTAATTCAGCGTTTTCAGGTCGCTGTGGTAAATGCAGGTGTTCACTCGAGTATGCAGCCTGGTAGAACGAAGCCAAGAACCTGAACCAAAAAGACGAAATGGTTCATCGACAAAGCAGCAGACTTGCGTATCTTCGATAATCTAACTGCGATGAATAAAAGGCTTTTATGGCTAGCGCAAACGAAGGGAAAGGAAATGAAGTACTGCTTCGTGTGGCAAAAGAATGGCCATGGTTTTGCACGAAAGAATAAAGGCGACAGTGTCATTCGAATCAGCAGAGAAAGTTACCTCGCGAACATGATTTAATGTTACCGCTTCAGGCATTGTTTGATAAATTTTATTTTCTTCCGCATGGCGGTTTCATGTTCGAAGTCTTATCTCGATTTCGTTTTTTTCGTGATTTTGCTTCTGAGAAGAGTAAGCACTCGAAGTTCTTTTCCTTTTATCACCTAAACGCGCAGAGTCTGCGGAACAAAGAGGACCAATTAAACACATTCTTCATGTCCTTAGGCTTTGAGTTTGATATTTTGGCCTTTACGGAAACTTGGTACAATACCACTGAAGATGTAATCCACATCAATGGTTACAAATCTGAATGCCTGAGCAGGGGTAGTAAAAAAGAAGGTGGGGTTGCTTTATACATAAAAAGCGCTGTTCATTATAAAGTAATGACTGAACACTGTGCTATGTTGTCCGACTACGAAATTCTTTTTGTCAGATGCAGAACTCTCGTAATTGGCGTTGTTGATAGGCCTCCCGGTGGGCCTCTGGTTGAATTTTTCCGTCGATTTGAAACATTGCTTGATTCTCTGTCGTCACTGAAAATGCCTGTGGTAATTTTGGGTGACTTTAACATTGATTTGTTGCAACCGGCTAACACATCAGTTAATGAATTTGTCGACCTGTTATCAATGTATGTCTTTTCAAACAATACTGCTCTGCCTACTCGCGTCTCTGCATCCAGTGAAACCTTGATTGATTTGTGTCTGACTAATCATGATGAAAGTGACGTGAAAGCGGGAGTGCTTGTAAGTGAGATTAGTGATCATTTACCTTTGTTCTGCTTCATTCCTAAGCGCACCTTTCCACAGGTTACCATAGAACACTCGACAAAAACTATGCGGGTGATAACTAATCGCGCGATACATAATTTCCGTCAAAATATTGCATATGTAAACTAGAATGAAATTTTAGATAAAAATAAGTCTGATTCAAACCTTTTATACAACAGTTTTCTCGAGAATATTATTGAAATTTACGTACGTTCTTTTCCTAATGGTAACTGTTAGAAAGTTTAAGAAAGCGAGGAAACCCTGGGTTACCTACGACTTAGTCAAGAGAATGAAAGCACGAGATAACCTCTTCAGCAACTTCCTAAAATATAAGGACGTAGAGATTCTTAAGCAATATAAAAAGGTCAGGAACAGGCTAAATGCCGACATAAAAAAGTAGCGTGTTGACTACTACGCTAACAAATTTACGGACATTCTTTATGAACCTAAAAATACTTGGCGCACCCTAAAGGACCTATTGCGGCACACAAAAAATAGCATTCCCCAGGAACTTGCGTACGGCGATAAAGTGCTAAGCGGTAAATCCCTCGCTGAAGTATTCAATCAGCAGTTCTCGTGCTTCCGCTCCTTTGACTCAGAAGTTAGCAACAACTTTACGGACTATATTAACACCAGTCTGCAAAATAATATGTATCTTCGTCCTGTTACACCTACAGAAATAGCACACATTATTAGCAATTTAAAGAACAGCTCTTCTTGTGGTTATGACGGTATTAAAGTAGCACCGATTAAAGCAGTCGCGGATTTATTATGCAAAGTTCTTTGTGACATAACAAATATTGTGTCTTTTACAGGCACATTTCCGGATAACATTAAAATTGCTAGGATCGTCGTCTTGCATAAAGGTGGCGCAACTGATTGCATTACTAATTACCGTCCGATATCCATACTTCCAGTTTTTTCTAAAATTATTGAAAAAGCCTTAAATTCCAGAATAACTGGACACATGCAAAAACATATCCTTATATCCCCGAATCAGTATGGTTTTCAAAGGGGTAAATCCACTGAATCTGCGTTACTTGAAATACGTGATAAAATTGTTGCCAATATAGAAAACCAACAATACACAATAGGCCTACTTTTAGACTTTAATAAAGCATTTGATTCAATTAGACATGACATACTTTTTCCAAATTACCCTTTTATGGAATTAGAGGCATTGCTTTAGACTTATTGCGTAGCTATCTATCACACCGTTCCCAATTTGTGGAAATCAACAGCATAAAATCAGATTTAGCAGACATTAGGTACGGCGTTCCGCAAGGTTCTTTTATAGGTCCTACGAATTTCCTGCTTTATATCAATGATATCGTGTAAATACCAGAAACACCCGCTATTCTGTTATATGCCGTTGATACAAACCTTTTTTTCTCCTCTGATAACATCTCTACTCTAATTCCTCTTATTAACAACTGATTAGATTCCCTTTCAGCATGGTTATCGGCTAATCAGTTGAGCCTAAATGTTAAAAAAACAAAGTATATTGTTTTTACTCCTATTAATAAGCCAGTTAATTTCGCATCTTCTTTAATATTTGAATCTCAACCACTTAAAGGGTTTCCCAGTACAAGTTCTTGGGTGTATTCTTCCATGAAAATCTACGGTGGACGCATCACGTAAGTGACATTAAACGTAGCATAGCACAATTAATTGGTATGCTCAATAAGCATTGCACGCTGTTACCTTTAAAACTTAAACGTCAGTTATACTTTTTACTATTCATTCTAGATTACATTATAGTCTTACTTATCTGGGGCGTCACTTCTTGGGCTAACTTGGAAACTCTATTCCGAATGCAGAAAAAGTGTCTTCGTACTATTCATAACCTCTCGATGTACGAACATACCTCTGAGTACTTTCACCAGGACAATATTTTGAGTGCCACTAATCTATATTAACAAAAGTTATCCGAAAAATGCATTTTTAGAATTCATAAGTAATCGTGATAAGTTTTTTTATATATACTAATACCACAACTAACTACACCTTAAGAGCTAGAAACTTTATTAAGGTTAAAATTAGAACAAACTACGGCAATCAGCTTTAACAGTGGCATGTTCCTAATTTACCTAATAGTGAGCATGCTTTATTTGATATCATGCAAGATTCTTCAACCATTTCAATATTCAAAAAGAAATCGAGACTATATTTTTCCAATAATTGACTTTTGGCCATTCTGTATCTTTATTTCTTCATTTGCATTATTTATACCTATTAAGTTGCATTGACTTATTGTATGTATAATTTTGTCTATTGTATATATAAGTATGTATATGTGTGTATTATGTGTATACATTTTTTTGTGCACTGTTGTCTGCTGTGCTCGTGGCGCCAGGGGCCTAGTCAGGCGGGTATAGTCTCGCCTCTTGCTCCGGCGCCATGACAATTTTTTATTGTCAGAATTATAATAAACTTCAAACTTCAGACATCGCTCAGTGTGCCCCCCAGCCCCGTGCCAAAGAACGAAACCTGACTCGATTTAAAGCAGTGTGACATCAATGTTGCAGCAGCTACTGATGTTACGCTGGGGGCAGTGAACAATGGTTGATTGGTTCCACACGTGCTGATGCCGTGTTGCTCGATGTTAATTGGGCTGAAGCCTTGTTGCTCGATGTTCCTTGTAGCGCCGTAACTCCAAGTATTACCGTAATTCAGCGTTTTCAGGTCGCTCTCTTAAATGCAGGTGTTCACTGGAGCAATGCAGTCTGGTAGAACAAAGCCAAGAGCCTGAACCAAAAAGATGAAATGGTTCCTCAACATCACCTCACTCAGGGTGCCACCATGGCCAGTTCCAAAGAACGAAACATGACACTGATTTGAAGCAGTGTGAAGTCAATGTTGCAGAAGCTGTCGATGTTACGCTGGGGGCCGTGAACAGTGGGGGATCGGTTCCACAGGTGGTGATGCCGTGTTGCTCGATGTTCCTTGTAGCGTCGTAACTCTCGGTATTGCAGTAATTTAGCGTATTCAGGTCGCTGTCATAAATGCAGGTGTTCACTCGAGCAATGCAGCATGGTAGAACGAAGCCAAGAACCTGAACCAAAAAGACGAAAATGGTTCATTTACATCACATCGCTCAGTGTGTCCCCCTGCCCAGTGCCAAAGAACGAAACGTGACTCGATTTAAAGCAGTGTGACATCAATGTTGCAACAGCTACCGATGTTACGCAGGGGGCCGTGAACAGTGGTGGATCGCTTCCACAGGTGCTGATGCAGCGTTGCTTGAAGTTCCTTGTAGCGTCGTAACTCTCGGCATTACAAAAATTCAGCGTTTTCATGTCGCTTTCGTATATGCAGGTGTTCACTCGAGCAATGCAGCCTAGTAGAACGAAGCCAAGAACCTGAACCAAAAACAAGAAATTGTTCATCATCATCGCCGCGCTCAGGGTGTCACCACGCCCAGTGCAAAAGAAAGAAACGTGACTCGATTTAAAGCAGTGTGACGTCAATGTTGCAGCAGCTGCCCATGTTACGCTGGTAGCCGTGAACAGTGGTGCATCGGTTCTACAGGTGCTGATGCCGTGTTGCTCGATATTCCTTGTAGCATCGTAAGTCTCGGTTTTACAGTAATTCAGCGTTTTCAGGTCACTGTCGTAATTGAAGGTGTTCACTCGAGCAATGCAGCCTGGTAGAACGAAGCAAAGAATCTGAATCAAAAAGACAAAAGGTTCCTCAACATCACCTCGCTCAGGGTGCCACCATGCCCAGTTCCAAAGAACGAAACGTGACTCGATTTAAAGCAGTGTGACGTCAATTTTGCAGCAGCTACCGATGTTACGTTGGGGTCCGTGAACAGTGGTGGATCGGTTCCACAGGTGGTGAAGCCGTGTTGCTCGATGTTCCTTGTAGCGTCGTAACTCTCGGCATTACAGTAATTCAGCGTTTTCATGTCGCTTTCGTATATGCAGGTGTTCACTCGAGCAATGCAGCCTAGTAAAACGAAGCCAAGAACCTGAACAGAAAAGACGAATTGGGGCCTCAACATCACCTCGCTCAGGGTGTCACCATGCACAGTGCCAAAGAACGAAAAGTGACTCGATTTAAAGCACTGTGACGTCAATGTTGCGGCAGCAGCCCATGTTACGCTTGTGGCGTTGAAAGGTGGTGGATCGGTTCCACAGGTGCTGATGACGTGTTGCTCGATGTTCCTTGTAGCGTCATAACTCTCGGTTTTACAGTAATTCAGCAATTTCAGGCCGCTGTCGTAAAGGCAGGCGTTCACTAGAGCAATGCAGCCTGGTAGAACGAAGCCAAGAGCCTGAACCAAAAAGACGAAATGGTTCCTCAATATCACCTCGCTCAGGATGCCACCATGTCCAGTGCCAAAGAACGAAGCGTGACTGGATTTAAAGCAGTGTGACGGCAATGTTGCAGCAGCTGCCGATGTTAAGCTGGTCGCCGTGAACAGAGGTGGATCGGTTCCACAGGTGCTGATACCCTGTTGCTCGATGTTTCTTGTAGCGTCGTAAGTCTCGGTATTACAGTAAATCAGCGTTTTCAGGTCGCTGTCGTTAATGCAGGTGTTCACTCCAGTAATGCAGCCTGTAGAACGAAGCCAAGAACCTGAACCAAAAAGACGAAATGGTTCATCGACAAAGCAGCAGACTTGCGAATCTTCGATAATCTAACTGCGATGAGCAAAAGGCTTTTATGGCTAGCGCAAACGAAGGGAAAGGATATGAAGTACTGCTTCGTGTGGCAAAAGAATGGCCATGTTTTTGCACGAAAGACTAACGGCGACAGTGTCATTTGAATCCGCCAAGAAAGTGACCTCGCGAACATGGTTTATTTTAGCGCTTCAGGCATTGTTTGATAATTTTTTTTTCTTCCGCATGGCGGTTTCATGTTCGAAGTCTTATCTCGATTACGTTTCTTTTCGTGATCTTGCTTCTGAGAAGAGTAAGCATTCGAAGTTCTTTTCCTTTTATAACTTAAACGCGCAGAGTTTACGGAACAAAGAGGACCAATTAAACACATTCTTCATGTCCTTAGGCTTTGAGTTTGATATTTTGACCTTTACGGAAACTTGGTACAATACCACTGAAGATGTAATCCACATCAATAGTTACAAATCTGAATGCCTGAGCAGGTGTAGTAAAAAGGCGGTGGGGTTGCTTTATACATAAAAAGCGCTGTTCATTATGAAGTAATGGCTGAACACTATGCTAAGTTGTCCGACTAGGGAATTATTTTTGTCATATGCAGAACATCGTAATTGGCGTTGTTTATAGGCCTCCCGGCGAGTCTGTGGTTGAATTTTTCCGTCGATTTGAAACATTGCTTGATTCTCTGTCGTCACTGAAAATGCCTGTGGTAATTTTGGGTGACTTTAACATTGATTTGTTGCAACGTGCTAACACATCAGTTAATGAATTTGTCGACCTGTTATCAATGTATGGCTTTTCAAACAATATTGCTCTGCCTACACGCGTCTCTACATCCAGTGAAACCTTGATTAATTTGTGTCTGACTAATCATGATGAAAGTGACGTGAAAGCGGGAGTGCTTGTAAGTGCGATTAGTGATCATTTACCTTTCTTCTGCTTCATTCCTAAGCGCACCTTTCCACAGGTTACCATAGAACACTCGACAAAATCTACGCGGGTGATAACTAATCGCGCGATAGATAATTTCCGTCAAAATACTGCATCTGTAAACTAGAATGAAATTTTAGATAAAAATAAATCTGATTCAAACCTTTTATACAACAGTTTTCTCGAGAAAATTATTGAAATTTACGTACGTTCTTTTCCTTGGGTAACTGTTAGAAAGTTTAAGCGAGGAAACCCTGGGTTACCTACGACTTAGTCAAGAGAATGAAAGCACAAGATAACCTCTTCCGCAACTTCCTGAAATATAAGGACGTAGAAATTCTTAAGCAATATAAAAAGGTCGGGAACAGGCTAAATGCCGACATAAAAAAGTCACGTGTTGACTACTACGCTAACAAATTTACGGACATTCTTTATGATCCTAAAAAAACTTGGCGCACCCTAAAGGACCTATTGCGGCACACAAAAAATAGCATTCCCCAGGAACTTGCGTACGGCGATAAAGTGCTAAGCGGGAAATTCCTCGCTGAAGTATTCAATCAGCAGTTCTTGTGCTTCGGCTCCTTTCACTCGGAAGTTTGCAACAACTTTACGGACTATATTAACACCAGTTTGCGAAATACTATATATCTTCGTCCTGTTACACCTACAGAAATAGCACACATTATTAGCAATTTAAAGAACAGCTCTTCTTGTGGTTATGACGGTATTAAAGTAGCACCGATTAAAGCAGTCGCGGATTTATTATGCAATGTTTTTTGTGACATAACAAATATTGTGTCTTCTACAGGCACATTTCCGGATAACATTAAAATTGCTAGGATCGTCGTCTTGCATAAAGGTGGCGCAACTCATTGCATTACTAATTACCGGCCGATATCCATACTTCCATTTTTTCTAAAATTATTGAAAAAGCCTTAAATTCCAGAATAACAGGACACATGCAAAAACATAACCTTATATCCCCGAATCAGTATGGTTTTCAAATAGGTAAATTCACTGAATCTGCGTTACTTGAAATACGTGACAAAATTGTTGCCAATATAGAAAACCAACAATACACAATAGGCTTATTTTTAGACTTTAATAAAGCATTTGATTCAATTAAACATGACATAATTTTTTTCAAATTACCCTTTTATGGAATTAGAGGCATTGCTTTAGACTTATTGCGTAGCTATCTATCACACCGCTCCCAATTTGTGGAAATCAACAGCAAAAAATCAGATTTAGCAGACATTAGGTACGGCGTTCCGCAGGGTTCTATTATAGGTCCTACGATTTTCCTGCTTTATATCAATGATATCGTGGCAATACCAGAAACACCCGATATTGTGTTATATGCCAATGATACAAACGTTTTTTTCTCCTCTGATAACATCTCTACTCTAATTCCTTTTATTAACAACTGGTTAGATTCCCTTTCAGCATGGTTATCGGCTAATCAGTTGAGCCTAAATGTTAAAAAACAAAGTATATTGTTTTTACTCCTATTAATAAGCCAGTTATTTCGCATCTTCTTTAATATTTGAATCTCAACCACTTGAAAGGGTTTCCCAGTACAAGTTCTTGGGTGTATTCTTCCAAGAAAATCTACGGTGATCGCATCACGTATGTGACATTAAACGTAGCATAGCACAATTAATTGGTATGCTCAATAAGCATCGCACGCTGTTACCTTTAAAACTTAAACGTCAGTTATACTTTTTACTATTCATTCTAGATTACACTATAGTCTTACTTAACTGGGGCGTCACTTCTAGGGCTAACTTGGAAACTCTATTCCGAATGCAGAAAAAGTGTCTTCGTGTTATTCATAACCTCTCGATGTACGAACATACCTCGAGTACTTTCACCAGGAGAATATTTTGAGTGTCTCTAATCTATATAAACAAAAGTTATCCGAAAAAGCATTTTTAGAAATCATAAGTAATCGTGATAACTTTTGTTCTATATATAATAATACCACAACTAACTGCACCTTAAGAGCTAGAAACTTTATTAAGGTTAAAACTAGAACAAACTACGGCAATCAGCTTTTACAGTGGCATGTTCCTAATTTACTTAATAGTGAGCATGCTTTATTTGATATTATGCAAGATTCCTCAACCATTTCAATATTCAAAAAGAAATCGAAACTATATTATTCCAATAATTGACTTTTGGCCTTTCTGAATCTTTATTTCTTCATTTGCATATTTACACCTATTAAGTTGCATTGACTTATTGTATGTATATTTGTCTCAATTGTATATATAAGTATGTTTATGTGTGTATTATGTGTATACACTTTTTTTTGTGCACTGTTGTCTGCTGTCTCGTGGCGCCAGGGGCCTAGACAGGTGGGTATAGTCTCGCCTCTTGCTCCGGCGCCATGACAATCTTGTATTGTCAGAATTATAATAAACTTCATACTTGAAACATCGCTCAGTGTGCCGCCCTGGCCAGTGCCAAAGAACGAAACGTGACTCGATTTAAAGCGGTGTGACATCAATGTTGCAGCAGCTACCGATGTTACGCTGGGGGCAGTGAACAATGGTTGATTGGTTCCACACGTGCTGATGCCGTGTTGCTCGATGTTAATTGTTCGGAAGCCGTGTTGCTCGATGTTCCTTGTAGCGCCGTAAATCCAAGTATTACCATAATTCAGCGTTTTCAGGTCGCTCTCTTAAATGCAGGTGTTCACTCGGGCAATGCAGTCTGGTAGAACAAAGCCAAGAGCCTGAACCAAAAAGATGAAATGGTTCCTTAACATCACCTCGCTCAGGGTGCCACCATGCCCAGTTCCAAAGAACGAAACGTGACACTGATTTAAAGCAGTGTGACGGCAATGTTGCAGCAGCTGCCGATGTTAAGCTGGGCGCCGTGAACAGAGGTGGATCGGTTCCACAGGTGCTGATACCCTGTTGCTCGATGTTTCTTGTAGCGTCGTAAGTCTCGGTATTACAGTAATTCAGCGTTTTCAGGTCGCTGTCGTAAATGCAGGTGTTCACTCCAGTAATGCAGCCTGGTAGAACGAAGCCAAGAACCTGAACCAAAAAGTCGAAATTGTTCCTCAACATTACCTTGCTCAGGGTGCCACCATGCCCAGTGCCAAATAAAAAAACGTGACTCGATTTAAAGCAGTGTGACGTCAATGTTGCAGCAGCTGCGGTTGTTACGCTGAGGGCAGTGAACAATTGTGGATCTGTGCCACACGTGCTGATGCCGTGTTGCTATATGTTCCTTCCAGCGTCGTAACTCTTGGTATCATAGTAATTCAGCGTTTTCGGGTCACTGTCTGAAATCCAGGTGTTCTCTGGAGCAATCTAGCCTGGTAGAACGAAGCCAAGAACCTGAACCCAAAAGACGAAATGGTTCCTCAACATCACCTCGCTCAGGGTGTCACCATGCCTAGTGCCTAATAACGAAACTCGACTCGATTTAAAGCAGTGGTACGACAATGTTGCAGCAGCTGCCGATGATACGCTGGTGGCCGTTAACAGTGGGGATCGGTTCCACAGTTGGTGATGCCACGTTGCTCGATGTTTCTTGTAGCGTCCTAACTCTCGGTATTACAGTAATTCAGCGTTTTCAGGTCACTCTGGTAAATGCAGGTGTTCACTCGAGCAATGCAGCCTGGTAGAACGAAGCCAAGAACCTGAACCAAAAAGACGAAATGGTTCATCAACAAAGCACCAGACTTGCGAATCTTCGATAATCTAACTGCGATGAACAAAAGGCTTTTATGGCTAGCGCAAACGAAGGGAAAGGAAATGAAGTACTGCTTCGCGTGGCAAAAGAATGGCCATGTTTTTGCACGAAAGAATAAAGGCGACAGTGTCATTCGAATCAGCAGTGAAAGTTACTCGCGAACTTGGTTTAATGTTAGCGCTTCAGGCATTGTTTGATAAATTTTATTTTCTTCCGCATGGCGGTTTCATGTTCGAAGTCTTATCTTGATTTCGTTTTTTTCGTGATTTTGCTTCTGAGAAGAGTAGGCACTCGAAGTTCTTTTCCTTTTATCACTTAAACGCGCAGAGTATACGGAACAAAGAGGACCAATTAAACACATTCTTCATGTCCTTAGGCTTTGAGTTTGATATTTTGGCCTTTACGGAAACTTGCTACAATACCACTGAAGATGTAATCCACATCAATGGTTACAAATCTGAATGCCTGAGCAGGTGTAGTAAAAAAGGAGGTGGGGTTGCTTTATACATAAAAAGCGCTGTTCATTATGAAGTAATGGCTGAACACTGTGCTATGTTGTCCGACTACGAAATTCTTTTTGTCAGATGCAGAACTTTCGTAATTGGCGTTGTTTCTAGGCCTCCCGGTGGGCCTCTGGTTGAATTTTTCCGTCGATTTGAAACATTGCTTGATTCTCTGTCGTCACTGAAAATGCCTGTGGTAATTTTGGGTGACTTTAACATTGATTTGTTGCAACCGGCTAACACATCAGTTAATGAATTTGTCGACCTGTTATCAATGTATGTCTTTTCAAACAATACTGCTCTGCCTACTCGCGTCTCTGCATCCAGTGAAACCTTGATTGATTTGTGTCTGACTAATCATGATGAAAGTGACGTGAAAGCGGGAGTGCTTGTAAGCGAGATTAGTGATCATTTACCTTTGTTCTGCTTCATTCCTAAGCGCACCTTTCCACAGGTTACCATAGAACACTCGACAAAAACTATGCGGGTGATAACTAATCGCGCGATACATAATTTCCGTCAAAATATTGCATATGTAAACTAGAATAAAATTTTAGATAAAAATAGGTCTGATTCAAACCTTTTATACAACAGTTTTCTCGAGAAAATTATTGAAATTTACGTACGTTCTTTTCCTAATGGTAACTGTTAGAAAGTTTAAGAAAGCGAGGAAACCCTGGGTTACCTACGACTTAGTCAAGAGAATGAAAGCACGAGATAACCTCTTCAGCAACTTCCTGAAATATAAGGACGTAGAGATTCTTAAGCAATATAAAAAGGTCAGGAACAGGCTAAATGCCGACATAAAAAAGTAGCGTGTTGACTACTACGCTAACAAATTTACGGACATTCTTTATGAACCTAAAAATACTTGGCGCACCCTAAAGGACCTATTGCGGCACACAAAAAATAGCATTCCCCAGGAACTTGCGTACGGCGATAAAGTGCTAAGCGGTAAATCCCTCGCTGAAGTATTCAATCAGCAGTTCTCGTGCTTCCGCTCCTTTGACTCAGAAGTTAGCAACAACTTTACGGACTATATTAACACCAGTCTGCAAAATAATATGTATCTTCGTCCTGTTACACCTACAGAAATAGCACACATTATTAGCAATTTAAAGAACAGCTCTTCTTGTGGTTATGACGGTATTAAAGTAGCACCGATTAAAGCAGTCGCGGATTTATTATGCAAAGTTCTTTGTGACATAACAAATATTGTGTCTTTTACAGGCACATTTCCGGATAACATTAAAATTGCTAGGATCGTCGTCTTGCATAAAGGTGGCGCAACTGATTGCATTACTAAATTTCGGCCGATATCCATACTTCCAGTTTTTTCTAAAATTATTGAAAAAGCCTTAAATACCAGAATAAGTGGACACATGTAAAAACATAACCTTATATCCCCGAATCAGTATGGTTTTCAAAGGGGTAAATCCACTGAATCTGCGTTACTTCAAATACGTGATAAAATTGTTGCCAATATAGAAAACCAACAATACACAATAGGCTTATTTTTAGACTTTAATAAAGCATTTGATTCAACTAAACATGACATATTTTTTTCCAAATTACCCTTTTATGGAATTAGAGGCATTGCTTTAGACTTATTGCGTAGCTATCTATCTCACCGTTCCCGATTTGTGGAAATCAACAGCATAAAATCAGATTTAGCAGACATTAGGTACGGCGTTCCGCAGGGTTCTATTATAGGTCCTACGAATATCCTGCTTTATATCAATGATATCTTGGAAATACCAGAAACACCTGCTATTCTGTTATATGCCGATGATACAAACCATTTTTTCTCCTCTGATAACATCTCTACTCTAATTCCTCTTATTAACAACTGGTTAGATTCCCTTTCAGCATGGTTATCGGCTAATCAGTTGAGCCTAAATGTTATAAAAAACAAAGTATATTGTTTTTACTCCTATTAATAAGCCAGTTAATTTCGCATCTTGTTTAATATTTGAATCTCAACCACTTGAAAGGGTTTCCCAGTACAAGTTCTTGGGTGTATTCTTCCATGAAAATCTACGGTGGACGCATCACGTAAGTGCCATTAAACGTAGCATAGCACAATTAATTGGTATGCTGAATAAGCATTGCACGCTGTTACCTTTATAACTTAAACGTCAGGTATACTTTTTACTATTCATTCTAGATTACACTATAGTCTTACTTATCTGGGGCGTCACTTCTTGGGCTAATTTGGAAACTCTATTCCGAATGCAGAAAAAGTGTCTTCGTATTATTCATAACCTCTCGATGTACGAACATACCTCTGAGTACTTTCACCAGGACAATATTTTGAGTGCCACCAATCTATATAAACAAAAGTTATCCGAAAAAGCATTTTTAGAATTCATAAGTAATCATGATAACTTTTTTTCTATATATACTAATACCACAACTAACTACACCTTAAGAGCTAGAAACTTTATTAAGGTTAAAACTAGAACAAACTATGGCAATCAGCTTTAACAGTGGCATGTTCCTAATTTACTTAATAGTGAGCATGCTTTATTTGATATCATGCAAGATTCCTCAACCATTTCAATATTCAAAAAGAAATCGAAACTATATTTTTTCAATAATTGACTTTTGGCCTTTCTGTATCTTTATTTCTTCATTTGCATTATTTATACCTATTAAGTTGCATTGACTTATTTTATGTATAATTGTGTCTATTGTATATATAAGTATGTATATGTGTGTATTATGTGTATACATTTTTTGTGCACTGTTGTCTGCTGTGCTCGTGGCGCCAGGGGCCTAGTCAGGCGGGTATAGTCTCGCCTCTTGCTCTGGCGCCATGACAATTTTGTATTGTCAGAATTATAATAAACTTCAAACTTCAAACATCGCTCAGTGTGCCCCCCTGCCCAGTGCCAAAGAACGAAACCTGACTCGATTTAAAGCAGTGTGACATCATTGTTGCAGCAGCTACCGATGTTACGCTGGGGGCAGTGAACAATGGTTGATTGGTTCCACACGTGCTGATGCCGTGTTGCTCGATGTTAATTGTGCTGAAGCCGTGTTGCTCGATGTTCCTTGTAGCGCCGTAACTCCAAGTATTACCGTAATTCAGCGTTTTCAGGTCGCTCTCTTAAATGCAGGTGTTCACTCGAGCAATGCAGTCTGGCAGAACAAAGCCAAGAGCCTGAACCAAAAAGATGAAATGGTTCCTCAACATCACCTCGCTCAGGGTGCCACCATGGCTAGTTCCAAAGAACGAAACATGACACTGATTTGAAGCAGTGTGAAGTCAATGTTGCAGAAGCTGTCGATGTTACGCTGGGGGCCGTGAACAGTGGGGGATCGGTTCCACAGGTGTTGATGCCGTGTTGCTCGATGTTCCTTGTAGCGTCGTAAGTCTCGGTATTGCAGTAATTAAGCGTTTTCATGTCGCTTTCGTATATGCAGGCGTTCACTCGAGCAATGCAGCCTAGTAGAACGAAGCCAAGAACCTGAACCAAAAACAAGAAATTGTTCCTCATCATCGTCGCGCTCAGGGTGTCACCACGCCCAGTGTCAAAGAAAGAAACGTGACTCGATTTAAAGCAGTGTGACGTCAATGTTGCAGCAGCTGCCCATGTTACGCTGGTAGCCGTGAACAGTGGTGGAACGGTTCTACAGGTGCTGATGCCGTGTTGCTCGATATTCCTTGTAGCATCGTAAGTCTCGGTTTTACAGTAATTCCGCGTTTTCAGGTCACTGTCGTAAATGAAGGTGTTCACTCGAGCAATGCAGCCTGGTAGAACGAAGCAAAGAATCTGAATCAAAAAGACAAAAGGTTCCTCAACATCACCTCGCTCAGGGTGCCACCATGCCCAGTTCCAAAAACGAAACGTGACTTGATTTAAAGCAGTGTGACGTCAATTTTGCAGCAGCTACCAATGTTACGTTGGGGTCCGTGAACAGTGGTGGATCGGTTCCACAGGTGCTGAAGCCGTGTTGCTCGATGTTCCTTGTAGCGTCGTAACTCTCGGCATTACTGTAATGCAGCGTTTTCATGTCGCTTTCGTATATGCAGATGTTCACTCGAGCAATGCAGCCTAGTAGAACGAAGCCAAGAACCTGAACCAAAAAGACGAATTGGCGCCTCAACATCACCACGCTCAAGGTGTCACCATGCCCAGTGCCATAGAACGAAACGTGACTCGATTTAAAGCAGTGAGGCGTCAATGTTGCGGCAGCAGCCCATGTTACGCTTGTGGCGTTGAAAGGTGGTGGATCGGTTCCACAGGTGCAGATGCCGTGTTGCTCGATGTTCCTTGTAGCGTCGTAACTCTCGGTTTTACAACAATTCAGCAATTCCAGATCACTGTCGTAAATGCAGTTGTTCACTCGAGCAATGCGCCTGGTAGAACGAAGCAAAGATCCTGAATTAAAAAGACAACTGGTTCCTCAACATCACCTCGCTCAGGGTGCCACCATGCGCAGTGCCAAAAAACAAAACGTGACACTGATTTAAAGCAGTGTGAAGTCAATGTTGCAGGCGCTGCGATGTTACGCTGGGGGCCGTGAACAATGGTGGATCGGTTAAACAAGTGCTGAAGACGTGTTGCTCGATGTTCCTTGTATCTTTGTGACTCTCGGCATTACAGTGATTCAGCGTTTTCATGTCGCTTTCGTAAATGCAGGTGTTCAATCGAGCAATGCAGCCTGGTAGGACGAAGCCAAGAACCTGAACCAAAAAGACGAAAATGGTTCATCTACATTACCTCGCTCAGTGTGCCCCCTGCCCAGTGCCAAAGAACGAAACGTGACTCGATTTAAAGCAGTGTGACATCAATGTTGCGGCAGCTACCGATTTTACGCTGGGGGCCGTAAACAGTGGTGGATCGGTTCCACAGGTGCTGATGCTGCGTTGCTTGAAGTTCCTGGTAGCGTCGTAACTCTCGGCATTACAAAAATTCAGCGTTTTCATGTTGCTTACGTATATGCAGGTGTTCATTCGACCAATGCAGCCTAGTAGAACGAAGCCAAGAACCTGAACCAAAAACACGAAATTGTTCCTCAAAATCACCCCGCTCAGGGTATCACCATGCCCAGTGCCAAAGAAAGAAACGTGACTCGATTTAAAGCAGTGTGACATCAATGTTGCAGCAGCTGCCCATGTTACGCTGGTAGCCATGAACAGTGGTGGATCGGTTCTACAGGTGCTGATGCCGTGTTGCTCGATATTCCTTGTAGCATCTTAAGTCTCGGTTTTACAGTAATTCAGCGTTTTGGGGTCACTGTCGTAAATGAAGGTGTTCACTTGAGGGCACGGCACCTGGACAATCGGCAACATGTCTAAGCCTCCGATCCTGCTGTTACAGGTCCTGCCGTGGATTGTTGCCGCAAGCATTTCCACCTGTGGAACGTATGAAACACCATATTTCTACGCGACCCATCACGACAGCGATATCAGCGATAACCTGTTCAAGGGGCGTCTTCCGTCGATGACAGTGACGTCACCAGTGGCTAGCCTACAAAAGGAACTGCGCGACGCCGGATCATTCAGAGGGCACGGCACCTGGACAATCGGCAACATGTCTAAGCCTCCGATCCTGCTGTTACAGGTTAGTTATTTGACTAATATTGGAAGTGTTAGGAGTGACAACCGCTTTCTGTAAGTTCTGCCGTGCCCTGGAAGATTGTTGACTGCTTTGACTGTTTTGAGTGACACTTGGTATATGTTATTGTCTTTGTTGGTTTCTGGTGATATTGAGGAAAACCCGGGGCCAAAGACTGCTGAAATGTTGCAGTATTTTCTAAAAAACCAGGCCACGTCGGATGCTAAAATAGATAAACTGAGAACAGAAATGACCGAACTTAATGCAAATGCGATAGGATGACTGGATTTTTTGATATTATCGAGGAAATGAACAAACGAATGCAAACTTTAGAGACCCTTGTTCGTCAGCAGGCAGATAAGTTGACTGAATACGAGAACAGGAGCAGAAGTAATAATCTTTTGGTTTTTGGTGTCAAATAAGCAAAAGACGAATCAGATTCCGATCTGAGGGAAGCTGTGGTTCAGAAGATATTTAATGAAAAATTGGGCGTTCAGGCGAAAACTATAGACAGAATTCATCGTATAGGCAAGAAAAAAACTGGTAGCCATAGACCTGTCATTATGCACTTTTTCGACTCTAGAGAAAGAGAGTTGGTATTTAAGAATTGCGGGAAGTTGAAAGGCGGCCCGATAAGTGTAAGCCCAGACTATGCGAAGGAAACAGTAGCAGTACTAAAAAAACTGTGGCAAAGTAGTAAAGCAGAAAGAGATAACGGAACAAAGGTCAAACTGATACATGATAAACTTAAGATTAACAACACCATTTACGCATGGGATCATGAACGACAAGAGCGTTGTCTGTACCGAACCCACTAAGATAAGATAGGACGACCCAAAGTTAACGATGAGTCTGCTGGTCATAGTTCGCTATCCCCGACCAAATCAACTGCAGATTCGGATGATCGTAGCGATTGCTCGCAAATATAGCTCAGAATTATTCTGTTAAACGCCCGCAGTGTAGCAAACAAAACAACTGATTTAGAACATTTGCTAATTTTCGAGAACCCTGACTTATTGTTAATAACCGAGACCTGGTTACATGAGGGAATTAGTAACGATAGCATTTTTCCCACCAGGCTACCATGTTTTTAGATGGGATAGATATTCTAAAGGAGGGGTGGTGGCTATGGTTATGAAAAGCACAGTATCTGCAGTCGCTCTTAACTGCAGCCTTTCTGAAATGGTGTGGTGCAAGGTTTCTTGTGGGAACCTTGTACATTTAGTAGGTGTTGTGTACAGGCCGCCTTCTACATCTCCTGAATTTTTGGATGAATTGCTTTTGTTCCTTATCTCTCATGTAAATAAGAACACCAGACTAATAATGGCTGGCGACATTAATTTGCCACATATTAATTGGGAAACTTTGTCAACAGGTAATGTAGAAATAAGCAGTGCGAATAAAGTAATGGAAATTATGTTTACTCATAACCTTAAGCAAATAGTAAAGGATTTTACAAGGGTTACCTCGGGGTCCCAGTCATTGTTGGACTTGGTTTTCTTTCTTATGCACTAAAGTGGCAGACCACACTATATCTGTCAAGCCGGAATTATCTGACCACAAGATGATCTGTTTGATTGTGTGGTTGAACACACAAGTTCGCAAAAAATCGCATGTTTTAATACGGGTCAAAGATTACAGCCGGGCAGACGATACATCTATCTTAGACGTCTTAGAAGAAAACTTGAATCAGTTTGCAACTGCATCACACCATGAAAGTGTCGAGGAATTGTGCGAACGTTTTAAGGGCACACTAAAATATTGCATTGATAGGTTTGTTCCCACTCGCTCAAAGAAATCGAAGCAGCTCAATCCTTGGATCACTAGAGAGATCATTCAGTTAAAGCGCAAGGTAAAAGGGCTACGAAAGCAAAAAAATAGAGCGACAGAACTTTCAAACATCAAAAAGAAGCTCAAAACAGTGTTCTTAGATTCGAAAAAAACTTACTTCAATACAACACTGACTAATTTTCTCACAAGCTCTTCACAAAAGTTCTGGCGATATTTTTCAGCGAAAAAGAACGCAATCACACAGGTCATGGATGGGGACGATGAGGCGACTGATAAAAACGATATTGCAGATCTGTTTAATGATTTCTTCCAATCGGTCTTTAGTAGGGATGACAATGATATTGAGAGTGATCATACAACAATTTACCCGTTGCCATACTCAATGCACGAGATTCGCATCAATAGGGAGGGCATCTGTGAGCAGCTGCTGTCTCTGGACCTGAAGAAATCGAGCGGTCGCGATGAAATACCGACGGAATTCCTTAAACGGTATGCTGAGTGGCTATCATATTATTTGCAAATTTTATTTGAAACGTCATTGCGGGATCATTCTTTACCTCGTGACTGGCGCAGCGCAATAGTAGTTCCGGTATTTAAAGGCGGTTATCGATTTCTTCTAAAAAACTACAGGCCAGTTTCACTCACTTCCGTATGTTGCAAGGTTTTTGAACACATACTAGCTAAACACTCCTTCATTTTTTGGAAATAAATGACCTATTGTGTCCATTTCAGCATGGTTTTCGGAGCGGCCTTTCGACAGTAACGCAGTTAATTGAAACAGTGAACGACTTTTCCAAGGCTATAGATGGACGTCAGCAGGTAGATGTTGTCTGTGTAGACTTCTCGAAGGCTTTCGATAAAGTTCCGCATCATAAGCTTCTTTTTAAACTACGCAGATTAGGAATCGCTGAAAATATAGTACTATGGATTCAGGCCTATCTAAGTAACCGCTGTCATGTTGTCAAAATAGAAAGTGCAGTATCGGATAGGCGTGAAGTTCTGTCGGGGGTGCCACAGGGCTCCGTTCTAGGTCCGCTTTTGTTTTTATTGTATATAAATGATATTTCTGCTATCGTCGAATCGCCTGTCAGAATGAAATTTTTGGCCGATGATTGTTTAATTTACTCTCCTGTGGCTTCCCCGGCAGATCAGATGAACATAAATAGGTGTCTTCAGTCGTTAAACTCGTGGTGCCTGAAATGGGGTATGGAAATAAACTACCAAAAATCTAATTGCATGCACGTAACAAGGAAGCAGAATGTTATGATGTTACAATACAATATCGGTAAAAAATTTCTTAGATCAAATAAAGTGCCTCAAGTACTTGGGAGTGACATCAACAAATAATCTTGACTGGCGCACCCATACTGAAAATGTATATTTAAAAGCCTACCAGAAGGTCTGTTTCCTGAGGAGGAAGTTGCCGAATGCGACTAGAGAAATTAAATTGATTGCGTACAAGACGTTCTAGCGGCCAATCATAGAGTACGCAAGTGCAGTGTGGAGTCCTCATCAAAAGGGTTTAAAACGGCAACTGGAAAGATTGCAAAGGATGTCAGCACGTTTTATATGCTCTAAATACCGCCGCACTGATTCAGTCACAGCAATGCTAAAAGAGTGTCAGTTAGAATCACTAGAAGTAAGAAGAACAAAGCAGAAATTGAAACTTTTTTTTCTGATAATGAATGATAAAGTCAAAGTTAATAAACATCACTATGTTACACCTCCCCTGAAGCGTTGCCCTCGGAAAAATCACAGTAAGGTATTACAACCTATTATTACACGTACTGATGTCTATCGCTACTCCTTTTTTCCCGATGCTGTAGAAATTTGGAATCAACTACCAAGTGACGTTGTGGACCAAACAGATCTAGAAAAATTTGTGATAGGTGTGAACGCGTTCCTAGAAGATTGCTGTGCAAATCTGTAATTCTGTGCATTTGAGTGTTTTCTTTTTTTAGCGAAGAGAATTGCACTTGTGTTTCCCTCCCTGTAATGACCCTCAAGCAGAGGGTTAATAGTATGAATAAATAAATAAAAAAATGCAGCCTGGTAGAACGAAGCAAAGAATCTGAATCAGAAAGACAAAAGTTTCCTCAACTTCACCTCGCTCAGGGTGCCACCATGCCCAGTTCCAAAGAACGAAACGTGACTCGATTTAAAGCAGTGTGACGTCACTGTTGCAGCAGCTACCGATGTTACGTTGGGGTCCGTGAACAGTGGTGGATCGGTTCCCCAGGTGCTGAAGCCGTGTTGCTCGATGTTCCTTGTAGCGTCGTAACTCTCGGCATTAGAGTAATGCAGCGTTTTCATGTCGCTTTCGTATATGCAGATGTTCACTCGAGCAATGCAGCTTAGTAGAACAAAGCCAAGAACCTGAACCAAAAAGACGAATTGGCGCCTCCACATCACCTCGGTCAAGGTGTCACCATGCCCAGTGCCATAGAACAAAACGTGACTCGATTTAAAGCAGTGAGGCGTCAATGTTGCGGCAGCAGCTCATGTTACGCTTGTGGCGTTGAAAAAAGGTGGATCGGTTCCACAGGTGCAGATGGCGTGTTGCTCGATGTTCCTTGCAGCGTCATAACTCTCGGTTTTACAGTAATTCAGCAATTTCAGGTCATTGTCGTAAATGCAGTTGTTCACTCTAGCAATGCGCCTGGTAGAAAGAAGCAAAGAACCTGAATTAAAAAGACAAATGCTTCCTCAACATCACCTCGCTCAGGGTGCCACCATGCCCAGTGCCAAAGAACGAAACGTGAAACTGATTTAAAGCAGTGTGAAGTCGTTTCAGGCGCTGCCGATGTTACGCTGCGGGCCGTGAACAGTGGTGGATCGGTTACACAAGTGCTGAAGCCGTGTTGCTCGATGTTCCTTGTATCTTCGTGACTCACGGCATTACAGTAATTCAGCGTTTTCATGTCGCTTTCGTAAATGCAGGTGTTCACTCAAGCAATGCAGCCTGGTAGAATGAAGCCAAGGACATGAACCAAAAAGACGAAATGGTCCCTCAACATCACCTCGCTCAGGGTGCCACATGCCCAGTGCCAAATAACGAATCACGACTCGATTTAAAGCAGTGTTACGTCAATGTTGCAGCAGCTGCTGATGATATGCTGGTGGCCGATAACATTGGTGGATCGGTTCCACAGGTACTGATGCCGTTTTGCTCGATGTTTCTTGTAGCGTCGTAACTCTTGGTATCTCAGTAATTCAGCGTTTTCAAGTCGCTGTCGTAAATGCAGGTGTTCACTCCAGCAATGCAGCCTGGTAGAACGAAGCAAAGAACCTGAATCAAAAAGACAAATGGTTCCTCAGCGTCACCTCGTGCAGGTTGCCACCATGCCCAGTTTCAAAGAACGAAATGTGACACTGATTTAAAGCAGTGTGAAGTCAATGTTGCAGTAGCTGCCGATGTTACGCTCGGGCCATGAACAATGGCGGATCGGTTCTTTAGGTGCTGGTGCCGTGTTGCTCGATGTTCCTTGTAGCGTCGTAACTCTCGGTATTACAGTAATTCAGCGTTTTCAGGCCACTGTCGTAAAAGGCAGGTGTTCACTCAAGCAATGCAGCCTGGTAGGACGAAGCCCAGAACCTGATCCAAAAAGACGAAATGGTTCCTCAACATCACCTCGCTCAGGGTGTCACCATGCCTAGTGCCAAATAACGAAACTCGGCTCGATTTAAAGCAGTGTCACGGCAATGTTGCAGCAGCTGCCGATGATACTCTGGTGGCCGTTAACACTGGTAGATCGGTTCCACAGTTGGTGATGCCATGTTGCTCGATGTTTCTTGCAGCGTCCTAACTCTCGGTATTACAGTAATTCAGCGTTTTCAGGTCGCTGTGGTAAATGCAGGTGTTCACTCGAGTATGCAGCCTGGTAGAACGAAGCCAAGAACCTGAACCAAAAAGACGAAATGGTTCATCGACAAAGCAGCAGACTTGCGTATCTTCGATAATCTAACTGCGATGAACAAAAGGCTTTTATGGCTAGCGCAAACGAAGGGAAAGGAAATGAAGTACTGCTTCGTGTGGCAAAAGAATGGCCATGGTTTTGCACGAAAGAATAAAGGCGACAGTGTCATTCGAATCAGCAGAGAAAGTTACCTCGCGAACATGGTTTAATGTTAGCGCTTCAGGCATTGTTTGATAAATTTTATTTTCTTCCGCATGGCGGTTTCATGTTCGAAGTCTTATCTCGATTTCGTTTTTTTCGTGTTTTGCTTCTGAGAAGAGTAAGCACTCCAAGTTCTTTTCCTTTTATCACCTAAACGCGCAGAGTCTGCGGAAAAAAGAGGACCAATTAAACACATTCTTCATGTCCTTAGGCTTTGAGTTTGATATTTTGGCCTTTACGGAAACTTAGTAAAATACCACTGAAGATGTAATCCACATCAATGGTTACAAATCTGAATGCCTGAGCAGGGGTAGTAAAAAGGAAGGTGGGGTTGCTTTATACATAAAAAGCGCTGTTCATTATAAAGTAATGACTGAACACTGTGCTATGTTGTCCGACTACGAAATTCTTTTTGTCAGATGCAGAACTCTCGTAATTGGCGTTGTTGATAGGCCTACCGGTGGGCCTCTGGTTGAATTTTTCCGTCGATTTGAAACATTGCTTGATTCTCTGTCGTCACTGAAAATGCCTGTGGTAATTTTGGGTGACTTTAACATTGATTTGTTGCAACCGGCTAACACATCAGTTAATGAATTTGTCGACCTGTTATCAATGTATGTCTTTTCAAACAATACTGCTCTGCCTACTCGCGTCTCTGCATCCAGTGAAACCTTGATTGATTTGTGTCTGACTAATCATGATGAAAGTGACGTGAAAGCGGGAGTGCTTGTAAGTGAGATTAGTGATCATTTACCTTTGTTCTGCTTCATTCCTAAGCGCACCTTTCCACAGGTTACCATAGAACACTCGACAAAAACTATGCGGGTGATAACTAATCGCGCGATACATAATTTCCGTCAAAATATTGCATATGTAAACTAGAATGAAATTTTAGATAAAAATAAGTCTGATTCAAACCTTTTATGCAACAGTTTTCTCGAGAAAATTATTGAAATTTACGTACGTTCTTTTCCTAATGGTAACTGTTAGAAAGTTTAAGAAAGCGAGGAAACCCTGGGTTACCTACGACTTAGTCAAGAGAATGAAAGCACGAGATAACCTCTTCAGCAACTTCCTGAAATATAAGGACGTAGAGATTCTTAAGCAATATAAAAAGGTCAGGAACAGGCTAAATGCCGACATAAAAAAGTAGCGTGTTGACTACTACGCTAACAAATTTACGGACATTCTTTATGAACCTAAAAATACTTGGCGCACCCTAAAGGACCTATTGCGGCACACAAAAAATAGCATTCCCCAGGAACTTGCGTACGGCGATAAAGTGCTAAGCGGTAAATCCCTCGCTGAAGTATTCAATCAGCAGTTCTCGTGCTTCCGCTCCTTTGACTCAGAAGTTAGCAACAACTTTACGGACTATATTAACACCAGTCTGCAAAATAATATGTATCTTCGTCCTGTTACACCTACAGAAATAGCACACATTATTAGCAATTTAAAGAACAGCTCTTCTTGTGGTTATGACGGTATTAAAGTAGCACCGATTAAAGCAGTCGCGGATTTATTATGCAAAGTTCTTTGTGACATAACAAATATTGTGTCTTTTACAGGCACATTTCCGGATAACATTAAAATTGCTAGGATCGTCGTCTTGCATAAAGGTGGCGCAACTGATTGCATTACTAATTACCGTCCGATATCCATACTTCCAGTTTTTTCTAAAATTATTGAAAAAGCCTTAAATTCCAGAATAACTGGACACATGCAAAAACATATCCTTTTATCCCCGAATCAGTATGGTTTTCAAAGGGGTAAATCCACTGAATCTGCGTTACTTGAAATACGTGATAAAATTGTTGCCAATATAGAAAACCAACAATACACAATAGGCCTACTTTTAGACTTTAATAAAGCATTTGATTCAATTAGACATGACATACTTTTTCCAAATTACCCTTTTATGGAATTAGAGGCATTGCTTTAGACTTATTGCGTAGCTATCTATCACACCGTTCCCAATTTGTGGAAATCAACAGCATAAAATCAGATTTAGTAGACATTAGGTACGGCGTTCCGCAAGGTTCTTTTATAGGTCCTACGAATTTCCTGCTTTATATCAATGATATCGTGTAAATACCAGAAACACCCGCTATTCTGTTATATGCCGTTGATACAAACCTTTTTTTCTCCTCTGATAACATCTCTACTCTAATTCCTCTTATTAACAACTGATTAGATTCCCTTTCAGCATGGTTATCGGCTAATCAGATGAGCCTAAATGTTAAAAAAACAAAGTATATTGTTTTTACTCCTATTAATAAGCCAGTTAATTTCGCATCTTTAATATTTGAATCTCAACCACTTAAAGGGTTTCCCAGTACAAGTTCTTGGGTGTATTCTTCCATGAAAATCTACGGTGGACGCATCACGTAAGTGACATTAAACGTAGCATAGCACAATTAATTGGTATGCTCAATAAGCATTGCACGCTGTTACCTTTAAAACTTAAACGTCAGTTATACTTTTTACTATTCATTCTAGATTACATTATAGTCTTACTTATCTGGGGCGTCACTTCTTGGGCTAACTTGGAAACTCTATTCCGAATGCAGAAAAAGTGTCTTCGTACTATTCATAACCTCTCGATGTACGAACATACCTCTGAGTACTTTCACCAGGACAATATTTTGAGTGCCACTAATCTATATTAACAAAAGTTATCCGAAAAATGCATTTTTAGAATTCATAAGTAATCGTGATAACTTTTTTTATATATACTAATACCACAACTAACTACACCTTAAGAGCTAGAAACTTTATTAAGGTTAAAATTAGAACAAACTACGGCAATCAGCTTTAACAGTGGCATGTTCCTAATTTACTTAATAGTGAGCATGCTTTATTTGATATCATGCAAGATTCTTCAACCATTTCAATATTCAAAAAGAAATCGAGACTATATTTTTCCAATAATTGACTTTTGGCCATTCTGTATCTTTATTTCTTCATTTCCATTATTTATACCTATTAAGTTGCATTGACTTATTGTATGTATAATTTTGTCTATTGTATATATAAGTATGTATATGTGTGTATTATGTGTATACATTTTTTTGTGCACTGTTGTCTGCTGTGCTCGTGGCGCCAGGGGCCTAGTCAGGCGGGTATAGTCTCGCCTCTTGCTCCGGCGCCATGACAATTTTTTATTGTCAGAATTATAATAAACTTCAAACTTCAGACATCGCTCAGTGTGCCCCCCTGCCCAGTGCCAAAGAACGAAACCTGACTCGATTTAAAGCAGTGTGACATCAATGTTGCAGCAGCTACTGATGTTACGCTGGGGGCAGTGAACAATGGTTGATTGGTTCCACACGTGCTGATGCCGTGTTGCTCGATGTTAATTGGGCTGAAGCCGTGTTGCTCGATGTTCCTTGTAGCGCCGTAACTCCAAGTATTACCGTAATTCAGCGTTTTCAGGTCGCTCTCTTAAATGCAGGTGTTCACTGGAGCAATGCAGTCTGGTAGAACAAAGCCAAGAGCCTGAACCAAAAAGATGAAATGGTTCCTCAACATCACCTCACTCAGGGTGCCACCATGGCCAGTTCCAAAGAACGAAACATGACACTGATTTGAAGCAGTGTGAAGTCAATGTTGCAGAAGCTGTCGATGTTACGCTGGGAGCCGTGAACAGTGGGGGATCGGTTCCACAGGTGGTGATGCCGTGTTGCTACGATGTTCCTTGTAGCGTCGTAACTCTCGGTATTGCAGTAATTTAGCGTATTCAGGTCGCTGTCATAAATGCAGGTGTTCACTCGAGCAATGCAGCATGGTAGAACGAAGCCAAGAACCTGAACCAAAAAGACGAAAATGGTTCATCTACATCACATCGCTCAGTGTGTCCCCCTGCCCAGTGCCAAAGAACGAAACGTGACTCGATTTAAAGCAGTGTGACATCAATGTTGCAAAAGCTACCGATGTTACGCAGGGGGCCGTGAACAGTGGTGGATCGGTTCCACAGGTGCTGATGCAGCGTTGCTTGAAGTTCCTTGTAGCGTCGTAACTCTCGGCATTACAAAAATTCAGCGTTTTCATGTCGCTTTCGTATATGCAGGTGTTCACTCGAGCAATGCAGCCTAGTAGAACGAAGCCAAGAACCTGAACCAAAAACAAGAAATTGTTCATCATCATCGCCGCGCTCAGGGTGTCACCACGCCCAGTGCCAAAGAAAGAAACGTGACTCGATTTAAAGCAGTGTGACGTCAATGTTGCAGCAGCTGCCCATGTTACGCTGGTAGCCGTGAACAGTGGTGCATCGGTTCTACAGGTGCTGATGCCGTGTTGCTCGATATTCCTTGTAGCATCGTAAGTCTCGGTTTTACAGTAATTCAGCGTTTTCAGGTCACTGTCGTAATTGAAGGTGTTCACTCGAGCAATGCAGCCTGGTAGAACGAAGCAAAGAATCTGAATCAAAAAGACAAAAGGTTCCTCAACATCACCTCGCTCAGGGTGCCACCATGCCCAGTTCCAAAGAACGAAACGTGACTCGATTTAAAGCAGTGTGACGTCAATTTTGCAGCAGCTACCGATGTTACGTTGGGGTCCGTGAACAGTGGTGGATCGGTTCCACAGGTGGTGAAGCCGTGTTGCTCGATGTTCCTTGTAGCGTCGTAACTCTCGGCATTACAGTAATTCAGCGTTTTCATGTCGCTTTCGTATATGCAGGTGTTCACTCGAGCAATGCAGCCTAGTAAAACGAAGCCAAGAACCTGAACAGAAAAGACGAATTGGGGCCTCAACATCACCTCGCTCAGGGTGTCACCATGCGCAGTGCCAAAGAACGAAAAGTGACTCGATTTAAAGCACTGTGACGTCAATGTTGCGGCAGCAGCCCATGTTACGCTTGTGGCGTTGAAAGGTGGTGGATCGGTTCCACAGGTGCATATGCCGTGTTGCTCGATGTTCCTTGTAGCGTCGTAACTCTCGGTATTACAGTAATTCAGCGTTTTCAGGTCGCTGTCATAAATGCAGGTGTTCACTCGAGCAATGCAGCCTGGTAGAACGAAGCCAAGAACATGAACCAAAAAGACGAAATTGTTCCTCAACATCACAGAGCTCAGGGTGCCACCATGCCCAGTGCCAAATAACTAAACTCGACACGACTTAAAGCAGTGTTACGTAAATGTGGCAGCAGCTGCCGATGATAGGCTGGTGGCCGTTAACAGTGGTGGATTGGTTCCACAGGTGCTGATGACGTGTTGCTCGATGTTCCTTGTAGCGTCATAACTCTCGGTTTTACAGTAATTCAGCAATTTCAGGCCGCTGTCGTAAAGGCAGGCGTTCACTCGAGCAATGCAGCCTGGTAGAACGAAGCCAAGAGCCTGAACCAAAAAGACGAAATGGTTCCTCAATATCACCTCGCTCAGGATGCCACCATGTCCAGTGCCAAAGAACGAAGCGTGACTGGATTTAAAGCAGTGTGACGGCAATGTTGCAGCAGCTGCCGATGTTAAGCTGGTCGCCGTGAACAGAGGTGGATCGGTTCCACAGGTGCTGATACCCTGTTGCTCGATGTTTCTTGTAGCGTCGTAAGTCTCGGTATTACAGTAAATCAGCGTTTTCAGGTCGCTGTCGTTAATGCAGGTGTTCACTCCAGTAATGCAGCCTGTAGAACGAAGCCAAGAACCTGAACCAAAAACGACGAAATGGTTCATCGACAAAGCAGCAGACTTGCGAATCTTCGATAATCTAACTGCGATGAGCAAAAGGCTTTCATGGCTAGCGCAAACGAAGGGAAAGGATATGAAGTACTGCTTCGTGTGGCAAAAGAATGGCCATGTTTTTGCACGAAAGACTAACGGCGACAGTGTCATTTGAATCCGCCAAGAAAGTGACCTCGCGAACATGGTTTATTTTAGCGCTTCAGGCATTGTTTGATAATTTTTTTTTCTTCCGCATGGCGGTTTCATGTTCGAAGTCTTATCTCGATTACGTTTCTTTTCGTGATCTTGCTTCTGAGAAGAGTAAGCATTCGAAGTTCTTTTCCTTTTATAACTTAAACGCGCAGAGTTTACGGAACAAAGAGGACCAATTAAACACATTCTTCATGTCCTTAGGCTTTGAGTTTGATATTTTGGCCTTTACGGAAACTTGGTACAATACCACTGAAGATGTAATCCACATCAATAGTTACAAATCTGAATGCCTGAGCAGGTGTAGTAAAAAGGCGGTGGGGTTGCTTTATACATAAAAAGCGCTGTTCATTATGAAGTAATGGCTGAACACTATGCTAAGTTGTCCGACTAGGGAATTATTTTTGTCATATGCAGAACATCGTAATTGGCGTTGTTTATAGGCCTCCCGGCGAGTCTGTGGTTGAATTTTTCCGTCGATTTGAAACATTGCTTGATTCTCTGTCGTCACTGAAAATGCCTGTGGTAATTTTGGGTGACTTTAACATTGATTTGTTGCAACGTGCTAACACATCAGTTAATGAATTTGTCGACCTGTTATCAATGTATGGCTTTTCAAACAATATTGCTCTGCCTACACGCGTCTCTACATCCAGTGAAACCTTGATTAATTTGTGTCTGACTAATCATGATGAAAGTGACGTGAAAGCGGGAGTGCTTGTAAGTGCGATTAGTGATCATTTACCTTTCTTCTGCTTCATTCCTAAGCGCACCTTTCCACAGGTTACCATAGAACACTCGACAAAATCTACGCGGGTGATAACTAATCGCGCGATAGATAATTTCCGTCAAAATACTGCATCTGTAAACTAGAATGAAATTTTAGATAAAAATAAATCTGATTCAAACCTTTTATACAACATTTTTCTCGAGAAAATGATTGAAATTTACGTACGTTCTTTTCCTTGGGTAACTGTTAGAAAGTTTAAGCGAGGAAACCCTGGGTTACCTACGACTTAGTCAAGAGAATGAAAGCACAAGATAACCTCTTCCGCAACTTCCTGAAATATAAGGACGTAGAAATTCTTAAGCAATATAAAAAGGTCAGGAACAGGCTAAATGCCGACATAAAAAAGTCACGTGTTGACTACTACGGTAACAAATTTACGGACATTCTTTATGATCCTAAAAAAACTTGGTGCACCCTAAAGGACCTATTGCGGCACACAAAAAATAGCATTCCCCAGGAACTTGCGTACGGCGATAAAGTGCTAAGCGGGAAATTCCTCGCTGAAGTATTCAATCAGCAGTTCTTGTGCTTCGGCTCCTTTCACTCGGAAGTTTGCAACAACTTTACGGACTGTATTAACACCAGTTTGCGAAATACTATATATCTTCGTCCTGTTACACCTACAGAAATAGCACACATTATTAGCAATTTAAAGAACAGCTCTTCTTGTGGTTATGACGGTATTAAATTAGCACCGATTAAAGCAGTCGCGGATTTATTATGCAATGTTTTTTGTGACATAACAAATATTGTGTCTTCTACAGGCACATTTGCGGATAACATTAAAATTGCTAGGATCGTCGTCTTGCATAAAGGTGGCGCAACTCATTGCATTACTAATTACCGGCCGATATCCATACTTCCATTTTTTCTAAAATTATTGAAAAAGCGTTAAATTCCAGTATAACAGGACACATGCAAAAACATAACCTTATATCCCCGAATCAGTATGGTTTTCAAATAGGTAAATCCACTGAATCTGCGTTACTTGAAATACGTGACAAAATTGTTGCCAATATAGAAAACCAACAATACACAATAGGCTAATTTTTAGACTTTAATAAAGCATTTTATTCAATTAAACATGACATACTTTTTTTCAAATTACCCTTTTATGGAATTAGAGGCATTGCTTTAGACTTATTGCGTAGCTATCTATCACACCGCTCCCAATTTGTGGAAATCAACAGCAAAAAATCAGATTTAGCAGACATTAGGTACGGCGTTCCGCAGGGTTCTATTATAGGTCCTACGATTTTCCTGCTTTATATCAATGATATCGTGGCAATACCAGAAACACCCGATATTGTGTTATATGCCAATGATACAAACGTTTTTTTCTCCTCTGATAACATCTCTACTCTAATTCCTTTTATTAACAACTGGTTACATTCCCTTTCAGCATGGTTATCGGCTAATCAGTTGAGCCTAAATGTTAAAAAACAAAGTATATTGTTTTTACTCCTATTAATAAGCCAGTTAATTTCGCATCTTCTTTAATATTTGAATCTCAACCACTTGAAAGGGTTTCCCAGTACAAGTTCTTGGGTGTATTCTTCCAAGAAAATCTACGGTGATCGCATCACGTATGTGACATTAAACGTAGCATAGCACAATTAATTGGTATGCTCAATAAGCATCGCACGCTGTTACCTTTAAAACTTAAACGTCAGTTATACTTTTTACTATTCATTCTAGATTACACTATAGTCTTACTTAACTGGGGCGTCCCTTCTAGGGCTAACTTGGAAACTCTATTCCGAATGCAGAAAAAGTGTCTTCGTGTTATTCATAACCTCTCGATGTACGAACATACCTCGAGTACTTTCACCAGGAGAATATTTTGAGTGTCTCTAATCTATATAAACAAAAGTTATCCGAAAAAGCATTTTTAGAAATCATAAGTAATCGTGATAACTTTTGTTCTATATATAATAATACCACAACTAACTGCACCTTAAGAGCTAGAAACTTTATTAAGGTTAAAATTAGAACAAACTACGGCAATCAGCTTTAACAGTGGCATGTTCCTAATTTACTTAATAGTGAGCATGCTTTATTTGATATTATGCAAGATTCCTCAACCATTTCAATATTCAAAAAGAAATCGAAACTATATTATTCCAATAATTGACTTCTGGCCTTTCTGAATCTTTATTTCTTCATTTGCATATTTACACCTATTAAGTTGCATTGACTTATTGTATGTATATTTGTCTCAATTGTATATATAAGTATGTTTATGTGTGTATTATGTGTATACACTTTTTTTTGTGCACTGTTGTCTGCTGTCTCGTGGCGCCAGGGGCCTAGACAGGTGGGTATAGTCTCGCCTCTTGCTCCGGCGCCATGACAATCTTGTATTGTCAGAATTATAATAAACTTCATACTTGAAACATCGCTCAGTGTGCCCCCCTGGCCAGTGCCAAAGAACGAAACGTGACTCGATTTAAAGCAGTGTGACATCAATGTTGCAGCAGCTACCGATGTTACGCTGGGGGCAGTGAACAATGGTTGATTGGTTCCACACGTGCTGATGCCGTGTTGCTCGATGTTAATTGTTCGGAAGCCGTGTTGCTCGATGTTCCTTGTAGCGCCGTAAATCCAAGTATTACCATAATTCAGCGTTTTCAGGTCGCTCTCTTAAATGCAGGTGTTCACTCGGGCAATGCAGTCTGGTAGAACAAAGCCAAGAGCCTGAACCAAAAAGATGAAATGGTTCCTTAACATCACCTCGCTCAGGGTGCCACCATGCCCAGTTCCAAAGAACGAAACGTGACACTGATTTAAAGCAGTGTGACGGCAATGTTGCAGCAGCTGCCGATGTTAAGCTGGGCGCCGTGAACAGAGGTGGATCGGTTCCACAGGTGCTGATACCCTGTTGCTCGATGTTTCTTGTAGCGTCGTAAGTCTCGGTATTACAGTAATTCAGCGTTTTCAGGTCGCTGTCGTAAATGCAGGTGTTCACTCCAGTAATGCAGCCTGGTAGAACGAAGCCAAGAACCTGAACCAAAAAGTCGAAATTGTTCCTCAACATTACCTCGCTCAGGGTGCCACCATGCCCAGTGCCAAATAAAAAAACGTGACTCGATTTAAAGCAGTGTGACGTCAATGTTGCAGCAGCTGCGGTTGTTACGCTGAGGGCAGTGAACAATTGTGGATCTGTGCCACACGTGCTGATGCCGTGTTGCTATATGTTCCTTCCAGCGTCGTAACTCTTGGTATCATAGTAATTCAGCGTTTTCGGGTCACTGTCTGAAATCCAGGTGTTCTCTGGAGCAATCTAGCCTGGTAGAACGAAGCCAAGAACCTGAACCCAAAAGACGAAATGGTTCCTCAACATCACCTCGCTCAGGGTGTCACCATGCCTAGTGCCTAATAACGAAACTCGACTCGATTTAAAGCAGTGGTACGACAATGTTGCAGCAGCTGCCGATGATACGCTGGTGGCCGTTAACCGTGGGGATCGGTTCCACAGTTGGTGATGCCACGTTGCTCGATGTTTCTTGTAGCGTCCTAACTCTCGGTATTACAGTAATTCAGCGTTTTCAGGTCACTCTGGTAAATGCAGGTGTTCACTCGAGCAATGCAGCCTGGTAGAACGAAGCCAAGAACCTGAGCAAAAAAGACGAAATGGTTCATCAACAAAGCAGCAGACTTGCGAATCTTCGATAATCTAACTGCGATGAACAAAAGGCTTTTATGGCTAGCGCAAACGAAGGGAAAGGAAATGAAGTACTGCTTCGCGTGGCAAAAGAATGGCCATGTTTTTGCACGAAAGAATAAAGGCGACAGTGTCATTCGAATCAGCAGTGAAAGGTACTCGCGAACTTGGTTTAATGTTAGCGCTTCAGGCATTGTTTGATAAATTTTATTTTCTTCCGCATGGCGGTTTCATGTTCGAAGTCTTATCTTGATTTCGTTTTTTTCGTGATTTTGCTTCTGAGAAGAGTAGGCACTCGAAGTTCTTTTCCTTTTATCACTTAAACGCGCAGAGTATACGGAACAAAGAGGACCAATTAAACACATTCTTCATGTCCTTAGGCTTTGAGTTTGATATTTTGGCCTTTACGGAAACTTGCTACAATACCACTGAAGATGTAATCCACATCAATGGTTACAAATCTGAATGCCTGAGCAGGTGTAGTAAAAAAGGAGGTGGGGTTGCTTTATACATAAAAAGCGCTGTTCATTATGAAGTAATGGCTGAACACTGTGCTATGTTGTCCGACTACGAAATTCTTTTTGTCAGATGCAGAACTTTCGTAATTGGCGTTGTTTCTAGGCCTCCCGGTGGGCCTCTGGTTGAATTTTTCCGTCGATTTGAAACATTGCTTGATTCTCTGTCGTCACTGAAAATGCCTGTGGTAATTTTGGGTGACTTTAACATTGATTTGTTGCAACCGGCTAACACATCAGTTAATGAATATGTCGACCTGTTATCGATGTATGGCTTTTCAAACAATATTGCTCTGCCTACTCGCGTCTCTGCATCCAGTGAAGCCTTGATTGATTTGTGTCTGACTAATCATGATGAAAGTGACGTGAAAGCGGGAGTGCTTGTAAGTGAGATTAGTGATCATTTACCTTTGTTCTGCTTCATTCCTAAGCGCACCTTTCCACAGGTTACCATAGAACACTCTACAAAAACTACGCGGGTGATAACTAATCGCGCGATAGATAATTTCCGTCAATATATTGCATCTGTAAACTAGTATGAAATTTTAGATAAAAATAAGTCTGATTCAAACCTTTTATACAACAGTTTTCTCGAGAAAATTATTGAAATTTACGTACGTTCTTTTCCTTTGGTAACTGTTAGAAAGTTTAAGAAAGCGACGAAACCCTGGGTTACCTACGACTTAGTCAAGAGAATGAAAGCACGAGATAACCACTTCAGCAACTTCCTGAAATATAAGGACGTAGAAATTCTTAAGCAATATAAAAAGGTCAGGAACAGGCTAAATGCCGACATAAAAAAGTCACGTGTTGACTACTACGCTAACAAATTTAGGGACATTCTTTATGATCCTAAAAAAACTTGGCGCACCCTAAATGACCTATTGCGGCACACAAAAAATAGCATTCCCCAGGAATTTGCGTACGGCGATAAAGTGCTAAGCGGTAAATCCCTCGCTGAATTATTCAATCAGCAGTTCTTGTGCTTCGGCTCGTTTGACTCGGAAGTTAGCAACAACTTTACGGACTATATTAACAACAGTTTGCAAAATACTATGTATCTTCGTCCTGTTACACCTGCAGAAATAGCACACATTATTAGCAATTTAAAGAACAGCTCTTCTTGTGGTTATGACGGTATGAAAGTAGCACCGATTAAAGCAGTCGCCGATTTATTATGCAATGTTCTTGGTGACATAACAAATATTGTGTCTTCTACAGGCACATTTCCGGATAACATTAAAATTGCTAGGATCGTCGTCTTGCATAAACGTGGCGCAACTGATTGCATTACTAAATTTCGGCCGATATCCATACTTCCAGTTTTTTCTAAAATTATTGAAAAAGCCTTAAATACCAGAATAAGTGGACACATGTAAAAACATAACCTTATATCCCCGAATCAGTATGGTTTTCAAAGGGGTAAATCCACTGAATCTGCGTTACTTCAAATACGTGATAAAATTGTTGCCAATATAGAAAACCAACAATACACAATAGGCTTATTTTTAGACTTTAATAAAGCATTTGATTCAACTAAACATGACATATTTTTTTCCAAATTACCCTTTTATGGAATTAGAGGCATTGCTTTAGACTTATTGCGTAGCTATCTATCTCACCGTTCCCGATTTGTGGAAATCAACAGCATAAAATCAGATTTAGCAGACATTAGGTACGGCGTTCCGCAGGGTTCTATTATAGGTCCTACGAATATCCTGCTTTATATCAATGATATCTTGGAAATACCAGAAACACCTGCTCTTCTGTTATATGCCGATGATACAAACCTTTTTTTCTCCTCTGATAACATCTCTACTCTAATTCCTCTTATTAACAACTGGGTAGATTCCCTTTCAGCATGGTTATCGGCTAATCAGTTGAGCCTAAATGTTAAAAAAACAAAGTATATTGTTTTTACTCCTATTAATAGGCCAGTTAATTTCGCATCTTCTTTAATATTTGAATCTCAACCACTTGAAAGGGTTTTCCAGTACAAGTTCTTGGGTGTATTCTTCCATGAAAATCTACAGTGGACGCATCACGTAAGTGCCATTAAACTTAGCATAGCACAATTAATTGGTATGCTCAATAAGCATTGCACGCTGTTACCTTTATAACTTAAACGTCAGGTATACTTTTTACTATTCATTCTAGATTACACTATAGTCTTACTTATCTGGGGCGTCACTTCTTGGGCTAACTTGGAAACTCTATTCCGAATGCAGAAAAAGTGTCTTCGTACTATTCATAACCTCTCGATGTACGAACATACCTCTGAGTACTTTCACCAGGACAATATTTTGAGTGCCACTAATCTATATTAACAAAAGTTATCCGAAAAATGCATTTTTAGAATTCATAAGTAATCGTGATAACTTTTTTTATATATACTAATACCACAACTAACTACACCTTAAGAGCTAGAAACTTTATTAAGGTTAAAATTAGAACAAACTACGGCAATCAGCTTTAACAGTGGCATGTTCCTAATTTACTTAATAGTGAGCATGCTTTATTTGATATCATGCAAGATTCTTCAACCATTTCAATATTCAAAAAGAAATCGAGACTATATTTTTCCAATAATTGACTTTTGGCCATTCTGTATCTTTATTTCTTCATTTGCATTATTTACACCTATTAGGTTGCATTGACTTATTCTATGTATAATTGTGTCTATTGTATATATAAGTATGTATATGTGTGTATTATGTGTATACATTTTTTTGTGCACTGTTGTCTGCTGTGCTCGTGGCGCCAGGGGCCTAGTCAGGCGGGTATAGTCTCGCCTCTTGCTCCGGCGCCATGACAATTTTTTATTGTCAGAATTATAATAAACTTCAAACTTCAAACATCGCTCAGTGTGCCCCCCTGCCCAGTGCCAAAGAACGAAACCTGACTCGATTTAAAGCAGTGTGACATCATTGTTGCAGCAGCTACCGATGTTACGCTGGGGGCAGTGAACAATGGTTGATTGGTTCCACACGTGCTGATGCCGTGTTGCTCGATGTTAATTGTGCTGAAGCCGTGTTGCTCGATGTTCCTTGTAGCGCCGTAACTCCAAGTATTACCGTAATTCAGCGTTTTCAGGTCGCTCTCTTAAATGCAGGTGTTCACTCGAGCAATGCAGTCTGGTAGAACAAAGCCAAGAGCCTGAACCAAAAAGATGAAATGGTTCCTCAACGTCACCTCGCTCAGGGTGCCACCATGGCTAGTTCCAAAGAACGAAACATGACACTGATTTGAAGCAGTGTGAAGTCAATGTTGCAGAAGCTGTCGATGTTACGCTGGGGGCCGTGAACAGTGGGGGATCGGTTCCACAGGTGTTGATGCCGTGTTGCTCGATGTTCCTTGTAGCGTCGTAAGTCTCGGTATTGCAGTAATTAAGCGTATTCAGGTCGCTGTCATAAATGCAGGTGTTCACTCGAGCAATGCAGCATGGTAGAACGAAGCCAAGAACCTGAACCAAAAAGACGAAAATGGTTCATCTACATCACATCGCTCAGTGTGTCCTCCTGCCCAGTGCCAAAGAACGAAACGTGACTCGATTTAAAGCAGTGTGACATCAATGTTGCAACAGCTACCGATGTTACGCTGGGGGTCGTGAACAGTGGTGGATCGGTTCCACAGGTGCTGATGCAGCGTTGCTTGAAGTTCCTTGTAGCGTCGTAACTCTCGGCATTACAAAAATTCAGCGTTTTCATGTCGCTTTCGTATATGCAGGTGTTCACTCGAGCAATGCAGCCTAGTAGAACGAAGCCAAGAACCTGAACCAAAAACAAGAAATTGTTCCTCATCATCGTCGCGCTCAGGGTGTCACCACGCCCAGTGTCAAAGAAAGAAACGTGACTCGATTTAAAGCAGTGTGACGTCAATGTTGCAGCAGCTGCCCATGTTACGCTGGTAGCCGTGAACAGTGGTGGAAGGGTTCTACAGGTGCTGATGCCGTGTTGCTCGATATTCCTTGTAGCATCGTAAGTCTCGGTTTTACAGTAATTCAGCGTTTTCAGGTCACTGTCGTAAATGAAGGTGTTCACTCGAGCAATGCAGCCTGGTAGAACGAAGCAAAGAATCTGAATCAAAAAGACAAAAGGTTCCTCAACATCACCTCGCTCAGGGTGCCACCATGCCCAGTTCCAAAGAACGAAACGTGACTTGATTTAAAGCAGTGTGACGTCAATTTTGCAGCAGCTACCAATGTTACGTTGGGGTCCGTGAACAGTGGTGGATCGGTTCCACAGGTGCTGAAGCCGTGTTGCTCGATGTTCCTTGTAGCGTCGTAACTCTCGGCATTACTGTAATGCAGCGTTTTCATGTCGCTTTCGTATATGCAGATGTTCACTCGAGCAATGCAGCCTAGTAGAACGAAGCCAAGAACCTGAACCAAAAAGACGAATTGGCGCCTCAACATCACCACGCTCAAGGTGTCACCATGCCCAGTGCCATAGAACAAAACGTGACTCGATTTAAAGCAGTGAGGCGTCAATGTTGCGGCAGCAGCCCATGTTACGCTTGTGGCGTTGAAAGGTGGTGGATCGGTTCCACAGGTGCAGATGCCGTGTTGCTCGATGTTCCTTGTAGCGTCGTAACTTTCGGTTTTACAACAATTCAGCAATTCCAGATCACTGTCGTAAATGCAGTTGTTCACTCGAGCAATGCGCCTGGTAGAACGAAGCAAAGATCCTGAATTAAAAAGACAACTGGTTCCTCAACATCACCTCGCTCAGGGTGCCACCATGCGCAGTGCCAAAAAACAAAACGTGACACTGATTTAAAGCAGTGTGAAGTCAATGTTGCAGGCGCTGCGATGTTACGCTGGGGGCCGTGAACAATGGTGGATCGGTTAAACAAGTGCTGAAGACGTGTTGCTCGATGTTCCTTGTATCTTTGTGACTCTCGGCATTACAGTGATTCAGCGTTTTCATGTCGCTTTCGTAAATGCAGGTGTTCAATCGAGCAATGCAGCCTGGTAGGACGAAGCCAAGAACCTGAACCAAAAAGACGAAAATGGTTCATCTACATTACCTCGCTCAGTGTGCCCCCTGCCCAGTGCCAAAGAACGAAACGTGACTCGATTTAAAGCAGTGTGACATCAATGTTGCGGCAGCTACCGATTTTACGCTGGGGGCCGTAAACAGTGGTGGATCGGTTCCACAGGTGCTGATGCTGCGTTGCTTGAAGTTCCTGGTAGCGTCGTAACTCTCGGCATTACAAAAATTCAGCGTTTTCATGTTGCTTACGTATATGCAGGTGTTCATTCGACCAATGCAGCCTAGTAGAACGAAGCCAAGAACCTGAACCAAAAACACGAAATTGTTCCTCAAAATCACCCCGCTCAGGGTATCACCATGGCCAGTGCCAAAGAAAGAAACGTGACTCGATTTAAAGCAGTGTGACATCAATGTTGCAGCAGCTGCCCATGTTACGCTGGTAGCCGTGAACAGTGGTGGATCGGTTCTACAGGTGCTGATGCCGTGTTGCTCGATATTCCTTGTAGCATCTTAAGTCTCGGTTTTACAGTAATTCAGCGTTTTCGGGTCACTGTCGTAAATGAAGGTGTTCACTTGAGGGCACGGCACCTGGACAATCGGCAACATGTCTAAGCCTCCGATCCTGCTGTTACAGGTCCTGCCGTGGATTGTTGCCGCAAGCATTTCCACCTGTGGAACGTATGAAACACCATATTTCTACGCGACCCATCACGACAGCGATATCAGCGATAACCTGTTCAAGGGGCGTCTTCCGTCGATGACAGTGACGTCACCAGTGGCTAGCCTACAAAACGAACTGCGCGACGCCGGATCATTCAGAGGGCACGGCACCTGGACAATCGGCAACATGTCTAAGCCTCCGATCCTGCTGTTACAGGTTAGTTATTTGACTAATATTGGAAGTGTTAGGAGTGACAACCGCTTTCTGTAAGTTCTGCCGTGCCCTGGAAGATTGTTGACTGCTTTGACTGTTTTGAGTGACACTTCGTATATGTTATTGTCTTTGTTGGTTTCTGGTGATATTGAGGAAAACCCGGGGCCAAAGACTGCTGAAATGTTGCAGTATTTTCTAAAAAACCAGGCCACGTCGGATGCTAAAATAGATAAACTGAGAACAGAAATGACCGAACTTAATGCAAATGCGATATGATGACTGGATTTTTTTATATTATCGAAGAAATGAACAAACGAATGCAAACTTTAGAGACCCTTGTTCGTCAGCAGGCAGATAATTTGACTGAATACGAGAACAGGAGCAGAAGTAATAATCTTTTGGTTTTTGGTGTCAAAGAAGCAAAAGACGAATCAGATTCCGATCTGAGGGAAGCTGTGGTTCAGAAGATATTTAATGAAAAATTGGGCGTTCAGGCGAAAACTATAGACAGAATTCATCGTATAGGCAAGAAAAAAACTGGTAGCCATAGACCTGTCATTATGCACTTTTTCGACTCTAGAGAAAGAGAGTTGGTATTTAAGAATTGCGGGAAGTTGAAAGGCGGCCCGATAAGTGTAAGCCCAGACTATGCGAAGGAAACAGTAGCAGTACTAAATAAACTGGAAAAGTAGTAAAGCAGAAAGAGATAACGGAACAAAGGTCAAACTGATACATGATAAACTTAAGATTAACAACACCATTTACGCATGGGATCATGAACGACAAGAGCGTTGTCTGTACCGAACCCACCAAGATAAGATAGGACGACCCAAAGTTAACGATGAGTCTGCTGGTCATAGTTTGCTATCCCCGACCAAATCAACTGCAGATTCTGATGATCATAGCGATTGCTCGCAAATATAGCTCAGAATTATTCTGTTAAACGCGCGCAGTGTAGCAAACAAAACAACTGATTTAGAACATTTGCTAATTTTCGAGAACCCTGACTTATTGTAATAACCGAGACCTGGTTACATGAGGGAATTAGTAACGATAGCATTTTCCCACCAGGCTACCATGTTTTTAGATGGGATAGATATTCTAAAGAAGGGGGGGTGGCTATTGTTATAAAAAGCACAGTATCTGCAGTCGCTCTTAAATGCAGCCTTTCTGAAATTGTGTGGTGCAAGGTTTCTTGTGGTAACCTTGTACATTTAGTAGGTGTTGTGTACAGGCCGCCTTCTACATCTCCTGAATTTTTGGATGAATTGCTTTTGTTCCTTAACTCTCATGTAAATAAGAACACCAGACTAATAATGGCTGGCGACTTTAATTTGCCACATATTAATTGGGAAACTTTGTCAACAGGTAATGTAGAAATAAGCAGTGCGAATAAAGTAATGGAAATTATGTTTACTCATAACCTTAAGCAAATAGTAAAGGATTTTACAAGGGTTACCTCGGGGTCCCAGTCATTGTTGGACTTGGTTTTCTTTCTTATGCACTAAAGTGGCAGACCACACTATATCTGTCAAGCCGGAATTATCTGACCACAAGATGATCTGTTTGATTGTGTGGTTGAACACACAAGTTCGCAAAAAATCGCATGTTTTAATACGGGTCAAAGATTACAGCCGGGCAGACGATACATCTATCTTAGACGTCTTAGAAGAAAACTTGAATCAGTTTGCAACTGCATCACAACATGAAAGTGTCGAGGAATTGTGCGAACGTTTTAAGGGCACACTAAAATATTGCATTGATAGGTTTGTTCCCACTCGCTCAAAGAAATCGAAGCAGCTCAATCCTTGGATCACTAGAGAGATCATTCAGTTAAAGCGCAAGGTAAAAGGGCTACGAAAGCAAAAAAATAGAGCGACAGAACTTTCAAACATCAAAAAGAAGCTCAAAACAGTGTTCTTAGATTCGAAAAAAACTTACTTCAATACAACACTGACTAATTTTCTCACAAGCTCTTCACAAAAGTTCTGGCGATATTTTTCAGCGAAAAAGAACGCAATCACACAGGTCATGGATGGGGACGATGAGGCGACTGATAAAAACGATATTGCAGATCTGTTTAATGATTTCTTCCAATCGGTCTTTAGTAGGGATGACAATGATATTGAGAGTGATCATACAACAATTTACCCGTTGCCATACTCAATGCACGAGATTCGCATCAATAGGGAGGGCATCTGTGAGCAGCTGCTGTCTCTGGACCTGAAGAAATCGAGCGGTCGCGATGAAATACCGACGGAATTCCTTAAACGGTATGCTGAGTGGCTATCATATCATTTGCAAATTTTATTTGAAACGTCATTGCGGGATCATTCTTTACCTCGTGACTGGCGCAGCGCAATAGTAGTTCCGGTATTTAAAGGCGGTTATCGATTTCTTCTAAAAAACTACAGGCCAGTTTCACTCACTTCCGTATGTTGCAAGGTTTATGAACACATACTAGCTAAACACTCCTTCATTTTTTGGAAATAAATGACCTATTGTGTCCATTTCAGCATGGTTTTCGGAGCGGCCTTTCGACAGTAACGCAGTTAATTGAAACAGTGAACGACTTTTGCAAGGCTATAGATGGACGTCAGCAGGTAGATGTTGTCTGTGTAGACTTCTCGAAGGCTTTCGATAAAGTTCCGCATCATAAGCTTCTTTTTAAACTACGCAGATTAGGAATCGCTGAAAATATAGTACTATGGATTCAGGCCTATCTAAGTAACCGCTGTCATGTTGTCAAAATAGAAAGTGCAGTATCGGATAGGCGTGAAGTTCTGTCGGGGGTGCCACAGGGCTCCGTTCTAGGTCCGCTTTTGTTTTTATTGTATATAAATGATATTTCTGCTATCGTCGAATCGCCTGTCAGAATGAAATTTTTGGCCGATGATTGTTTAATTTACTCTCCTGTGGCTTCCCCGGCAGATCAGATGAACATAAATAGGTGTCTTCAGTCGTTAAACTCGTGGTGCCTGAAATGGGGTATGGAAATAAACTACCAAAAATTAATTACATGCACGTAACAAGGAAGCAGAATGTTATGATGTTACAATACAATATCGGTAAAAAATTCCTTAGATCAAGTAAAGTGCCTCAAGTACTTGGGAGTGACATCAACAAATAATCTTGACTGGCGCACCCATACTGAAAATGTATATTTAAAAGCCTACCAGAAGGTCTGTTTCCTGAGGAGGAAGTTGCCGAATGCGACTAGAGAAATTAAATTGATTGCGTACAAGACGTTCTAGCGGCCAATCATAGAGTACGCAAGTGCAGTGTGGAGTCCTCATCAAAAGGGTTTAAAACGGCAACTGGAAAGATTGCAAAGGATGTCAGCACGTTTTATATGCTCTAAATACCGCCGCACTGATTCAGTCACAGCAATGCTAAAAGAGTGTCAGTTAGAATCACTAGAAGTAAGAAGAACAAAGCAGAAATTGAAACTTTTTTTTCTGATAATGAATGATAAAGTCAAAGTTAATAAACATCACTATGTTACACCTCCCCTGAAGCGTTGCCCTCGGAAAAATCACAGTAAGGTATTACAACCTATTATTACACGTACTGATGTCTATCGCTACTCCTTTTTTCCCGATGCTGTAGAAATTTGGAATCAACTACCAAGTGACGTTGTGGACCAAACAGATCTAGAAAAATTTGTGATAGGTGTGAACGCGTTCCTAGAAGATTGCTGTGCAAATCTGTAATTCTGTGCATTTGAGTGTTTTCTTTTTTTAGCGAAGAGAATTGCACTTGTGTTTCCCTCCCTGTAATGACCCTCAAGCAGAGGGTTAATAGTATGAATAAATAAATAAAAAAATGCAGCCTGGTAGAACGAAGCAAAGAATCTGAATCAGAAAGACAAAAGTTTCCTCAACTTCACCTCGCTCAGGGTGCCACCATGCCCAGTTCCAAAGAACGAAACGTGACTCGATTTAAAGCAGTGTGACGTCATTGTTGCAGCAGCTACCGATGTTACGTTGGGGTCCGTGAACAGTGGTGGATCGGTTCCCCAGGTGCTGAAGCCGTGTTGCTCGATGTTCCTTGTAGCGTCGTAACTCTCGGCATTAGAGTAATGCAGCGTTTTCATGTCGCTTTCGTATATACAGATGTTCACTCGAGCAATGCAGCTTAGTAGAACAAAGCCAAGAACCTGAACCAAAAAGACGAATTGGCGCCTCCACATCACCTCGGTCAAGGTGTCACCATGCCCAGTGCCATAGAACAAAACGTGACTCGATTTAAAGCAGTGAGGCGTCAATGTTGCGGCAGCAGCTCATGTTACGCTTGTGGCGTTGAAAAAAGGTGGATCGGTTCCACAGGTGCAGATGGCGTGTTGCTCGATGTTCCTTGCAGCGTCGTAACTCTCGGTTTTACAGTAATTCAGCAATTTCAGGTCATTGTCGTAAATGCAGTTGTTCACTCTAGCAATGCGCCTGGTAGAAAGAAGCAAAGAACCTGAATTAAAAAGACAAATGCTTCCTCAACATCACCTCGCTCAGGGTGCCACCATGCCCAGTGCCAAAGAACGAAACGTGAAACTGATTTAAAGCAGTGTGAAGTCGTTTCAGGCGCTGCCGATGTTACGCTGCGGGCCGTGAACAGTGGTGGATCGGTTACACAAGTGCTGAAGCCGTGTTGCTCGATGTTCCTTGTATCTTCGTGACTCACGGCATTACAGTAATTCAGCGTTTTCATGTCGCTTTCGTAAATGCAGGTGTTCACTCAAGCAATGCAGCCTGGTAGAATGAAGCCAAGGACATGAACCAAAAAGACGAAATGGTCCCTCAACATCACCTCGCTCAGGGTGCCACATGCCCAGTGCCAAATAACGAATCACGACTCGATTTAAAGCAGTGTTACGTCAATGTTGCAGCAGCTGCTGATGATACGCTGGTGGCCGATAACATTGGTGGATCGGTTCCACAGGTACTGATGCCGTTTTGCTCGATGTTTCTTGTAGCGTCGTAACTCTTGGTATCACAGTAATTCAGCGTTTTCAAGTCGCTGTCGTAAATGCAGGTGTTCACTCCAGCAATGCAGCCTGGTAGAACGAAGCAAAGAACCTGAATCAAAAAGACAAATGGTTCCTCAGCGTCACCTCGTGCAGGTTGCCACCATGCCCAGTTTCAAAGAACGAAATGTGACACTGATTTAAAGCAGTGTGAAGTCAATGTTGCAGTAGCTGCCGATGTTACGCTCGGGCCATGAACAATGGCGGATCGGTTCTTTAGGTGCTGGTGCCGTGTTGCTCGATGTTCCTTGTAGCGTCGTAACTCTCGGTATTACAGTAATTCAGCGTTTTCAGGCCGCTGTCGTAAAAGGCAGGTGTTCACTCAAGCAATGCAGCCTGGTAGGACGAAGCCCAGAACCTGATCCAAAAAGACGAAATGGTTCCTCAACATCACCTCGCTCAGGGTGTCACCATGCCTAGTGCCAAATAACGAAACTCGACTCGATTTAAAGCAGTGTCACGGCAATGTTGCAGCAGCTGCCGATGATACTCTGGTGGCCGTTAACACTGGTAGATCGGTTCCACAGTTGGTGATGCCATGTTGCTCGATGTTTCTTGCAGCGTCCTAACTCTCGGTATTACAGTAATTCAGCGTTTTCAGGTCGCTGTGGTAAATGCAGGTGTTCACTCGAGTATGCAGCCTGGTAGAACGAAGCCAAGAACCTGAACCAAAAAGACGAAATGGTTCATCGACAAAGCAGCAGACTTGCGTATCTTCGATAATCTAACTGCGATGAACAAAAGGCTTTTATGGCTAGCGCAAACGAAGGGAAAGGAAATGAAGTACTGCTTCGTGTGGCAAAAGAATGGCCATGGTTTTGCACGAAAGAATAAAGGCGACAGTGTCATTCGAATCAGCAGAGAAAGTTACCTCGCGAACATGGTTTAATGTTAGCGCTTCAGGCATTGTTTGATAAATTTTATTTTCTTCCGCATGGCGGTTTCATGTTCGAAGTCTTATCTCGATTTCGTTTTTTTCGTGTTTTGCTTCTGAGAAGAGTAAGCACTCCAAGTTCTTTTCCTTTTATCACCTAAACGCGCAGAGTCTGCGGAACAAAGAGGACCAATTAAACACATTCTTCATGTCCTTAGGCTTTGAGTTTGATATTTTGGCCTTTACGGAAACTTGGTACAATACCACTGAAGATGTAATCCACATCAATGGTTACAAATCTGAATGCCTGAGCAGGGGTAGTAAAAAAGAATGTGGGGTTGCTTTATACATAAAAAGCGCTGTTCATTATAAAGTAATGACTGAACACTGTGCTATGTTGTCCGACTACGAAATTCTTTTTGTCAGATGCAGAACTCTCGTAATTGGCGTTGTTGATAGGCCTCCCGGTGGGCCTCTGGTTGAATTTTTCCGTCGATTTGAAACATTGCTTGATTCTCTGTCGTCACTGAAAATGCCTGTGGTAATTTTGGGTGACTTTAACATTGATTTGTTGCAACCGGCTAACACATCAGTTAATGAATTTGTCGACCTGTTATCAATGTATGTCTTTTCAAACAATACTGCTCTGCCTACTCGCGTCTCTGCATCCAGTGAAACCTTGATTGATTTGTGTCTGACTAATCATGATGAAAGTGACGTGAAAGCGGGAGTGCTTGTAAGTGAGATTAGTGATCATTTACCTTTGTTCTGCTTCATTCCTAAGCGCACCTTTCCACAGGTTACCATAGAACACTCGACAAAAACTATGCGGGTGATAACTAATCGCGCGATACATAATTTCCGTCAAAATATTGCATATGTAAACTAGAATGAAATTTTAGATAAAAATAAGTCTGATTCAAACCTTTTATACAACAGTTTTCTCGAGAAAATTATTGAAATTTACGTACGTTCTTTTCCTAATGGTAACTGTTAGAAAGTTTAAGAAAGCGAGGAAACCCTGGGTTACCTACGACTTAGTCAAGAGAATGAAAGCACGAGATAACCTCTTCAGCAACTTCCTGAAATATAAGGACGTAGAGATTCTTAAGCAATATAAAAAGGTCAGGAACAGGCTAAATGCCGACATAAAAAAGTAGCGTGTTGACTACTACGCTAACAAATTTACGGACATTCTTTATGAACCTAAAAATACTTGGCGCACCCTAAAGGACCTATTGCGGCACACAAAAAATAGCATTCCCCAGGAACTTGCGTACGGCGATAAAGTGCTAAGCGGTAAATCCCTCGCTGAAGTATTCAATCAGCAGTTCTCGTGCTTCCGCTCCTTTGACTCAGAAGTTAGCAACAACTTTACGGACTATATTAACACCAGTCTGCAAAATAATATGTATCTTCGTCCTGTTACACCTACAGAAATAGCACATATTATTAGCAATTTAAAGAACAGCTCTTCTTGTGGTTATGACGGTATTAAAGTAGCACCGATTAAAGCAGTCGCGGATTTATTATGCAAAGTTCTTTGTGACATAACAAATATTGTGTCTTTTACAGGCACATTTCCGGATAACATTAAAATTGCTAGGATCGTCGTCTTGCATAAAGGTGGCGCAACTGATTGCATTACTAATTACCGTCCGATATCCATACTTCCAGTTTTTTCTAAAATTATTGAAAAAGCCTTAAATTCCAGAATAACTGGACACATGCAAAAACATATCCTTATATCCCCGAATCAGTATGGTTTTCAAAGGGGTAAATCCACTGAATCTGCGTTACTTGAAATACGTGATAAAATTGTTGCCAATATAGAAAACCAACAATACACAATAGGCCTACTTTTAGACTTTAATAAAGCATTTGATTCAATTAGACATGACATACTTTTTCCAAATTACCCTTTTATGGAATTAGAGGCATTGCTTTAGACTTATTGCGTAGCTATCTATCACACCGTTCCCAATTTGTGGAAATCAACAGCATAAAATCAGATTTAGCAGACATTAGGTACGGCGTTCCGCAGGGTTCTATTATAGGTCCTACGATTTTCCTGCTTTATATCAATGATATCGTGGCAATACCAGAAACACCCGATATTGTGTTATATGCCAATGATACAAACGTTTTTTTCTCCTCTGATAACATCTCTACTCTAATTCCTTTTATTAACAACTGGTTAGATTCCCTTTCAGCATGGTTATCGGCTAATCAGTTGAGCCTAAATGTTAAAAAACAAAGTATATTGTTTTTACTCCTATTATTAAGCCAGTTAATTTCGCATCTTCTTTAATATTTGAATCTCAACCACTTGAAAGGGTTTCCCAGTACAAGTTCTTGGGTGTATTCTTCCAAGAAAATCTACGGTGATCGCATCACGTATGTGACATTAAACGTAGCATAGCACAATTAATTGGTATGCTCAATAAGCATCGCACGCTGTTACCTTTAAAACTTAAACGTCAGTTATACTTTTTACTATTCATTCTAGATTACACAATAGTCTTACTTAACTGGGGCGTCACTTCTAGGGCTAACTTGGAAACTCTATTCCGAATGCAGAAAAAGTGTCTTCGTGTTATTCATAACCTCTCGATGTACGAACATACCTCGAGTACTTTCACCAGGAGAATATTTTGAGTGTCTCTAATCTATATAAACAAAAGTTATCCGAAAAAGCATTTTTAGAAATCATAAGTAATCGTGATAACTTTTGTTCTATATATAATAATACCTCAACTAACTGCACCTTAAGAGCTAGAAACTTTATTAAGGTTAAAACTAGAACAAACTACGGCAATCAGCTTTTACAGTGGCATGTTCCTAATTTACTTAATAGTGAGCATGCTTTATTTGATATTATGCAAGATTCCTCAACCATTTCAATATTCAAAAAGAAATCGAAACTATATTATTCCAATAATTGACTTTTGGCCTTTCTGAATCTTTATTTCTTCATTTGCATATTTACACCTATTAAGGTGCATTGACTTATTGTATGTATATTTGTCTCAATTGTATATATAAGTATGTTTATGTGTGTATTATGTGTATACACTTTTTTTTGTGCACTGTTGTCTGCTGTCTCGTGGCGCCAGGGGCCTAGACAGGTGGGTATCGTCTCGCCTCTTGCTCCGGCGCCATGACAATCTTGTATTGTCAGAATTATAATAAACTTCATACTTGAAACATCGCTCAGTGTGCCCCCCTGGCCAGTGCCAAAGAACGAAACGTGACTCGATTTAAAGCAGTGTGACATCAATGTTGCAGCAGCTACCGATGTTACGCTGGGGGCAGTGAACAATGGTTGATTGGTTCCACATGTGCTGATGCCGTGTTGCTCGATGTTAATTGTTCGGAAGCCGTGTTGCTCGATGTTCCTTGTAGCGCCGTAAATCCAAGAATTACCATAATTCAGCGTTTTCAGGTCGCTCTCTTAAATGCAGGTGTTCACTCGGGCAATGCAGTCTGGTAGAACAAAGCCAAGAGCCTGAACCAAAAAGATGAAATGGTTCCTTAACATCACCTCGCTCAGGGTGCCACCATGCCCAGTTCCAAAGAACGAAACGTGACACTGATTTAAAGCAGTGTGACGGCAATGTTGCAGCAGCTGCCGATGTTAAGCTGGGCGCCGTGAACAGAGGTGGATCGGTTCCACAGGTGCTGATACCCTGTTGCTCGATGTTTCTTGTAGCGTCGTAAGTCTCGGTATTACAGTAATTCAGCGTTTTCAGGTCGCTGTCGTAAATGCAGGTGTTCACTCCAGTAATGCAGCCTGGTAGAACGAAGCCAAGAACCTGAACCAAAAAGTCGAAATTGTTCCTCAACATTACCTCGCTCAGGGTGCCACCATGCCCAGTGCCAAATAAAAAAACGTGACTCGATTTAAAGCAGTGTGACGTCAATGTTGCAGCAGCTGCGGTTGTTACGCTGAGGGCAGTGAACAATTGTGGATCTGTGCCACACGTGCTGATGCCGTGTTGCTATATGTTCCTTCCAGCGTCGTAACTCTTGGTATCATAGTAATTCAGCGTTTTCGGGTCACTGTCTGAAATCCAGGTGTTCTCTGGAGCAATCTAGCCTGGTAGAACGAAGCCAAGAACCTGAACCCAAAAGACGAAATGGTTCCTCAACATCACCTCGCTCAGGGTGTCACCATGCCTAGTGCCTAATAACGAAACTCGACTCGATTTAAAGCAGTGGTACGACAATGTTGCAGCAGCTGCCGATGATACGCTGGTGGCCGTTAACCGTGGGGATCGGTTCCACAGTTGGTGATGCCACGTTGCTCGATGTTTCTTGTAGCGTCCTAACTCTCGGTATTACAGTAATTCAGCGTTTTCAGGTCACTCTGGTAAATGCAGGTGTTCACTCGAGCAATGCAGCCTGGTAGAACGAAGCCAAGAACCTGAACCAAAAAGACGAAATGGTTCATCAACAAAGCAGCAGACTTGCGAATCTTCGATAATCTAACTGCGATGAACAAAAGGCTTTTATGGCTAGCGCAAGCGAAGGGAAAGGAAATGAAGTACTGCTTCGCGTGGCAAAAGAATGGCCATGTTTTTTCACGAAAGAATAAAGGCGACAGTGTCATTCGAATCAGCAGTGAAAGTTACTCGCGAACTTGGTTTAATGTTAGCGCTTCAGGCATTGTTTGATAAATTTTATTTTCTTCCGCATGGCGGTTTCATGTTCGAAGTCTTATCTTGATTTCGTTTTTTTCGTGATTTTGCTTCTGAGAAGAGTAGGCACTCGAAGTTCTTTTCCTTTTATCACTTAAACGCGCAGAGTATACGGAACAAAGAGGACCAATTAAACACATTCTTCATGTCCTTAGGCTTTGAGTTTGATATTTTGGCCTTTACGGAAACTTGCTACAATACCACTGAAGATGTAATCCACATCAATGGTTACAAATCTGAATGCCTGAGCAGGTGTAGTAAAAAAGGAGGTGGGGTTGCTTTATACATAAAAAGCGCTGTTCATTATGAAGTAATGGCTGAACACTGTGCTATGTTGTCCGACTACGAAATTCTTTTTGTCAGATGCAGAACTTTCGTAATTGGCGTTGTTTCTAGGCCTCCCGGTGGGCCTCTGGTTGAATTTTTCCGTCGAATTGAAACATTGCTTGATTCTCTGTCGTCACTGAAAATGCCTGTGGTAATTTTGGGTGACTTTAACATTGATTTGTTGCAACCGGCTAACACATCAGTTAATGAATATGTCGACCTGTTATCGATGTATGGCTTTTCAAACAATATTGCTCTGCCTACTCGCGTCTCTGCATCCAGTGAAGCCTTGATTGATTTGTGTCTGACTAATCATGATGAAAGTGACGTGAAAGCGGGAGTGCTTGTAAGTGAGATTAGTGATCATTTACCTTTGTTCTGCTTCATTCCTAAGCGCACCTTTCCACAGGTTACCATAGAACACTCGACAAAAACTACGCGGGTGATAACTAATCGCGCGATAGATAATTTCCGTCAATATATTGCATCTGTAAACTTGTATGAAATTTTAGATAAAAATAAATCTGATTCAAACCTTTTATACAACAGTTTTCTCGAGAAAATTATTGAAATTTACGTACGTTCTTTTCCTTTGGTAACTGTTAGAAAGTTTAAGAAAGCGACGAAACCCTGGGTTACCTACGACTTAGTCAAGAGAATGAAAGCACGAGATAACCACTTCAGCAACTTCCTGAAATATAAGGACGTAGAAATTCTTAAGCAATATAAAAAGGTCAGGAACAGGCTAAATGCCGACATAAAAAAGTCACGTGTTGACTACTACGCTAACAAATTTAGGGACATTCTTTATGATCCTAAAAAAACTTGGCGCACCCTAAATGACCCATTGCGGCACACAAAAAATAGCATTCCCCAGGAATTTGCGTACGGCGATAAAGTGCTAAGCGGTAAATCCCTCGCTGAATTATTCAATCAGCAGTTCTTGTGCTTCGGCTCGTTTGACTCGGAAGTTAGCAACAACTTTACGGACTATATTAACAACAGTTTGCAAAATACTATGTATCTTCGTCCTGTTACACCTACAGAAATAGCACACATTATTAGCAATTTAAAGAACAGCTCTTCTTGTGGTTATGACGGTATTAAAGTAGCACCGATTAAAGCAGTCGCGGATTTATTATGCAATGTTCTTGGTGACATAACAAATATTGTGTCTTCTACAGGCACATTTCCGGATAACATTAAAATTGCTAGGATCGTCGTCTTGCATAAACGTGGCGCAACTGATTGCATTACTAAATTTCGGCCGATATCCATACTTCCAGTTTTTTCTAAAATTATTGAAAAAGCCTTAAATACCAGAATAAGTGGACACATGTAAAAACATAACCTTATATCCCCGAATCAGTATGGTTTTCAAAGGGGTAAATCCACTGAATCTGCGTTACTTCAAATACGTGATAAAATTGTTGCCAATATAGAAAACCAACAATACACAATAGGCTTATTTTTAGACTTTAATAAAGCATTTGATTCAACTAAACATGACATATTTTTTTCCAAATTACCCTTTTATGGAATTAGAGGCATTGCTTTAGACTTATTGCGTAGCTATCTATCTCACCGTTCCCGATTTGTGGAAATCAACAGCATAAAATCAGATTTAGCAGACATTAGGTACGGCGTTCCGCAGGGTTCTATTATAGGTCCTACGAATATCCTGCTTTATATCAATGATATCTTGGAAATACCAGAAACACCTGCTATTCTGTTATATGCCGATGATACAAACCATTTTTTCTCCTCTGATAACATCTCTACTCTAATTCCTCTTATTAACAACTGGTTAGATTCATTTTCAGCATGGTTATCGGCTAATCAGTTCAGCCTAAATGTTAAAAAAACAAAGTATATTGTTTTACTCCTATTAATAAGCCAGTTAATTTCGCATCTTTAATATTTGAATCTCAACCACTTGAAAGGGTTTCCCAGTACAAGTTCTTGGGTGTATTCTTCCATGAAAATCTACGGTGGACGCATCACGTAAGTGCCATTAAACGTAGCATAGCACAATTAATTGGTATGCTCAATAAGCATTGCACGCTGTTACCTTTATAACTTAAACGTCAGGTATACTTTTTACTATTCATTCTAGATTACACTATAGTCTTACTTATCTGGGGCGTCACTTCTTGGGCTAATTTGGAAACTCTATTCCGAATGCAGAAAAACTGTCTTCGTATTATTCATAACCTCTCGATGTACGAACATACCTCTGAGTACTTTCACCAGGACAATATTTTGAGTGCCACCAATCTATATAAACAAAAGTTATCCGAAAAAGCATTTTTAGAATTCATAAGTAATCGTGATAACTTTTTTTCTATATATACTAATACCACAACTAACTACACCTTAAGAGCTAGAAACTTTATTAAGGTTAAAACTAGAACAAACTATGGCAATCAGCTTTAACAGTGGCATGTTCCTAATTTATTTAATAGTGAGCATGCTTTATTTGATATCATGCAAGATTCCTCAACCATTTCAATATTCAAAAAGAAATCGAAACTATATTTTTTCAATAATTGACTTTTGGCCTTTCTGTATCTTTATTTCTTCATTTGCATTATTTATACCTATTAGGTTGCATTGACTTATTCTATGTATAATTGTGTCTATTGTATATATAAGTATGTATATGTGTGTATTATGTGTATACATTTTTTTGTGCACTGTTGTCTGCTGTGCTCGTGGCGCCAGGGGCCTAGTCAGGCGGGTATAGTCTCGCCTCTTGCTCCGGCGCCATGACAATTTTGTATTGTCAGAATTATAATAAACTTCAAACTTCAAACATCGCTCAGTGTGCCCCCCTGCCCAGTGCCAAAGAACGAAACCTGACTCGATTTAAAGCAGTGTGACATCATTGTTGCAGCAGCTACCGATGTTACGCTGGGGGCAGTGAACAATGGTTGATTGGTTCCACACGTGCTGATGCCGTGTTGCTCGATGTTAATTGTTCTGAAGCCGTGTTGCTCGATGTTCCTTGTAGCGCCGTAACTCCAAGTATTACCGTAATTCAGCGTTTTCAGGTCGCTCTCTTAAATGCAGGTGTTCACTCGAGCAATGCAGTCTGGTAGAACAAAGCCAAGAGCCTGAACCAAAAAGATGAAATGGTTCCTCAACATCACCTCGCTCAGGGTGCCACCATGGCTAGTTCCAAAGAACGAAACATGACACTGATTTGATGCAGTGTGAAGTCAATGTTGCAGAAGCTGTCGATGTTACGCTGGGGGCCGTGAACAGTGGGGGATCGGTTCCACAGGTGTTGATGCCGTGTTGCTCGATGTTCCTTGTAGCGTCGTAAGTCTCGGTATTGCAGTAATTAAGCGTATTCAGGTCGCTGTCATAAATGCAGGTGTTCACTCGAGCAATGCAGCATGGTAGAACGAAGCCAAGAACCTGAACCAAAAAGACGAAAATGGTTCATCTACATCACATCGCTCAGTGTGTCCTCCTGCCCAGTGCCAAAGAACGAAACGTGACTCGATTTAAAGCAGTGTGACATCAATGTTGCAACAGCTACCGATGTTACGCTGGGGGTCGTGAACAGTGGTGGATCGGTTCCACAGGTGCTGATGCAGCGTTGCTTGAAGTTCCTTGTAGCGTCGTAACTCTCGGCATTACAAAAATTCAGCGTTTTCATGTCGCTTTCGTATATGCAGGCGTTCACTCGAGCAATGCAGCCTAGTAGAACGAAGCCAAGAACCTGAACCAAAAACAAGAAATTGTTCCTCATCATCGTCGCGCTCAGGGTGTCACCACGCCCAGTGTCAAAGAAAGAAACGTGACTCGATTTAAAGCAGTGTGACGTCAATGTTGCAGCAGCTGCCCATGTTACGCTGGTAGCCGTGAACAGTGGTGGAACGGTTCTACAGGTGCTGATGCCGTGTTGCTCGATATTCCTTGTAGCATCGTAAGTCTCGGTTTTACAGTAATTCAGCGTTTTCAGGTCACTGTCGTAAATGAAGGTGTTCACTCGAGCAATGCAGCCTGGTAGAACGAAGCAAAGAATCTGAATCAAAAAGACAAAAGGTTCCTCAACATCACCTCGCTCAGGGTGCCACCATGCCCAGTTCCAAAGAACGAAACGTGACTTGATTTAAAGCAGTGTGACGTCAATTTTGCAGCAGCTACCAATGTTACGTTGGGGTCCGTGAACAGTGGTGGATCGGTTCCACAGGTGCTGAAGCCGTGTTGCTCGATGTTCCTTGTAGCGTCGTAACTCTCGGCATTACTGTAATGCAGCGTTTTCATGTCGCTTTCGTATATGCAGATGTTCACTCGAGCAATGCAGCCTAGTAGAACGAAGCCAAGAACCTGAACCAAAAAGACGAATTGGCGCCTCAACATCACCACGCTCAAGGTGTCACCATGCCCAGTGCCATAGAACGAAACGTGACTCGATTTAAAGCAGTGAGGCGTCAATGTTGCGGCAGCAGCCCATGTTACGCTTGTGGCGTTGAAAGGTGGTGGATCGGTTCCACAGGTGCAGATGCCGTGTTGCTCGATGTTCCTTGTAGCGTCGTAACTCTAGGTTTTACAACAATTCAGCAATTCCAGATCACTGTCGTAAATGCAGTTGTTCACTCGAGCAATGCGCCTGGTAGAACGAAGCAAAGATCCTGAATTAAAAAGACAACTGGTTCCTCAACATCACCTCGCTCAGGGAGCCACCATGCGCAGTGCCAAAAAACAAAACGTGACACTGATTTAAAGCAGTGTGAAGTCAATGTTGCAGGCGCTGCGATGTTACGCTGGGGGCCGTGAACAATGGTGGATCGGTTAAACAAGTGCTGAAGACGTGTTGCTCGATGTTCCTTGTATCTTTGTGACTCTCGGCATTACAGTGATTCAGCGTTTTCATGTCGCTTTCGTAAATGCAGGTGTTCAATCGAGCAATGCAGCCTGGTAGGACGAAGCCAAGAACCTGAACCAAAAAGACGAAAATGGTTCATCTACATTACCTCGCTCAGTGTGCCCCCTGCCCAGTGCCAAAGAACGAAACGTGACTCGATTTAAAGCAGTGTGACATCAATGTTGCGGCAGCTACCGATTTTACGCTGGGGGCCGTAAACAGTGGTGGATCGGTTCCACAGGTGCTGATGCTGCGTTGCTTGAAGTTCCTGGTAGCGTCGTAACTCTCGGCATTACAAAAATTCAGCGTTTTCATGTTGCTTACGTATATGCAGGTGTTCATTCGACCAATGCAGCCTAGTAGAACGAAGCCAAGAACCTGAACCAAAAACACGAAATTGTTCCTCAAAATCCCCCCGCTCAGGGTATCACCATGCCCAGTGCCAAAGAAAGAAACGTGACTCGATTTAAAGCAGTGTGACATCAATGTTGCAGCAGCTGCCCATGTTACGCTGGTAGCCGTGAACAGTGGTGGATCGGTTCTACAGGTGCTGATGCCGTGTTGCTCGATATTCCTTGTAGCATCTTAAGTCTCGGTTTTACAGTAATTCAGCGTTTTCGGGTCACTGTCGTAAATGAAGGTGTTCACTTGAGGGCACGGCACCTGGACAATCGGCAACATGTCTAAGCCTCCGATCCTGCTGTTACAGGTCCTGCCGTGGATTGTTGCCGCAAGCATTTCCACCTGTGGAACGTATGAAACACCATATTTCTACGCGACCCATCACGACAGCGATATCAGCGATAACCTGTTCAAGGGGCGTCTTCCGTCGATGACAGTGACGTCACCAGTGGCTAGCCTACAAAAGGAACTGCGCGACGCCGGATCATTCAGAGGGCACGGCACCTGGACAATCGGCAACATGTCTAAGCCTCCGATCCTGCTGTTACAGGTTAGTTATTTGACTAATATTGGAAGTGTTAGGAGTGACAACCGCTTTCTGTAAGTTCTGCCGTGCCCTGGAAGATTGTTGAATGCTTTGACTGTTTTGAGTGACACTTGGTATATGTTATTGTCTTTGTTGGTTTCTGGTGATATTGAGGAAAACCCGGGGCCAAAGACTGCTGAAATGTTGCAGTATTTTCTAAAAAACCAGGCCACGTCGGATGCTAAAATAGATAAACTGAGAACAGAAATGACCGAACTTAATGCAAATGCGATAGGATGACTGGATTTTTTGATATTATCGAAGAAATGAACAAACGAATGCAAACTTTAGAGACCCTTGTTCGTCAGCAGGCAGATAATTTGACTGAATACGAGAACAGGAGCAGAAGTAATAATCTTTTGGTTTTTGGTGTCAAAGAAGCAAAAGACGAATCAGATTCCGATCTCAGGGAAGCTGTGGTTCAGAAGATATTTAATGAAAAATTGGGCGTTCAGGCGAAAACTATAGACAGAATTCATCGTATAGGCAAGAAAAAAACTGGTAGCCATAGACCTGTCATTATGCACTTTTTCGACTCTAGAGAAAGAGAGTTGGTATTTAAGAATTGCGGGAAGTTGAAAGGCGGCCCGATAAGTGTAAGCCCAAACTATGCGAAGGAAACAGTAGCAGTACTAAAAAAACTGGAAAAGTAGTAAAGCAGAAAGAGATAACGGAACAAAGGTCAAACTGATACATGATAAACTTAAGATTAACAACACCATTTACGCATGGGATCATGAACGACAAGAGCGTTGTCTGTACCGAACCCACCAAGATAAGATAGGACGACCCAAAGTTAACGATGAGTCTGCTGGTCATAGTTTGCTATCCCCGACCAAATCAACTGCAGATTCTGATGATCATAGCGATTGCTCGCAAATATAGCTCAGAATTATTCTGTTAAACGCGCGCAGTGCAGCAAACAAAACAACTGATTTAGAACATTTGCTAATTTTCGAGAACCCTGACTTATTGTTAATAACCGAGACCTGGTTACATGAGGGAATTAGTAACGATAGCATTTTCCCACCAGGCTACCATGTTTTTAGATGGGATAGATATTCTAAAGAAGGGGGGGTGGCTATTGTTATAAAAAGCACAGTATCTGCAGTCGCTCCTAAATGCAGCCTTTCTGAAATTGTGTGGTGCAAGGTTTCTTGTGGTAACCTTGTACATTTAGTAGGTGTTGTGTACAGGCCGCCTTCTACATCTCCTGAATTTTTGGATGAATTGCTTTTGTTCCTTAACTCTCATGTAAATAAGAACACCAGACTAATAATGGCTGGCGACTTTAATTTGCCACATATTAATTGGGAAACTTTGTCAACAGGTAATGTAGAAATAAGCAGTGCGAATAAAGTAATGGAAATTATGTTTACTCATAACCTTAAGCAAATAGTAAAGGATTTTACAAGGGTTACCTCGGGGTCCCAGTCATTGTTGGACTTTGTTTTCTTTCTTATGCACTAAAGTGGCAGAGCACACTATATCTGTCAAGCCGGAATTATCTGACCACAAGATGATCTGTTTGATTGTGTGGTTGAACACACAAGTTCGCAAAAAATCGCATGTTTTAATACGGGTCAAAGATTACAGCCGGGCAGACGATACATCTATCTTAGACGTCTTAGAAGAAAACTTGAATCAGTTTGCAACTGCATCACACCATGAAAGTGTCGAGGAATTGTGCGAACGTTTTAAGGGCACACTAAAATATTGCATTGATAGGTTTTTTCCCACTCGCTCAAAGAAATCGAAGCAGCTCAATCCTTGGATCACTAGAGAGATCATTCAGTTAAAGCGCAAGGTAAAAGGGCTACGAAAGCAAAAAAATAGAGCGACAGAACTTTCAAACATCAAAAAGAAGCTCAAAAGAGTGTTCTTAGATTCGAAAAAAACTTACTTCAATACAACACTGACTAATTTTCTCACAAGCTCTTCACAAAAGTTCTGGCGATATTTTTCAGCGAAAAAGAACGCAATCACACAGGTCATGGATGGGGACGATGAGGCGACTGATAAAAACGATATTGCAGATCTGTTTAATGATTTCTTCCAATCGGTCTTTAGTAGGGATGACAATGATATTGAGAGTGATCATACAACAATTTACCCGTTGCCATACTCAATGCACGAGATTCGCATCAATAGGGAGGGCATCTGTGAGCAGCTGCTGTCTCTGGACCTGAAGAAATCGAGCGGTCGCGATGAAATACCGACGGAATTCCTTAAACGGTATGCTGAGTGGCTATCATATTATTTGCAAATTTTATTTGAAACGTCATTGCGGGATCATTACCTCGTGACTGGCGCAGCGCAATAGTAGTTCCGGTATTTAAAGGCGGTTATCGATTTCTTCTAAAAAACTACAGGCCAGTTTCACTCACTTCCGTGTGTTGCAAGGTTTTTGAACACATAATAGCTAAACACTCCTTCATTTTTTGGAAATAAATGACCTATTGTGTCCATTTCAGCATGGTTTTCGGAGCGGCCTTTCGACAGTAACGCAGTTAATTGAAACAGTGAACGACTTTTGCAAGGCTATAGATGGACGTCAGCAGGTAGATGTTGTCTGTGTAGACTTCTCGAAGGCTTTCGATAAAGTTCCGCATCATAAGCTTCTTTTTAAACTACGCAGATTAAGAATCGCTGAAAATATAGTACTATGGATTCAGGCCTATCTAAGTAACCGCTGTCAAGTCTTCAAAATAGAAAGTGCAGTATCGAATAGGCGTGAAGTTCTGTCGGGGGTGCCACAGGGCTCCGTTCTAGGTCCGCTTTTGTTTTTATTGTATATAAATGATATTTTTGCTATCGTCGAATCGCCTGTCAGAATGAAACTTTTTGCCGATGATTGTTCAATTTACTCTCCTGTGGCTTCCCCGGCAGATGAGATGAACAAAAATAGGTGTCTTCAGTCGTTAAACTCGTGGTGCCTGAAATGGGGTATGGAAATAAACTACCAAAAATCTAATTACATGCACGTACCAAGGAAACAGAATGTTATGATGTTACGATACAATATCGTGAAAATTCCTTAGATCAAGTAAAGTGTCTCAAGTACTTGGGAGTGACATTAACAAATAATCTTGACTGGCGCACCGATATTGAAAATGTCTATTTAAAAGCCTACCAGAAGGTCTGTTTCCTGAGGAGGAAGTTGCCGAATGCGACTAGAGAAATTAAGTTGATTGCGTACAAGACGTTCGAGCGGCCAATCATAGAGTACGCAAGTGCAGTGTGGAGTCCTCATCCAAAGGGTTTAAAACGGCAACTGGAAAGATTGCAAAGGATGTCAGCACGTTTTATATGCTCTAAATACCACCGCACTGATTCAGTCACAGCAATGCTAAAAGAGTGTCAGTTAGAATCACTAGAAGTAAGAACAAAGCAGAAATTGAAACTTTTTTTCTGATAATGAATGATAAAGTCAAAGTTAATAAACATCACTATGTTACACCTCCCCTGAAGCGTTGCCCTCGGAAAAATCACAGTAAGGTATTACAACCTATTATTACACGTACTGATGTCTATCGCTACTCCTTTTTTCCCGATGCTGTAGAAATTTGGAATCAACTACCAAGTGACGTTGTGGACCAAACAGATCTAGAAAAATTTGTGATAGGTGTGAACGCGTTCCTAGAAGATTGCTGTGCAAATCTGTAATTCTGTGCATTTGAGTGTTTTCTTTTTTTAGCGAAGAGAATTGCACTTGTGTTTCCCTCCCTGTAATGACCCTCAAGCAGAGGGTTAATAGTATGAATAAATAAATAAAAAAATGCAGCCTGGTAGAACGAAGCAAAGAATCTGAATCAGAAAGACAAAAGTTTCCTCAACTTCACCTCGCTCAGGGTGCCACCATGCCCAGTTCCAAAGAACGAAACGTGACTCGATTTAAAGCAGTGTGACGTCATTGTTGCAGCAGCTACCGATGTTACGTTGGGGTCCGTGAACAGTGGTGGATCGGTTCCCCAGGTGCTGAAGCCGTGTTGCTCGATGTTCCTTGTAGCGTCGTAACTCTCGGCATTAGAGTAATGCAGCGTTTTCATGTCGCTTTCGTATATGCAGATGTTCACTCGAGCAATGCAGCTTAGTAGAACAAAGCCAAGAACCTGAACCAAAAAGACGAATTGGCGCCTCCACATCACCTCGGTCAAGGTGTCACCATGCCCAGTGCCATAGAACAAAACGTGACTCGATTTAAAGCAGTGAGGCGTCAATGTTGCGGCAGCAGCTCATGTTACGCTTGTGGCGTTGAAAAAAGGTGGATCGGTTCCACAGGTGCAGATGGCGTGTTGCTCGATGTTCCTTGCAGCGTCGTAACTCTCGGTTTTACAGTAATTCAGCAATTTCAGGTCATTGTCGTAAATGCAGTTGTTCACTCTAGCAATGCGCCTGGTAGAAAGAAGCAAAGAACCTGAATTAAAAAGACAAATGCTTCCTCAACATCACCTCGCTCAGGGTGCCACCATGCCCAGTGCCAAAGAACGAAACGTGAAACTGATTTAAAGCAGTGTGAAGTCGTTTCAGGCGCTGCCGATGTTACGCTGCGGGCCGTGAACAGTGGTGGATCGGTTACACAAGTGCTGAAGCCGTGTTGCTCGATGTTCCTTGTATCTTCGTGACTCACGGCATTACAGTAATTCAGCGTTTTCATGTCGCTTTCGTAAATGCAGGTGTTCACTCAAGCAATGCAGCCTGGTAGAATGAAGCCAAGGACATGAACCAAAAAGACGAAATGGTCCCTCAACATCACCTCGCTCAGGGTGCCACATGCCCAGTGCCAAATAATGAATCACGACTCGATTTAAAGCAGTGTTACGTCAATGTTGCAGCAGCTGCTGATGATACGCTGGTGGCCGATAACATTGGTGGATCGGTTCCACAGGTACTGATGCCGTTTTGCTCGATGTTTCTTGTAGCGTCGTAACTCTTGGTATCACAGTAATTCAGCGTTTTCAAGTCGCTGTCGTAAATGCAGGTGTTCACTCCAGCAATGCAGCCTGGTAGAACGAAGCAAAGAACCTGAATCAAAAAGACAAATGGTTCCTCAGCGTCACCTCGTGCAGGTTGCCACCATGCCCAGTTTCAAAGAACGAAATGTGACACTGATTTAAAGCAGTGTGAAGTCAATGTTGCAGTAGCTGCCGATGTTACGCTCGGGCCATGAACAATGGCGGATCGGTTCTTTAGGTGCTGGTGCCGTGTTGCTCGATGTTCCTTGTAGCGTCGTAACTCTCGGTATTACAGTAATTCAGCGTTTTCAGGCCGCTATCGTAAAAGGCAGGTGTTCACTCAAGCAATGCAGCCTGGTAGGACGAAGCCCAGAACCTGATCCAAAAAGACGAAATGGTTCCTCAACATCACCTCGCTCAGGGAGTCACCATGCCTAGTGCCAAATAACGAAACTCGACTCGATTTAAAGCAGTGTCACGGCAATGTTGCAGCAGCTGCCGATGATACACTGGTGGCCGTTAACACTGGTAGATCGGTTCCACAGTTGGTGATGCCATGTTGCTCGATGTTTCTTGCAGCGTCCTAACTCTCGGTATTACAGTAATTCAGCGTTTTCAGGTCGCTGTGGTAAATGCAGGTGTTCACTCGAGTATGCAGCCTGGTAGAACGAAGCCAAGAACCTGAACCAAAAAGACGAAATGGTTCATCGACAAAGCAGCAGACTTGCGTATCTTCGATAATCTAACTGCGATGAACAAAAGGCTTTTATGGCTAGCGCAAACGAAGGGAAAGGAAATGAAGTACTGCTTCGTGTGGCAAAAGAATGGCCATGGTTTTGCACGAAAGAATAAAGGCGACAGTGTCATTCGAATCAGCAGAGAAAGTTACCTCGCGAACATGGTTTAATGTTAGCGCTTCAGGCATTGTTTGATAAATTTTATTTTCTTCCGCATGGCGGTTTCATGTTCGAAGTCTTATCTCGATTTCGTTTTTTTCGTGATTTTGCTTCTGAGAAGAGTAAGCACTCGAAGTTCTTTTCCTTTTATCACCTAAACGCGCAGAGTCTGCGGAACAAAGAGGACCAATTAAACACATTCTTCATGTCCTTAGGCTTTGAGTTTGATATTTTGGCCTTTACGGAAACTTGGTACAATACCACTGAAGATGTAATCCACATCAATGGTTACAAATCTGAATGCCTGAGCAGGGGTAGTAAAAAAGAAGGTGGGGTTGCTTTATACATAAAAAGCGCTGTTCATTATAAAGTAATGACTGAACACTGTGCTATGTTGTCCGACTACGAAATTCTTTTTGTCAGATGCAGAACTCTCGTAATTGGCGTTGTTGATAGGCCTCCCGGTGGGCCTCTGGTTGAATTTTTCCGTCGATTTGAAACATTGCTTGATTCTCTGTCGTCACTGAAAATGCCTGTGGTAATTTTGGGTGACTTTAACATTGATTTGTTGCAACCGGCTAAAACATCAGTTAATGAATTTGTCGACCTGTTATCAATGTATGTCTTTTCAAACAATACTGCTCTGCCCACTCGCGTCTCTGCATCCAGTGAAACCTTGATTGATTTGTGTCTGACTAATCATGATGAAAGTGACGTGAAAGCGGGAGTGCTTGTAAGTGAGATTAGTGATCATTTACCTTTGTTCTGCTTCATTCCTAAGCGCACCTTTCCACAGGTTACCATAGAACACTCGACAAAAACTATGCGGGTGATAACTAATCGCGCGATACATAATTTCCGTCAAAATATTGCATATGTAAACTAGAATGAAATTTTAGATAAAAATAAGTCTGATTCAAACCTTTTATACAACAGTTTTCTCGAGAAAATTATTGAAATTTACGTACGTTCTTTTCCTAATGGTAACTGTTAGAAAGTTTAAGAAAGCGAGGAAACCCTGGGTTACCTACGACTTAGTCAAGAGAATGAAAGCACGAGATAACCTCTTCAGCAACTTCCTGAAATATAAGGACGTAGAGATTCTTAAGCAATATAAAAAGGTCAGGAACAGGCTAAATGCCGACATAAAAAAGTAGCGTGTTGACTACTACGCTAACAAATTTACGGACATTCTTTATGAACCTAAAAATACTTGGCGCACCCTAAAGGACCTATTGCGGCACACAAAAAATAGCATTCCCCAGGAACTTGCGTACGGCGATAAAGTGCTAAGCGGTAAATCCCTCGCTGAAGTATTCAATCAGCAGTTCTCGTGCTTCCGCTCCTTTGACTCAGAAGTTAGCAACAACTTTACGGACTATATTAACACCAGTCTGCAAAATAATATGTATCTTCGTCCTGTTACACCTACAGAAATAGCACACATTATTAGCAATTTAAAGAACAGCTCTTCTTGTGGTTATGACGGTATTAAAGTAGCACCGATTAAAGCAGTCGCGGATTTATTATGCAAAGTTCTTTGTGACATAACAAATATTGTGTCTTTTACAGGCACATTTCCGGATAACATTAAAATTGCTAGGATCGTCGTCTTGCATAAAGGTGGCGCAACTGATTGCATTACTAATTACCGTCCGATATCCATACTTCCAGTTTTTTTTAAAATTATTGAAAAAGCCTTAAATTCCAGAATAACTGGACACATGCAAAAACATATCCTTATATCCCCGAATCAGTATGGTTTTCAAAGGGGTAAATCCACTGAATCTGCGTTACTTGAAATACGTGATAAAATTGTTGCCAATATAGAAAACCAACAATACACAATAGGCCTACTTTTAGACTTTAATAAAGCATTTGATTCAATTAGACATGACATACTTTTTCCAAATTACCCTTTTATGGAATTAGAGGCATTGCTTTAGACTTATTGCGTAGCTATCTATCACACCGTTCCCAATTTGTGGAAATCAACAGCATAAAATCAGATTTAGCAGACATTAGGTACGGCGTTCCGCAAGGTTCTTTTATAGGTCCAACGAATTTCCTGCTTTATATCAATGATACCGTGTAAATACCAGAAACACCCGCTATTCTGTTATATGCCGTTGATACAAACCTTTTTTTCTCCTCTGATAACATCTCCACTCTAATTACTCTTATTAACAACTGATTAGATTCCCTTTCAGCATGGTTATCGGCTAATCAGTTGAGCCTAAATGTTAAAAAAACAAAGTATATTGTTTTTACTCCTATTAATAGGCCAGTTAATTTCGCATCTTCTTTAATATTTGAATCTCAACCACTTGAAAGGGTTTCCCAGTACAAGTTCTTGGGTGTATTCTTCCAAGAAAATCTACGGTGATCGCATCACGTATGTGACATTAAACGTAGCATAGCACAATTAATTGGTATGCTCAATAAGCATCGCACGCTGTTACCTTTAAAACTTAAACGTCAGTTATACTTTTTACTATTCATTCTAGATTACACAATAGTCTTACTTAACTGGGGCGTCACTTCTAGGGCTAACTTGGAAACTCTATTCCGAATGCAGAAAAAGTGTCTTCGTGTTATTCATAACCTCTCGATGTACGAACATACCTCGAGTACTTTCACCAGGAGAATATTTTGAGTGTCTCTAATCTATATAAACAAAAGTTATCCGAAAAAGCATTTTTAGAAATCATAAGTAATCGTGATAACTTTTTTTATATATACTAATACCACAACTAACTACACCTTAAGAGCTAGAAACTTTATTAAGGTTAAAATTAGAACAAACTACGGCAATCAGCTTTAACAGTGGCATGTTCCTAATTTACTTAATAGTGAGCATGCTTTATTTGATATCATGCAAGATTCTTCAACCATTTCAATATTCAAAAAGAAATCGAGACTATATTTTTCCAATAATTGACTTTTGGCCATTCTGTATCTTTATTTCTTCATTTGCATTATTTATACCTATTAAGTTGCATTGACTTATTGTATGTATAATTTTGTCTATTGTATATATAAGTATGTATATGTGTGTATTATGTGTATACATTTTTTTGTGCACTGTTGTCTGCTGTGCTCGTGGCGCCAGGGGCCTAGTCAGGCGGGTATAGTCTCGCCTCTTGCTCCGGCGCCATGACAATTTTTTATTGTCAGAATTATAATAAACTTCAAACTTCAGACATCGCTCAGTGTGCCCCCCTGCCCAGTGCCAAAGAACGAAACCTGACTCGATTTAAAGCAGTGTGACATCAATGTTGCAGCAGCTACTGATGTTACGCTGGGGGCAGTGAACAATGGTTGATTGGTTCCACACGTGCTGATGCCGTGTTGCTCGATGCTAATTGGGCTGAAGCCGTGTTGCTCGATGTTCCTTGTAGCGCCGTAACTCCAAGCATTACCGTAATTCAGCGTTTTCAGGTCGCTCTCATAAATGCAGGTGTTCACTGGAGCAATGCAGTCTGGTAGAACAAAGCCAAGAGCCTGAACCAAAAAGATGAAATGGTTCCTCAACATCACCTCACTCAGGGTGCCACCATGGCCAGTTCCAAAGAACGAAACATGACACTGATTTGAAGCAGTGTGAAGTCAATGTTGCAGAAGCTGTCGATGTTACGATGGGGGCCGTGAACAGTGGGGGATCGGTTCCACAGGTGGTGATGCCGTGTTGCTCGATGTTCCTTGTAGCGTCGTAACTCTCGGTATTGCAGTAATTTAGCGTATTCAGGTCGCTGTCATAAATGCAGGTGTTCACTCGAGCAATGCAGCATGGTAGAACGAAGCCAAGAACCTGAACCAAAAAGACGAAAATGGTTCATCTACATCACATCGCTCAGTGTGTCCCCCTGCCCAGTGCCAAAGAACGAAACGTGACTCGATTTAAAGCAGTGTGACATCAATGTTGCAACAGCTACCGATGTTACGCAGGGGGCCGTGAACAGTGGTGGATCGGTTCCACAGGTGCTGATGCAGCGTTGCTTGAAGTTCCTTGTAGCGTCGTAACTCTCGGCATTACAAAAATTCAGCGTTTTCATGTCGCTTTCGTATATGCAGGTGTTCACTCGAGCAATGCAGCCTAGTAGAACGAAGCCAAGAACCTGAACCAAAAACAAGAAATTGTTCATCATCATCGCCGCGCTCAGGGTGTCACCACGCCCAGTGCCAAAGAAAGAAACGTGACTCGATTTAAAGCAGTGTGACGTCAATGTTGCAGCAGCTGCCCATGTTACGCTGGTAGCCGTGAACAGTGGTGCATCGGTTCTACAGGTGCTGATGCCGTGTTGCTCGATATTCCTTGTAGCATCGTAAGTCTCGGTTTTACAGTAATTCAGCGTTTTCAGGTCACTGTCGTAATTGAAGGTGTTCACTCGAGCAATGCAGCCTGGTAGAACGAAGCAAAGAATCTGAATCAAAAAGACAAAAGGTTCCTCAACATCACCTCGCTCAGGGTGCCACCATGCCCAGTTCCAAAGAACGAAACGTGACTCGATTTAAAGCAGTGTGACGTCAATTTTGCAGCAGCTACAGATGTTACGTTGGGGTCCGTGAACAGTGGTGGATCGGTTCCACAGGTGGTGAAGCCGTGTTGCTCGATGTTCCTTGTAGCGTTGTAACTCTCGGCATTACAGTAATTCAGCGTTTTCATGTCGCTTTCGTATATGCAGGTGTTCACTCGAGCAATGCAGCCTAGTAAAACGAAGCCAAGAACCTGAACAGAAAAGACGAATTGGGGCCTCAACATCACCTCGCTCAGGGTGTCACCATGCGCAGTGCCAAAGAACGAAAAGTGACTCGATTTAAAGCACTGTGACGTCAATGTTGCGGCAGCAGCCCATGTTACGCTTGTGGCGTTGAAAGGTGGTGGATCGGTTCCACAGGTGCATATGCCGTGTTGCTCGATGTTCCTTGTAGCGTCGTAACTCTCGGTATTACAGTAATTCAGCGTTTTCAGGTCGCTGTCATAAATGCAGGTGTTCACTCGAGCAATGCAGCCTGGTAGAACGAAGCCAAGAACATGAACCAAAAAGACGAAATTGTTCCTCAACATCACAGAGCTCAGGGTGCCACCATGCCCAGTGCCAAATAACGAAACTCGACACGACTTAAAGCAGTGTTACGTAAATGTGGCAGCAGCTGCCGATGATAGGCTGGTGGCCGTTAACAGTGGTGGATTGGTTCCACAGGTGCTGATGACGTGTTGCTCGATGTTCCTTGTAGCGTCATAACTCTCGGTTTTACAGTAATTCAGCAATTTCAGGCCGCTGTCGTAAAGGCAGGCGTTCACTCGAGCAATGCAGCCTGGTAGAACGAAGCCAAGAGCCTGAACCAAAAAGACGAAATGGTTCCTCAATATCACCTCGCTCAGGATGCCACCATGTCCAGTGCCAAAGAACGAAGCGTGACTGGATTTAAAGCAGTGTGACGGCAATGTTGCAGCAGCTGCCGATGTTAAGCTGGTCGCCGTGAACAGATGTGGATCGGTTCCACAGGTGCTGATACCCTGTTGCTCGATGTTTCTTGTAGCGTCGTAAGTCTCGGTATTACAGTAAATCAGCGTTTTCAGGTCGCTGTCGTTAATGCAGGTGTTCACTCCAGTAATGCAGCCTGTAGAACGAAGCCAAGAACCTGAACCAAAAAGACGAAATGGTTCATCGACAAAGCAGCAGACTTGCGAATCTTCCATAATCTAACTGCGATGAGCAAAAGGCTTTTATGGCTAGCGCAAACGAAGGGAAAGGATATGAAGTACTGCTTCGTGTGGCAAAAGAATGGCCATGTTTTTGCACGAAAGACTAACGGCGACAGTGTCATTTGAATCCGCCAAGAAAGTGACCTCGCGAAGATGGTTTATTTTAGCGCTTCAGGCATTGTTTGATCATTTTTTTTTCTTCCGCATGGCGGTTTCTTGTTCGAAGTCTTATCTCGATTACGTTTCTTTTCGTGATCTTGCTTCTGAGAAGAGTAAGCATTCGAAGTTCTTTTCCTTTTATAACTTAAACGCGCAGAGTTTACGGGACAAAGAGGACCAATTAAACACATTCTTCATGTCCTTAGGCTTTGAGTTTGATATTTTGGCCTTTACGGAAACTTGGTACAATACCACTGAAGATGTAATCCACATCAATAGTTACAAATCTGAATGCCTGAGCAGGTGTAGTAAAAAGGCGGTGGGGTTGCTTTATACATAAAAAGCGCTGTTCATTATGAAGTAATGGCTGAACACTATGCTAAGTTGTCCGACTAGGGAATTATTTTTGTCATATGCAGAACATCGTAATTGGCGTTGTTTATAGGCCTCCCGGCGAGTCTGTGGTTGAATTTTTCCGTCGATTTGAAACATTGCTTGATTCTCTGTCGTCACTGAAAATGCCTGTGGTAATTTTGGGTGACTTTAACATTGATTTGTTGCAACGTGCTAACACATCAGTTAATGAATTTGTCGACCTGTTATCAATGTATGGCTTTTCAAACAATATTGCTCTGCCTACACGCGTCTCTACATCCAGTGAAACCTTGATTAATTTGTGTCTGACTAATCATGATGAAGTGACGTGAAAGCGGGAGTGCTTGTAAGTGCGATTAGTGATCATTTACCTTTCTTCTGCTTCATTCCTAAGCGCACCTTTCCACAGGTTACCATAGAACACTCGACAAAATCTACGCGGGTGATAACTAATCGCGCGATAGATAATTTCCGTCAAAATACTGCATCTGTAAACTAGAATGAAATTTTAGATAAAAATAAATCTGATTCAAACCTTTTATACAACAGTTTTCTCGAGAAAATTATTGAAATTTACGTACGTTCTTTTCCTTGGGTAACTGTTAGAAAGTTTAAGCGAGGAAACCCTGGGTTACCTACGACTTAGTCAAGAGAATGAAAGCACAAGATAACCTCTTCCGCAACTTCCTGAAATATAAGGACGTAGAAATTCTTAAGCAATATAAAAAGGTCAGGAACAGGCTAAATGCCGACATAAAAAAGTCACGTGTTGACTACTACGCTAACAAATTTACGGACATTCTTTATGATCCTAAAAAAACTTGGCGCACCCTAAAGGACCTATTGCGGCACACAAAAAATAGCATTCCCCAGGAACTTGCGTACGGCGATAAAGTGCTAAGCGGGAAATTCCTCGCTGAAGTATTCAATCAGCAGTTCTTGTGCTTCGGCTCCTTTCACTCGGAAGTTTGCAACAACTTTACGGACTATATTAACACCAGTTTGCGAAATACTATATATCTTCGTCCTGTTACACCTACAGAAATAGCACACATTATTAGCAATTTAAAGAACAGCTCTTCTTGTGGTTATGACGGTATTAAAGTAGCACCGATTAAAGCAGTCGCGGATTTATTATGCAATGTTTTTTGTGACATAACAAATATTGTGTCTTCTACAGGCACATTTCCGGATAACATTAAAATTGCTAGGATCGTCGTCTTGCATAAAGGTGGCGCAACTCATTGCATTACTAATTACCGGCCGATATCCATACTTCCATTTTTTCTAAAATTATTGAAAAAGCGTTAAATTCCAGAATAACAGGACACATGCAAAAACATAACCTTATATCCCCGAATCAGTATGGTTTTCAAATAGGTAAATCCACTGAATCTGCGTTACTTGAAATACGTGACAAAATTGTTGCCAATATAGAAAACCAACAATACACAATAGGCTTATTTTTAGACTTTAATAAAGCATTTGATTCAATTAAACATGACATACTTTTTTTCAAATTACCCTTTTATGGAATTAGAGGCATTGCTTTAGACTTATTGCGTAGCTATCTATCACACCGCTCCCAATTTGTGGAAATCAACAGCAAAAAATCAGATTTAGCAGACATTAGGTACTGCGTTCCGCAGGGTTCTATTATAGGTCCTACGATTTTCCTGCTTTATATCAATGATATCGTGGCAATACCAGAAACACCCGATATTGTGTTATATGCCAATGATACAAACGTTTTTTTCTCCTCTGATAACATCTCTACTCTAATTCCTTTTATTAACAACTGGTTAGATTCCCTTTCAGCATGGTTATCGGCTAATCAGTTGAGCCTAAATGTTAAAAAACAAAGTATATTGTTTTTACTCCTATTAATAAGCCAGTTAATTTCGCATCTTCTTTAATATTTGAATCTCAACCACTTGAAAGGGTTTCCCAGTACAAGTTCTTGGGTGTATTTCATTTCATTTCATTTATTGATCCCTTAAAGGCCCGAAGGCATTACATAAGGGGGGGGGCATATTGGTTTCCAACGGCGATGATGGGAACATGCATAACAATAAAAAGAACAAACATACAAACAAACATAAAAGGGGTTGTAGTCATATCAGGGTTTTCCAGCAAGTGATACATCATTTAACAAAGATAAGTCAAGCAATACTCGCTACAAAAGAGCGCAGAAGTGATCAAGATTTATGTGAGGTGAATTTTTATTTTCTCGCGGAATGTTTTGTGATCAGTGCATGCAGCGATGTCGTTAGGCAGTGAATTCCATAGTGCTATTGCGTTGGGGAAAAATGAGTTGTTGTAAGCTGACGTGTGGCCGCTGATGCGTGCTATCGGGTTACCGTGACTAAGCCGGGAGGACGTTCGTAGTGGGGCGGTTAATAGAGCGTGCCGTGATCTTGTGTTATGATAAAATGTATGAAGTAAGCATAGGCGGGAAACGACGCGGCGTGATTCCAGTGTTGAGAGACGGAGGGACTGCTTGAGGGCGGTGACACTGGCTTCTCTTGAGTAACATGAAGTGATGAACCGAGCTGCACGATTTTGAATTGATTCCAATTCGATGGTGAGATACGATTGCCATGGGTGCCAGATGGATGATGCATACTCTAATTTTGGCCGCACAAATGTTTCATACGCGAGTTGTTTTATGTTAGGGGATGCAGATTTCAGATTCCTTCTCAGGTAGCCAAGTGTGCGTGAAGTGTCGGAGCAAATGGTTCTAATGTGGGTGACCCAAGAAAGTGTTGATGTGAGATGTACACCTAGATATTTGTAAGATTTTGCAACGGTTATAGGGACTGATGAAATACTGTAAGTGTGATTCGTCAAGGTGTGTTTGTGAGTGAAGGACAACGATTTGCACTTAGTAAGATTTAAAGGCATCTGCCACTTTTCACACCATGATGCAATAACGTCAAGGTCCAGTTGCAAAGTGAGGTTATCGGTTGGGTTACTTATTGCATTATAGATGACACAATCGTCCGCAAAGAGTCGCAATTTGCATTGAATATTAGAGGGAAGGTCGTTGATGTATATTAAGAAGAGTAATGGTGATAACCCGGCCCCTTGAGGGACACCAGATGTTACATCTGTTAAGGGTGACTGGATGTTATTGGCGGATGTGAACTGCGAGCGTCCTTTTAGAAAATGTTCGAGCCAGCATATCAGATTAGCAGGAATTCCCAGGAACGAAAGTTTCGCAAGCAGATGGTTGTGAGGTACGCGATCAAATGCCTTCGAGAAGTCTAAGAAGATTGCATCTATTTGGAGGTTATCGTCTATGGCCTTAAGGATGTCTTGGGTGAACTCTGCCAGCTGGGTTTCGCATGAAAATGATTTCCTGAAGCCATGTTGATGAGGATAAAAGAAATTTATTGAATCAAGGTGAGACATTAAGCTTGATGATATAATGTGCTCTAGGAGTTTAGAAGATATGCTAGTAAGGGATATTGGACGATAGTTAGCTGGGCATGCGCGATCACCTGTTTTGAAAATGGGAACAATTTGGGCTATCTTCCAATCGTCAGGAATGTTTCCGGTGTCTAAAGATTGGGTAAATATTAGGTGAAGTATCTGGCTTGATAATGATAGAGTGTTTTTAAGTAGTTTACTGTTTATTTGGTCACATCCTGCAGATGATGACAGCTTGAGTGAACTGATTAATTTGGAGATTCCTTCGGGGCTAATTTGAATTTCCGGCATTTCTTTTTGACTATTGGTTTGCAAAACGTTGGGTGTAGAATTGCTGACAGGCGAAAACACAGATGAGAAGTAGTCATTTAAAAGTTTTGCGCATTGATTAGTATCAGCTGGTTCGCCATCAGGTCCTACAAGATCGAACCGATTAGATTTATGTTTAGGGGAGAGGATACGCCAGAATTTGGTGGGATTTGTTTTGAGAATGGATAGCAAGTCAACAGAGAAAAATTTATCTTTCGCAGCACTCAATTCATTTAAATATTTACTCGCGCAGGCGTGGTATCTTTCCCATGCTTCTTGTTTTTGGCTTAGTTTAGCGGAACGATAAAGCCGTTTTTTCCTACTAAGAAGGTGCTTCAAGTTTTTGTTAAACCAAATATTGTTGGAATCCGATTTGACGACAATGGTTGGGATGTACTTATTTTTTAGTCGCAACATTGTTGACTTGTAACTTTCCCAGTTTTCGTGAACTGTGTTGGTTAGATAAGAACCTAGGAAGTCGGTGAAAAAGAATGAAAGTTCCTTATTTATGGAATCGAAATTACCTCGCTTATAGTCAGTGATTAATTTTTTCGTAGGTGATCGCCTGTTGGAATGTAATGACGTGCAAATGTGCAGAAACATGTGATCGCTGAGGCCCGGAAGCAGAGTTACACTGTGAATGTTGTCTGGGCAAGATGTCAGTAACAGGTCAAGAGTGTGAGTACCTCTTGTGGGGTGTGTGATGGTTTGATGCAGGTTGAAGTCTAGTGTTAAATCAAGAAATTGTTTCGATTCTTTGGAAGGTGAATGACTAGATACAGAGAGGGAAGCCCAGTTTATATGTGGATAGTTAAAATCACCGAACAGAAAGATGTTCGAATTCAAATATGTGTTTTTAATCGTCGTTAATGCGTCATGAAGGGAGTCACAGAAGGATGAATCGCTGTCTGGTGGCCTGTAGCAAATGCCCAATATTTCTTTCAATCCGAAGTTGTGCACGCATACCCAGGTTAGTTCTAGTTTGGTGTCGTGACAGATGAGTGATGATGATAGGGTGTTTCGGATGGCGATAAGCACTCCTCCGCCCCTCCGTCCGCGCCGATCACGACGATAAAGAACGTAGTTCCCGTTTGAAGGGAGGATTTCAGTATCTTTCACGCCTTCGTGTAGCCACGTTTCTGTTAGTAGGACAATGTCAGCACCAGTGTCGTCGATAAGGCTGTGCAGTTTATCTCGCTTTGGTAAAATGCTCCGTATGTTAGTGAGGACGATATTGAGATGCTTGGAACGTGAAGGGTGGGGGCGATTTGGTGGCGTAGCATGTTTTGCGGGGTGTCAATCGGTGCTTTGTGATGGTTTGTAGGAGAGGTGCTCGGATTGAGCACGACCAGCTGGCTGTTTTGCAGACTCAATTACGCTATCAGACACAGGGTCGTACACATAGCATTTATGCCCTACATGAAGCTTGTCAACGTTAAGCTTGAATGCGCATTTTTTAGGCCGAATAAACTGTATCAATTTAGAGCGAGCGAGACGTGTGGCAAAAGCAAAATCTTCTCTGATGGCGTAACTTGTATCTTTCAGTTTGGGACCGCAGGCTAGGATGGTGTCTTTGGTTTTAAAGTGTGCTAATTTAACAATGATAGGACGTTTTTTTTCAGCATTAAATTTACCTAAACGGTGGGCACGCTCGATGCTGGTGGGGTCTATCTCGATGTCAAGTTCATTCGAACAGAATGACAAGACTTGTGTTTCAGATTCTGCCCAGGATTCATTTTCAGTGTCTTCAAGGCCTAGGAAGAGCAAATTGTTTCGTCGCATTCGATTACTGGTATCAATACTTGCGGCCTTTAAGACTGCTATTTCATGTTTAAGTTCGCCTGTTTCGTTCAGGTTGGTGTGTATGCTCAGGTTCTGTTGGGATGTTTCCAGCGCAAGCACGCGGTTTGTTAGTGAGGATATTAACTTTTCATGGGTTATTTGGGTAGTACGTAGCTGTTTCAGCTCAGTACTGAAGGCTGCGTGTTGTTCCTCTAGGCGCTGCAGAGCGTCCAGGATAGCTTTATCATCCTTCTTGGGAGGGCCTGGGTTAAGTTCCACATCACCTGACAGCAAGAGCAATAATCGCGACAACATTCCAAGCTCCAGCATATCACAACTAAGACGCATAACACCACGCCAGTCGACAAAATTGGGGCACGACACCGCGACAAGGCAGCGGTTGCTACTTCGGTATTCTTTACAAGGTAAGTAACCAACCTGGAACAGGAGGATGGCCGTAAACATGGTGCAGCGAACGGTGTCGGGCCCCAAGTGGCTGGCGCAGCCACTTTGCTTAAGTAGTGCCCGATCCGGTCTTGTGACTGGTGACGTTGGCGATGCGGTACGTTGCCAGGCGAAGTGCTGTATTCGGGCTGGATTTGAGTTCGCGGCGACTGGAGGGGGTTCTAGCCAAGGCGGGTTCCACTTTTTAGCTCCACTCAGGGTGAAGGCGGTAGTTGAAGGCTGGTAATCCGAGGATGGGCACGCACTGGAAGGCAGCCAGCACGTCAGCATCTGGAACAGGAGGATGGCCGTAAACATGGTGCAGCGAACGGTGTCGGGCCCCAAGTGGCTGGCGCAGCCACTTTGCTTAAGTAGTGCCCGATCCGGTCTTGTGACTGGTGACGTTGGCGATGCGGTACGTTGCCAGGCGAAGTGCTGTATTCGGGCTGGATTTGAGTTCGCGGCGACTGGAGGGGGTTCTAGCCAAGGCGGGTTCCACTTTTTAGCTCCACTCAGGGTGAAGGCGGTAGTTGAAGGCTGGTAATCCGAGGATGGGCACGCACTGGAAGGCAGCCAGCACGTCAGCATCTGGAACAGGAGGATGGCCGTAAACATGGTGCAGCGAACGGTGTCGGGCCCCCAAGAAAATCTACGGTGATCGCATCACGTATGTGACATTAAACGTAGCATAGCACAATTAATTGGTATGCTCAATAAGCATCGCACGCTGTTACCTTTAAAACTTAAACGTCAGTTATACTTTTTACTATTCATTCTAGATTACACTATAGTCTTACTTAACTGGGGCGTCACTTCTAGGGCTAACTTGGAAACTCTATTCCGAATGCAGAAAAAGTGTCTTCGTGTTATTCATAACCTCTCGATGTACGAACATACCTCGAGTACTTTCACCAGGAGAATATTTTGAGTGTCTCTAATCTATATAAACAAAAGTTATCCGAAAAAGCATTTTTAGAAATCATAAGTAATCGTGATAACTTTTGTTCTATATATAATAATACCACAACTAACTGCACCTTAAGAGCTAGAAACTTTATTAAGGTTAAAACTAGAACAAACTACGGCAATCAGCTTTTACAGTGGCATGTTCCTAATTTACATAATAGTGAGCATGCTTTATTTGATATTATGCAAGATTTCTCAACCATTTCAATATTCAAAAAGAAATCGAAACTATATTATTCCAATAATTGACTTTTGGCCTTTCTGAATCTTTATTTCTTCATTTGCATATTTACACCTATTAAGTTGCATTGACTTATTGTATGTATATTTGTCTCAATTGTATATATAAGTACGTTTATGTGTGTATTATGTGTATACACTTTTTTTTGTGCACTGTTGTCTGCTGTCTCGTGGCGCCAGGGGCCTAGACAGGTGGGTATAGTCTCGCCTCTTGCTCCGGCGCCATGACAATCTTTTATTGTCAGAATTATAATAAACTTCATACTTGAAACATCGCTCAGTGTGCCCCCCTGGCCAGTGCCAAAGAACGAAACGTGACTCGATTTAAAGCAGTGTGACATCAATGTTACAGCAGCTACCGATGTTACGCTGGGGGCAGTGAACAATGGTTGATTGTTTCCACACGTGCTGATGCCGTGTTGCTCGATGTTAATTGTTCGGAAGCCGTGTTGCTCGATGTTCCTTGTAGCGCCGTAAATCCAAGTATTACCATAATTCAGCGTTTTCAGGTCGCTCTCTTAAATGCAGGTGTTCACTCGGGCAATGCAGTCTGGTAGAACAAAGCCAAGAGCCTGAACCAAAAAGATGAAATGGTTCCTTAACATCACCTCGCTCAGGGTGCCACCATGCCCAGTTCCAAAGAACGAAACGTGACACTGATTTAAAGCAGTGTGACGGCAATGTTGCAGCATCTGCCGATGTTAAGCTGGGCGCCGTGAACAGAGGTGAATCGGTTCCACAGTTGCTGATACCCTGTTGCTCGATGTTTCTTGTAGCGTCGTAAGTCTCGGTATTACAGTAATTCAGCGTTTTCAGGTCGCTGTCGTAAATGCAGGTGTTCACTCCAGAAATGCAGCCTGGTAGAACGAAGCCAAGAACCTGAACCAAAAAGTCGAAATTGTTCCTCAACATTACCTCGCTCAGGGTGCCACCATGCCCAGTGCCAAATAAAAAAACGTGACTCGATTTAAAGCAGTGTGACGTCAATGTTGCAGCAGCTGCGGTTGTTACGCTGAGGGCAGTGAACAATTGTGGATCTGTGCCACACGTGCTGATGCCGTGTTGCTATATGTTCCTTCCAGCGTCGTAACTCTTGGTATCATAGTAATTCAGCGTTTTCGGGTCACTGTCTGAAATCCAGGTGTTCTCTGGAGCAATCTAGCCTGGTAGAACGAAGCCAAGAACCTGAACCCAAAAGACGAAATGGTTCCTCAACATCACCTCGCTCAGGGTGTCACCATGCCTAGTGCCTAATAACGAAACTCGACTCGATTTAAAGCAGTGGTACGACAATGTTGCAGCAGCTGCCGATGATACGCTGGTGGCCGTTAACCGTGGGGATCGGTTCCACAGTTGGTGATGCCACGTTGCTCGATGTTTCTTGTAGCGTCCTAACTCTCGGTATTACAGTAATTCAGCGTTTTCAGGTCACTCTGGTAAATGCAGGTGTTCACTCGAGCAATGCAGCCTGGTAGAACGAAGCCAAGAACCTGAACCAAAAAGACGAAATGGTTCATCAACAAAGCAGCAGACTTGCGAATCTTCGATAATCTAACTGCGATGAACAAAAGGCTTTTATGGCTAGCGCAAACGAAGGGAAAGGAAATGAAGTACTGCTTCGCGTGGCAAAAGAATGGCCATGTTTTTGCACGAAAGAATAAAGGCGACAGTGTCATTCGAATCAGCAGTGAAAGTTACTCGCGAACTTGGTTTAATGTTAGCGCTTCAGGCATTGTTTGATAAATTTTATTTTCTTCCGCATGGCGGTTTCATGTTCGAAGTCTTATCTTGATTTCGTTTTTTTCGTGATTTTGCTTCTGAGAAGAGTAGGCACTCGAAGTTCTTTTCCTTTTATCACTTAAACGCGCAGAGTATACGGAACAAAGAGGACCAATTAAACACATTCTTCATGTCCTTAGGCTTTGAGTTTGATATTTTGGCCTTTACGGAAACTTGCTACAATACCACTGAAGATGTAATCCACATCAATGGTTACAAATCTGAATGCCTGAGCAGGTGTAGTAAAAAAGGAGGTGGGGTTGCTTTATACATAAAAAGCGCTGTTCATTATGAAGTAATGGCTGAACACTGTGCTATGTTGTCCGACTACGAAATTCTTTTTGTCAGATGCAGAACTTTCGTAATTGGCGTTGTTTCTAGGCCTCCCGGTGGGCCTCTGGTTGAATTTTTCCGTCGATTTGAAACATTGCTTGATTCTCTGTCGTCACTGAAAACGCCTGTGGTAATTTTGGGTGACTTTAACATTGATTTGTTGCAACCAGCTAACACATCAGTTAATGAATATGTCGACCTGTTATCGATGTATGGCTTTTCAAACAATATTGCTCGGCCTACTCGCGTCTCTGCATCCAGTGAAGCCTTGATTGATTTGTGTCTGACTAATCATGATGAAAGTGACGTGAAAGCGGGAGTGCTTGTAAGTGAGATTAGTGATCATTTACCTTTGTTCTGCTTCATTCCTAAGCGCACCTTTCCACAGGTTACCATAGAACACTCGACAAAAACTACGCGGGTGATAACTAATCGCGCGATAGATAATTTCCGTCAATATATTGCATCTGTAAACTAGTATGAAATTTTAGATAAAAATAAATCTGATTCAAACCTTTTATACAACAGTTTTCTCGAGAAAATTATTGAAATTTACGTACGTTCTTTTCCTTTGGTAACTGTTAGAAAGTTTAAGAAAGCGACGAAACCCTGGGTTACCTACGACTTAGTCAAGAGAATGAAAGCACGAGATAACCACTTCAGCAACTTCCTGAAATATAAGGACGTAGAAATTCTTAAGCAATATAAAAAGGTCAGGAACAGGCTAAATGCCGACATAAAAAAGTCACGTGTTGACTACTACGCTAACAAATTTAGGGACATTCTTTATGATCCTAAAAAAACTTGGCGCACCCTAAATGACCTATTGCGGCACACAAAAAATAGCATTCCCCAGGAATTTGCGTACGGCGATAAAGTGCTAAGCGGTAAATCCCTCGCTGAATTATTCAATCAGCAGTTCTTGTGCTTCAGCTCGTTTGACTCGGAAGTTAGCAACAACTTTACGGACTATATTAACAACAGTTTGCAAAATACTATGTATCTTCGTCCTGTTACACCTACAGAAATAGCACACATTATTAGCAATTTAAAGAACAGCTCTTCTTGTGGTTATGACGGTATTAAAGTAGCACCGATTAAAGCAGTCGCGGATTTATTATGCAGTGTTCTTGGTGACATAACAAATATTGTGTCTTCTACAGGCACATTTCCGGATAACATTAAAATTGCTGGGATCGTCGTCTTGCATAAAGGTGGCGCAACTCATTGCATTACTAATTACCGGCCGATATCCATACTTCCATTTTTTCTAAAATTATTGAAAAAGCGTTAAATTCCAGAATAACAGGACACATGCAAAAACATAACCTTATATCATCGAATCAGTATGGTTTTCAAATAGGTAAATCCACTGAATCTGCGTTACTTCAAATACGTGATAAAATTGTTGCCAATATAGAAAACCAACAATACACAATAGGCTTATTTTTAGACTTTAATAAAGCATTTGAATTAACTAAACATGACATATTTTTTTTCCAAATTACCCTTTTATGGAATTAGAGGCATTGCTTTAGACTTATTGCGTAGCTATCTATCTCACCGTTCCCGATTTGTGGAAATCAACAGCATAAAATCAGATTTAGCAGACATTAGGTACGGCGTTCCGCAGGGTTCTATTATAGGTCCTACGAATATCCTGCTTTATATCAATGATATCTTGGAAATACCAGAAACACCTGCTATTCTGTTATATGCCGATGATACAAACCATTTTTTCTCCTCTGATAACATCTCTACTCTAATTCCTCTTATTAACAACTGGTTAGATTCCCTTTCAGCATGGTTATCAGCTAATCAGTTGAGCCTAAATGTTAAAAAAAACAAAGTATATTGTTTTTACTCCTATTAATAAGCCAGTTAATTTCGCATCTTCTTTAATATTTGAATCTCAACCACTTGAAAGGGTTTCCCAGTACAAGTTCTTGGGTGTATTCTTCCATGAAAATCTACGGTGGACGCATCACGTTAGTGCCATTAAACGTAGCATAGCACAATTAATTGTTATGCTCAATAAGCATTGCACGGTGTTACCTTTATAACTTAAACGTCAGGTATACTTTTTACTATTCATTCTAGATTACACTATAGTCTTACTTATCTGGGGCGTCACTTCTTGGGCTAATTTGGAAACTCTATTCCGAATGCAGAAAAAGTGTCTTCGTATTATTCATAACCTCTCGATGTACGAACATACCTCTGAGTACTTTCACCAGGACAATATTTTGAGTGCCACCAATCTATATAAACAAAAGTTATCCGAAAAAGCATTTTTAGAATTCATAAGTAATCGTGATAACTTTTTTCTATATATACTAATACCACAACTAACTACACCTTAAGAGCTAGAAACTTTATTAAGGTTAAAACTAGAACAAACTATGGCAATCAGCTTTTACATTGGCATGTTCCTAATTTACTTAATAGTGAGCATGCTTTATTTGATATCATGCAAGATTCCTCAACCATTTCAATATTCAAAAAGAAATCGAAACTATATTTTTTCAATAATTGACTTTTGGCCTTTCTGTATCTTTATTTCTTCATTTGCATTATTTATACCTATTAAGTTGCATTGACTTATTCTATGTATAATTGTGTCTATTGTATATATAAGTATGTATATGTGTGTATTATGTGTATACATTTTTTTGTGCACTGTTGTCTGCTGTGCTCGTGGCGCCAGGGGCCTAGTCAGGCGGGTATAGTCTCGCCTCTTGCTCCGGCGCCATGACAATTTTGTATTGTCAGAATTATAATAAACTTCAAACTTCAAACATCGCTCAGTGTGCCCCCCTGCCCAGTGCCAAAGAACGAAACCTGACTCGATTTAAAGCAGTGTGACATCATTGTTGCAGCAGCTACCGATGTTACGCTGGGGGCAGTGAACAATGGTTGATTGGTTCCACACGTGCTGATGCCGTGTTGCTCGATGTTAATTGTGCTGAAGCCGTGTTGCTCGATGTTCCTTGTAGCGCCGTAACTCCAAGTATTACCGTAATTCAGCGTTTTCAGGTCGCTCTCTTAAATGCAGGTGTTCACTCGAGCAATGCAGTCTGGTAGAACAAAGCCAAGAGCCTGAACCAAAAAGATGAAATGGTTCCTCAACATCACCTCGCTCAGGGTGCCACCATGGCTAGTTCCAAAGAACGAAACATGACACTGATTTGAAGCAGTGTGAAGTCAATGTTGCAGAAGCTGTCGGTGTTACGCTGGGGGCCGTGAACAGTGGGGGATCGGTTCCACAGGTGTTGATGCCGTGTTGCTCGATGTTCCTTGTAGCGTCGTAAGTCTCGGTATTGCAGTAATTAAGCGTATTCAGGTCGCTGTCATAAATGCAGGTGTTCACTCGAGCAATGCAGCATGGTAGAACGAAGCCAAGAACCTGAACCAAAAAGACGAAAATTGTTCATCTACATCACATCGCTCAGTGTGTCCTCCTGCCCAGTGCCAAAGAACGAAACGTGACTCGATTTAAAGCAGTGTGACATCAATGTTGCAACAGCTACCGATGTTACGCTGGGGGTCGTGAACAGTGGTGGATCGGTTCCACAGGTGCTGATGCAGCGTTGCTTGAAGTTCCTTGTAGCGTCGTAACTCTCGGCATTACAAAAATTCAGCGTTTTCATGTCGCTTTCGTATATGCAGGCGTTCACTCGAGCAATGCAGCCTAGTAGAACGAAGCCAAGAACCTGAACCAAAAACAAGAAATTGTTCCTCATCATCGTCGCGCTCAGGGTGTCACCACGCCCAGTGTCAAAGAAAGAAACGTGACTCGATTTAAAGCAGTGTGACGTCAATGTTGCAGCAGCTGCCCATGTTACGCTGGTAGCCGTGAACAGTGGTGGAACGGTTCTACAGGTGCTGATGCCGTGTTGCTCGATATTCCTTGTAGCACCGTAAGTCTCGGTTTTACAGTCATTCAGCGTTTTCAGGTCACTGTCGTAAATGAAGGTGTTCACTCGAGCAATGCAGCCTGGTAGAACGAAGCAAAGAATCTGAATCAAAAAGACAAAAGGTTCCTCAACATCACCTCGCTCAGGGTGCCACCATGCCCAGTTCCAAAGAACGAAACGTGACTTGATTTAAAGCAGTGTGACGTCAATTTTGCAGCAGCTACCAATGTTACGTTGGGGTCCGTGAACAGTGGTGGATCGGTTCCACAGGTGCTGAAGCCGTGTTGCTCGATGTTCCTTGTAGCGTCGTAACTCTCGGCATTACTGTAATGCAGCGTTTTCATGTCGCTTTCGTATATGCAGATGTTCACTCGAGCAATGCAGCCTAGTAGAACGAAGCCAAGAACCTGAACCAAAAAGACGAATTGGCGCCTCAACATCACCACGCTCAAGGTGTCACCATGCCCAGTGCCATAGAACGAAACGTGACTCGATTTAAAGCAGTGAGGCGTCAATGTTGCGGCAGCAGCCCATGTTACGCTTGTGGCGTTGAAAGGTGGTGGATCGGTTCCACAGGTGCAGATGCCGTGTTGCTCGATGTTCCTTGTAGCGTCGTAACTCTCGGTTTTACAACAATTCAGCAATTCCAGATCACTGTCGTAAATGCAGTTGTTCACTCGAGCAATGCGCCTGGTAGAACGAAGCAAAGATCCTGAATTAAAAAGACAACTGGTTCCTCAACATCACCTCGCTCAGGGTGCCACCATGCGCAGTGCCAAAAAAACAAAACGTGACACTGATTTAAAGCAGTGTGAAGTCAATGTTGCAGGCGCTGCGATGTTACGCTGGGGGCCGTGAACAATGGTGGATCGGTTAAACAAGTGCTGAAGACGTGTTGCTCGATGTTCCTTGTATCTTTGTGACTCTCGGCATTACAGTGATTCAGCGTTTTCATGTCGCTTTCGTAAATGCAGGTGTTCAATCGAGCAATGCAGCCTGGTAGGACGAAGCCAAGAACCTGAACCAAAAAGACGAAAATGGTTCATCTACATTACCTCGCTCAGTGTGCCCCCTGCCCAGTGCCAAAGAACGAAACGTGACTCGATTTAAAGCAGTGTGACATCAATGTTGCGGCAGCTACCGATTTTACGCTGGGGGCCGTAAACAGTGATGGATCGGTTCCACAGGTGCTGATGCTGCGTTGCTTGAAGTTCCTGGTAGCGTCGTAACTCTCGGCATTACAAAAATTCAGCGTTTTCATGTTGCTTACGTATATGCAGGTGTTCACTCGAGCAATGCAGCATGGTAGAACGAAGCCAAGAACCTGAACCAAAAAGACGAAAATGGTTCATCTACATCACATCGCTCAGTGTGTCCCCCTGCCCAGTGCCAAAGAACGAAACGTGACTCGATTTAAAGCAGTGTGACATCAATGTTGCAACAGCTACCGATGTTACGCAGGGGGCCGTGAACAGTGGTGGATCGGTTCCACAGGTGCTGATGCAGCGTTGCTTGAAGTTCCTTGTAGCGTCGTAACTCTCGGCATTACAAAAATTCAGCGTTTTCATGTCGCTTTCGTATATGCAGGTGTTCACTCGAGCAATGCAGCCTAGTAGAACGAAGCCAAGAACCTGAACCAAAAACAAGAAATTGTTCATCATCATCGCCGCGCTCAGGGTGTCACCACGCCCAGTGCCAAAGAAAGAAACGTGACTCGATTTAAAGCAGTGTGACGTCAATGTTGCAGCAGCTGCCCATGTTACGCTGGTAGCCGTGAACAGTGGTGCATCGGTTCTACAGGTGCTGATGCCGTGTTGCTCGATATTCCTTGTAGCATCGTAAGTCTCGGTTTTACAGTAATTCAGCGTTTTCAGGTCACTGTCGTAATTGAAGGTGTTCACTCGAGCAATGCAGCCTGGTAGAACGAAGCAAAGAATCTGAATCAAAAAGACAAAAGGTTCCTCAACATCACCTCGCTCAGGGTGCCACCATGCCCAGTTCCAAAGAACGAAACGTGACTCGATTTAAAGCAGTGTGACGTCAATTTTGCAGCAGCTACCGATGTTACGTTGGGGTCCGTGAACAGTGGTGGATCGGTTCCACAGGTGGTGAAGCCGTGTTGCTCGATGTTCCTTGTAGCGTCGTAACTCTCGGCATTACAGTAATTCAGCGTTTTCATGTCGCTTTCGTATATGCAGGTGTTCACTCGAGCAATGCAGCCTAGTAAAACGAAGCCAAGAACCTGAACAGAAAAGACGAATTGGGGCCTCAACATCACCTCGCTCAGGGTGTCACCATGCGCAGTGCCAAAGAACGAAAAGTGACTCGATTTAAAGCACTGTGACGTCAATGTTGCGGCAGCAGCCCATGTTACGCTTGTGGCGTTGAAAGGTGGTGGATCGGTTCCACAGGTGCATATGCCGTGTTGCTCGATGTTCCTTGTAGCGTCGTAACTCTCGGTATTACAGTAATTCAGCGTTTTCAGGTCGCTGTCATAAATGCAGGTGTTCACTCGAGCAATGCAGCCTGGTAGAACGAAGCCAAGAACATGAACCAAAAAGACGAAATTGTTCCTCAACATCACAGAGCTCAGGGTGCCACCATGCCCAGTGCCAAATAACTAAACTCGACACGACTTAAAGCAGTGTTACGTAAATGTGGCAGCAGCTGCCGATGATAGGCTGGTGGCCGTTAACAGTGGTGGATTGGTTCCACAGGTGCTGATGACGTGTTGCTCGATGTTCCTTGTAGCGTCATAACTCTCGGTTTTACAGTAATTCAGCAATTTCAGGCCGCTGTCGTAAAGGCAGGCGTTCACTCGAGCAATGCAGCCTGGTAGAACGAAGCCAAGAGCCTGAACCAAAAAGACGAAATGGTTCCTCAATATCACCTCGCTCAGGATGCCACCATGTCCAGTGCCAAAGAACGAAGCGTGACTGGATTTAAAGCAGTGTGACGGCAATGTTGCAGCAGCTGCCGATGTTAAGCTGGTCGCCGTGAACAGAGGTGGATCGGTTCCACAGGTGCTGATACCCTGTTGCTCGATGTTTCTTGTAGCGTCGTAAGTCTCGGTATTACAGTAAATCAGCGTTTTCAGGTCGCTGTCGTTAATGCAGGTGTTCACTCCAGTAATGCAGCCTGTAGAACGAAGCCAAGAACCTGAACCAAAAAGACGAAATGGTTCATCGACAAAGCAGCAGACTTGCGAATCTTCGATATTCTAACTGCGATGAGCAAAAGGCTTTTATGGCTAGCGCAAACGAAGGGAAAGGATATGAAGTACTGCTTCGTGTGGCAAAAGAATGGCCATGTTTTTGCACGAAAGACTAACGGCGACAGTGTCATTTGAATCCGCCAAGAAAGTGACCTCGCGAACATGGTTTATTTTAGCGCTTCAGGCATTGTTTGATAATTTTTTTTTCTTCCGCATGGCGGTTTCATGTTCGAAGTCTTATCTCGATTACGTTTCTTTTCGTGATCTTGCTTCTGAGAAGAGTAAGCATTCGAAGTTCTTTTCCTTTTATAACTTAAACGCGCAGAGTTTACGGAACAAAGAGGACCAATTAAACACATTCTTCATGTCCTTAGGCTTTGAGTTTGATATTTTGGCCTTTACGGAAACTTGGTACAATACCACTGAAGATGTAATCCACATCAATAGTTACAAATCTGAATGCCTGAGCAGGTGTAGTAAAAAGGCGGTGGGGTTGCTTTATACATAAAAAGCGCTGTTCATTATGAAGTAATGGCTGAACACTATGCTAAGTTGTCCGACTAGGGAATTATTTTTGTCATATGCAGAACATCGTAATTGGCGTTGTTTATAGGCCTCCCGGCGAGTCTGTGGTTGAATTTTTCCGTCGATTTGAAACATTGCTTGATTCTCTGTCGTCACTGAAAATGCCTGTGGTAATTTTGGGTGACTTTAACATTGATTTGTTGCAACGTGCTAACACATCAGTTAATGAATTTGTCGACCTGTTATCAATGTATGGCTTTTCAAACAATATTGCTCTGCCTACACGCGTCTCTACATCCAGTGAAACCTTGATTAATTTGTGTCTGACTAATCATGATGAAGTGACGTGAAAGCGGGAGTGCTTGTAAGTGCGATTAGTGATCATTTACCTTTCTTCTGCTTCATTCCTAAGCGCACCTTTCCACAGGTTACCATAGAACACTCGACAAAATCTACGCGGGTGATAACTAATCGCGCGATAGTTAATTTCCGTCAAAATACTGCATCTGTAAACTAGAATGAAATTTTAGATAAAAATAAATCTGATTCAAACCTTTTATACAACAGTTTTCTCGAGAAAATTATTGAAATTTACGTACGTTCTTTTCCTTGGGTAACTGTTAGAAAGTTTAAGCGAGGAAACCCTGGGTTACCTACGACTTAGTCAAGAGAATGAAAGCACAAGATAACCTCTTCCGCAACTTCCTGAAATATAAGGACGTAGAAATTCTTAAGCAATATAAAAAGGTCAGGAACAGGCTAAATGCCGACATAAAAAAGTCACGTGTTGACTACTACGCTAACAAATTTACGGACATTCTTTATGATCCTAAAAAAACTTGGCGCACCCTAAAGGACCTATTGCGGCACACAAAAAATAGCATTCCCCAGGAACTTGCGTACGGCGATAAAGTGCTAAGCGGGAAATTCCTCGCTGAAGTATTCAATCAGCAGTTCTTGTGCTTCGGCTCCTTTCACTCGGAAGTTTGCAACAACTTTACGGACTATATTAACACCAGTTTGCGAAATACTATATATCTTCGTCCTGTTACACCTACAGAAATAGCACACATTATTAGCAATTTAAAGAACAGCTCTTCTTGTGGTTATGACGGTATTAAAGTAGCACCGATTAAAGCAGTCGCGGATTTATTATGCAATGTTTTTTGTGACATAACAAATATTGTGTCTTCTACAGGCACATTTCCGGATAACATTAAAATTGCTAGGATCGTCGTCTTGCATAAAGGTGGCGCAACTCATTGCATTACTAATTACCGGCCGATATCCATACTTCCATTTTTTCTAAAATTATTGAAAAAGCGTTAAATTCCAGAATAACAGGACACATGCAAAAACATAACCTTATATCCCCGAATCAGTATGGTTTTCAAATAGGTAAATCCACTGAATCTGCGTAACTTGAAATACGTGACAAAATTGTTGCCAATATAGAAAACCAACAATACACAATAGGCTTATTTTTAGACTTTAATAAAGCATTTGATTCAATTAAACATGACATACTTTTTTTCAAATTACCCTTTTATGGAATTAGAGGCATTGCTTTAGACTTATTGCGTAGCTATCTATCACACCGCTCCCAATTTGTGGAAATCAACAGCAAAAAATCAGATTTAGCAGACATTAGGTACGGCGTTCCGCAGGGTTCTATTATAGGTCCTACGATTTTCCTGCTTTATATCAATGATATCGTGGCAATACCAGAAACACCCGATATTGTGTTATATGCCAATGATACAAACGTTTTTTTCTCCTCTGATAACATCTCTACTCTAATTCCTTTTATTAACAACTGGTTAGATTCCCTTTCAGCATGGTTATCGGCTAATCAGTTGAGCCTAAATGTTAAAAAACAAAGTATATTGTTTTTACTCCTATTAATAGGCCAGTTAATTTCGCATCTTCTTTAATATTTGAATCTCAACCACTTGAAAGGGTTTCCCAGTACAAGTTCTTGGGTGTATTCTTCCAAGAAAATCTACGGTGATCGCATCACGTATGTGACATTAAACGTAGCATAGCACAATTAATTGGTATGCTCAATAAGCATCGCACGCTGTTACCTTTAAAACTTAAACGTCAGTTATACTTTTTACTATTCATTCTAGATTACACTATAGTCTTACTTAACTGGGGCGTCACTTCTAGGGCTAACTTGGAAACTCTATTCCGAATGCAGAAAAAGTGTCTTCGTGTTATTCATAACCTCTCGATGTACGAACATACCTCGAGTACTTTCACCAGGAGAATATTTTGAGTGTCTCTAATCTATATAAACAAAAGTTATCCGAAAAAGCATTTTTAGAAATCATAAGTAATCGTGATAACTTTTGTTCTATATATAATAATACCACAACTAACTGCACCTTAAGAGCTAGAAACTTTATTAAGGTTAAAACTAGAACAAACTACGGCAATCAGCTTTTACAGTGGCATGTTCCTAATTTACTTAATAGTGAGCATGCTTTATTTGATATTATGCAAGATTCCTCAACCATTTCAATATTCAAAAAGAAATCGAAACTATATTATTCCAATAATTGACTTTTGGCCTTTCTGAATCTTTATTTCTTCATTTGCATATTTACACCTATTAAGTTGCATTGACTTATTGTATGTATATTTGTCTCAATTGTATATATAAGTATGTTTATGTGTGTATTATGTGTATACACTTTTTTTTGTGCACTGTTGTCTGCTGTCTCGTGGCGCCAGGGGCCTAGACAGGTGGGTATAGTCTCGCCTCTTGCTCCGGCGCCATGACAATCTTTTATTGTCAGAATTATAATAAACTTCATACTTGAAACATCGCTCAGTGTGCCCCCCTGGCCAGTGCCAAAGAACGAAACGTGACTCGATTTAAAGCAGTGTGACATCAATGTTACAGCAGCTACCGATGTTACGCTGGGGGCAGTGAACAATGGTTGATTGGTTCCACACGTGCTGATGCCGTGTTGCTCGATGTTAATTGTTCGGAAGCCGTGTTGCTCGATGTTCCTTGTAGCGCCGTAAATCCAAGTATTACCATAATTCAGCGTTTTCAGGTCGCTCTCTTAAATGCAGGTGTTCACTCGGGCAATGCAGTCTGGTAGAACAAAGCCAAGAGCCTGAACCAAAAAGATGAAATGGTTCCTTAACATCACCTCGCTCAGGGTGCCACCATGCCCAGTTCCAAAGAACGAAACGTGACACTGATTTAAAGCAGTGTGACGGCAATGTTGCAGCATCTGCCGATGTTAAGCTGGGCGCCGTGAACAGAGGTGGATCGGTTCCACAGTTGCTGATACCCTGTTGCTCGATGTTTCTTGTAGCGTCGTAAGTCTCGGTATTACAGTAATTCAGCGTTTTCAGGTCGCTGTCGTAAATGCAGGTGTTCACTCCAGTAATGCAGCCTGGTAGAACGAAGCCAAGAACCTGAACCAAAAAGTCGAAATTGTTCCTCAACATTACCTTGCTCAGGGTGCCACCATGCCCAGTGCCAAATAAAAAAACGTGACTCGATTTAAAGCAGTGTGACGTCAATGTTGCAGCAGCTGCGGTTGTTACGCTGAGGGCAGTGAACAATTGTGGATCTGTGCCACACGTGCTGATGCCGTGTTGCTATATGTTCCTTCCAGCGTCGTAACTCTTGGTATCATAGTAATTCAGCGTTTTCGGGTCACTGTCTGAAATCCAGGTGTTCTCTGGAGCAATCTAGCCTGGTAGAACGAAGCCAAGAACCTGAACCCAAAAGACGAAATGGTTCCTCAACATCACCTCGCTCAGGGTGTCACCATGCCTAGTGCCTAATAACGAAACTCGACTCGATTTAAAGCAGTGGTACGACAATGTTGCAGCAGCTGCCGATGATACGCTGGTGGCCGTTAACAGTGGGGATCGGTTCCACAGTTGGTGATGCCACGTTGCTCGATGTTTCTTGTAGCGTCCTAACTCTCGGTATTACAGTAATTCAGCGTTTTCAGGTCACTCTGGTAAATGCAGGTGTTCACTCGAGCAATGCAGCCTGGTAGAACGAAGCCAAGAACCTGAACCAAAAAGACGAAATGGTTCATCAACAAAGCAGCAGACTTGCGAATCTTCGATAATCTAACTGCGATGAACAAAAGGCTTTTATGGCTAGCGCAAACGAAGGGAAAGGAAATGAAGTACTGCTTCGCGTGGCAAAAGAATGGCCATGTTTTTGCACGAAAGAATAAAGGCGACAGTGTCATTCGAATCAGCAGTGAAAGTTACTCGCGAACTTGGTTTAATGTTAGCGCTTCAGGCATTGTTTGATAAATTTTATTTTCTTCCGCATGGCGGTTTCATGTTCGAAGTCTTATCTTGATTTCGTTTTTTTCGTGATTTTGCTTCTGAGAAGAGTAGGCACTCGAAGTTCTTTTCCTTTTATCACTTAAACGCGCAGAGTATACGGAACAAAGAGGACCAATTAAACACATTCTTCATGTCCTTAGGCTTTGAGTTTGATATTTTGGCCTTTACGGAAACTTGCTACAATACCACTGAAGATGTAATCCACATCAATGGTTACAAATCTGAATGCCTGAGCAGGTGTAGTAAAAAAGGAGGTGGGGTTGCTTTATACATAAAAAGCGCTGTTCATTATGAAGTAATGGCTGAACACTGTGCTATGTTGTCCGACTACGAAATTCTTTTTGTCAGATGCAGAACTTTCGTAATTGGCGTTGTTTCTAGGCCTCCCGGTGGGCCTCTGGTTGAATTTTTCCGTCGATTTGAAACATTGCTTGATTCTCTGTCGTCACTGAAAATGCCTGTGGTAATTTTGGGTGATTTTAACATTGATTTGTTGCAACCAGCTAACACATCAGTTAATGAATATGTCGACCTGTTATCGATGTATGGCTTTTCAAACAATATTGCTCTGCCTACTCGCGTCTCTGCATCCAGTGAAGCCTTGATTGATTTGTGTCTGACTAATCATGATGAAAGTGACGTGAAAGCGGGAGTGCTTGTAAGTGAGATTAGTGATCATTTACCTTTGTTCTGCTTCATTCCTAAGCGCACCTTTCCACAGGTTACCATAGAACACTCGACAAAAACTACGCGGGTGATAACTAATCGCGCGATAGATAATTTCCGTCAATATATTGCATCTGTAAACTAGTATGAAATTTTAGATAAAAATAAATCTGATTCAAACCTTTTATACAACAGTTTTCTCGAGAAAATTATTGAAATTTACGTACGTTCTTTTCCTTTGGTAACTGTTAGAAAGTTTAAGAAAGCGACGAAACCCTGGGTTACCTACGACTTAGTCAAGAGAATGAAAGCACGAGATAACCACTTCAGCAACTTCCTGAAATATAAGGACGTAGAAATTCTTAAGCAATATAAAAAGGTCAGGAACAGGCTAAATGCCGACATAAAAAAGTCACGTGTTGACTACTACGCTAACAAATTTAGGGACATTCTTTATGATCCTAAAAAACTTGGCGCACCCTAAATGACCTATTGCGGCACACAAAAAATAGCATTCCCCAGGAATTTGCGTACGGCGATAAAGTGCTAAGCGGTAAATCCCTCGCTGAATTATTCAATCAGCAGTTCTTGTGCTTCGGCTCGTTTGACTCGGAAGTTAGCAACAACTTTACGGACTATATTAACAACAGTTTGCAAAATACTATGTATCTTCGTCCTGTTACACCTACAGAAATAGCACACATTATTAGCAATTTAAAGAACAGCTCTTCTTGTGGTTATGACGGTATTAAAGTAGCACCGATTAAAGCAGTCGCGGATTTATTATGCAGTGTTCTTGGTGACATAACAAATATTGTGTCTTCTACAGGCACATTTCCGGATAACATTAAAATTGCTAGGATCGTCGTCTTGCATAAAGGTGGCGCAACTCATTGCATTACTAATTACCGGCCGATATCCATACTTCCATTTTTTCTAAAATTATTGAAAAAGCGTTAAATTCCAGAATAACAGGACACATGCAAAAATATAACCTTATATCCCCGAATCAGTATGGTTTTCAAATAGGTAAATCCACTGAATCTGCGTTACTTCAAATACGTGATAAAATTGTTGCCAATATAGAAAACCAACAATACACAATAGGCTTATTTTTAGACTTTAATAAAGCATTTGAATTAACTAAACATGACATATTTTTTTCCAAATTCCCCTTTTATGGAATTAGAGGCATTGCTTTAGACTTATTGCGTAGCTATCTATCTCACCGTTCCCAATTTGTGGAAATCAACAGCATAAAATCAGATTTAGCAGACATTAGGTACGGCGTTCCGCAGGGTTCTATTATAGGTCCTACGAATATCCTGCTTTATATCAATGATATCTTGGAAATACCAGAAACACCTGCTATTCTGTTATATGCCGATGATACAAACCATTTTTTCTCCTCTGATAACATCTCTACTCTAATTCCTCTTATTAACAACTGATTAGATTCCCTTTCAGCATGGTTATCGGCTAATCAGATGAGCCTAAATGTTAAAAAAACAAAGTATATTGTTTTTACTCCTATTAATAAGCCAGTTAATTTCGCATCTTCTTTAATATTTGAATCTCAACCACTTGAAAGGGTTTCCCAGTACAAGTTCTTGGGTGTATTCTTCCATGAAAATCTACGGTGGACGCATCACGTTAGTGCCATTAAACGTAGCATAGCACAATTAATTGTTATGCTCAATAAGCATTGCACGCTGTTACCTTTATAACTTAAACGTCAGGTATACTTTTTACTATTCATTCTAGATTACACTATAGTCTTACTTATCTGGGGCGTCACTTCTTGGGCTAATTTGGAAACTCTATTCCGAATGCAGAAAAAGTGTCTTCGTATTATTCATAACCTCTCGATGTACGAACATACCTCTGAGTACTTTCACCAGGACAATATTTTGAGTGCCACCAATCTATATAAACAACAGTTATCCGAAAAAGCATTTTTAGAATTCATAAGTAATCGTGATAACTTTTTTCTATATATACTAATACCACAACTAACTACACCTTAAGAGCTAGAAACTTTATTAAGGTTAAAACTAGAACAAACTATGGCAATCAGCTTTTACATTGGCATGTTCCTAATTTACTTAATAGTGAGCATGCTTTATTTGATATCATGCAAGATTCCTCAACCATTTCAATATTCAAAAAGAAATCGAAACTATATTTTTTCAATAATTGACTTTTGGCCTATCTGTATCTTTATTTCTTCATTTGCATTATTTATACCTATTAAGTTGCATTGACTTATTCTATGTATAATTGTGTCTATTGTATATATAAGTATGTATATGTGTGTATTATGTGTATACATTTTTTTGTGCACTGTTGTCTGCTGTGCTCGTGGCGCCAGGGGCCTAGTCAGGCGGGTATAGTCTCGCCTCTTGCTCCGGCGCCATGACAATTTTGTATTGTCAGAATTATAATAAACTTCAAACTTCAAACATCGCTCAGTGTGCCCCCCTGCCCAGTGCCAAAGAACGAAACCTGACTCGATTTAAAGCAGTGTGACATCATTGTTGCAGCAGCTACCGATGTTACGCTGGGGGCAGTAAACAATGGTTGATTGGTTCCACACGTGCTGATGCCGTGTTGCTCGATGTTAATTGTGCTGAAGCCGTGTTGCTCGATGTTCCTTGTAGCGCCGTAACTCCAAGTATTACCGTAATTCAGCGTTTTCAGGTCGCTCTCTTAAATGCAGGTGTTCACTCGAGCAATGCAGTCTGGTAGAACAAAGCCAAGAGCCTGAACCAAAAAGATGAAATGGTTCCTCAACATCACCTCGCTCAGGGTGCCACCATGGCTAGTTCCAAAGAACGAAACATGACACTGATTTGAAGCAGTGTGAAGTCAATGTTGCAGAAGCTGTCGATGTTACGCTGGGGGCCGTGAACAGTGGGGGATCGGTTCCACAGGTGTTGATGCCGTGTTGCTCGATGTTCCTTGTAGCGTCGTAAGTCTCGGTATTGCAGTAATTAAGCGTATTCAGGTCGCTGTCATAAATGCAGGTGTTCACTCGAGCAATGCAGCATGGTAGAACGAAGCCAAGAACCTGAACCAAAAAGACGAAAATGGTTCATCTACATCACATCGCTCAGTGTGTCCTCCTGCCCAGTGCCAAAGAACGAAACGTGACTCGATTTAAAGCAGTGTGACATCAATGTTGCAACAGCTACCGATGTTACGCTGGGGGTCGTGAACAGTGGTGGATCGGTTCCACAGGTGCTGATGCAGCGTTGCTTGAAGTTCCTTGTAGCGTCGTAACTCTCGGCATTACAAAAATTCAGCGTTTTCATGTCGCTTTCGTATATGCAGGCGTTCACTCGAGCAATGCAGCCTAGTAGAACGAAGCCAAGAACCTGAACCAAAAACAAGAAATTGTTCCTCATCATCGTCGCGCTCAGGGTGTCACCACGCCCAGTGTCAAAGAAAGAAACGTGACTCGATTTAAAGCAGTGTGACGTCAATGTTGCAGCAGCTGCCCATGTTACGCTGGTAGCCGTGAACAGTGCTGGAACGGTTCTACAGGTGCTGATGCCGTGTTGCTCGATATTCCTTGTAGCACCGTAAGTCTCGGTTTTACAGTAATTCAGCGTTTTCAGGTCACTGTCGTAAATGAAGGTGTTCACTCGAGCAATGCAGCCTGGTAGAACGAAGCAAAGAATCTGAATCAAAAAGACAAAAGGTTCCTCAACATCACCTCGCTCAGGGTGCCACCATGCCCAGTTCCAAAGAACGAAACGTGACTTGATTTAAAGCAGTGTGACGTCAATTTTGCAGCAGCTACCAATGTTACGTTGGGGTCCGTGAACAGTGGTGGATCGGTTCCACAGGTGCTGAAGCCGTGTTGCTCGATGTTCCTTGTAGCGTCGTAACTCTCGGCATTACTGTAATGCAGTGTTTTCATGTCGCTTTCGTATATGCAGATGTTCACTCGAGCAATGCAGCCTAGTAGAACGAAGCCAAGAACCTGAACCAAAAAGACGAATTGGCGCCTCAACATCACCACGCTCAAGGTGTCACCATGCCCAGTGCCATAGAACGAAACGTGACTCGATTTAAAGCAGTGAGGCGTCAATGTTGCGGCAGCAGCCCATGTTACGCTTGTGGCGTTGAAAGGTGGTGGATCGGTTCCACAGGTGCAGATGCCGTGTTGCTCGATGTTCCTTGTAGCGTCGTAACTCTCGGTTTTACAACAATTCAGCAATTCCAGATCACTGTCGTAAATGCAGTTGTTCACTCGAGCAATGCGCCTGGTAGAACGAAGCAAAGATCCTGAATTAAAAAGACAACTGGTTCCTCAACATCACCTCGCTCAGGGTGCCACCATGCGCAGTGCCAAAAAAACAAAACGTGACACTGATTTAAAGCAGTGTGAAGTCAATGTTGCAGGCGCTGCGATGTTACGCTGGGGGCCGTGAACAATGGTGGATCGGTTAAACAAGTGCTGAAGACGTGTTGCTCGATTTTCCTTGTATCTTTGTGACTCTCGGCATTACAGTGATTCAGCGTTTTCATGTCGCTTTCGTAAATGCAGGTGTTCAATCGAGCAATGCAGCCTGGTAGGACGAAGCCAAGAACCTGAACCAAAAAGACGAAAATGGTTCATCTACATTACCTCGCTCAGTGTGCCCCCTGCCCAGTGCCAAAGAACGAAACGTGACTCGATTTAAAGCAGTGTGACATCAATGTTGCGGCAGCTACCGATTTTACGCTGGGGGCCGTAAACAGTGGTGGATCGGTTCCACAGGTGCTGATGCTGCGTTGCTTGAAGTTCCTGGTAGCGTCGTAACTCTCGGCATTACAAAAATTCAGCGTTTTCATGTTGCTTACGTATATGCAGGTGTTCATTCGACCAATGCAGCCTAGTAGAACGAAGCCAAGAACCTGAACCAAAAACACGAAATTGTTCCTCAAAATCACCCCGCTCAGGGTATCACCATGCCCAGTGCCAAAGAAAGAAACGTGACTCGATTTAAAGCAGTGTGACATCAATGTTGCAGCAGCTGCCCATGTTACGCTGGTAGCCGTGAACAGTGGTGGATCGGTTCTACAGGTGCTGATGCCGTGTTGCTCGATATTCCTTGTAGCATCTTAAGTCTCGGTTTTACAGTAATTCAGCGTTTTCGGGTCACTGTCGTAAATGAAGGTGTTCACTTGAGGGCACGGCACCTGGACAATCGGCAACATGTCTAAGCCTCCGATCCTGCTGTTACAGGTCCTGCCGTGGATTGTTGCCGCAAGCATTTCCACCTGTGGAACGTATGAAACACCATATTTCTACGCGACCCATCACGACAGCGATATCAGCGATAACCTGTTCAAGGGGCGTCTTCCGTCGATGACAGTGACGTCACCAGTGGCTAGCCTACAAAACGAACTGCGCGACGCCGGATCATTCAGAGGGCACGGCACCTGGACAATCGGCAACATGTCTAAGCCTCCGATCCTGCTGTTACAGGTTAGTTATTTGACTAATATTGGAAGTGTTAGGAGTGACAACCGCTTTCTGTAAGTTCTGCCGTGCCCTGGAAGATTGTTGACTGCTTTGACTGTTTTGAGTGACACTTCGTATATGTTATTGTCTTTGTTGGTTTCTGGTGATATTGAGGAAAACCCGGGGCCAAAGACTGCTGAAATGTTGCAGTATTTTCTAAAAAACCAGGCCACGTCGGATGCTAAAATAGATAAACTGAGAACAGAAATGACCGAACTTAATGCAAATGCGATATGATGACTGGATTTTTTTATATTATCGAAGAAATGAACAAACGAATGAAAACTTTAGAGACCCTTGTTCGTCAGCAGGCAGATAAGTTCACTGAATACGAGAACAGGAGCAGAAGTAATAATCTTTTGGTTTTTGGTGTCAAAGAAGCAAAAGACGAATCAGATTCCGATCTGAGGGAAGCTGTGGTTCAGAAGATATTTAATGAAAAATTGGGCGTTCAGGCGAAAACTATAGACAGAATTCATCGTATAGGCAAGAAAAAAACTGGTAGCCATAGACCTGTCATTATGCACTTTTTCGACTCTAGAGAAAGAGAGTTGGTATTTAAGAATTGCGGGAAGTTGAAAGGCGGCCCGATAAGTGTAAGCCCAGACTATGCGAAGGAAACAGTAGCAGTACTAAATAAACTGGAAAAGTAGTAAAGCAGAAAGAGATAACGGAACAAAGGTCAAACTGATACATGATAAACTTAAGATTAACAACACCATTTACGCATGGGATCATGAACGACAAGAGCGTTGTCTGTACCGAACCCACCAAGATAAGATAGGACGACCCAAAGTTAACGATGAGTCTGCTGGTCATAGTTTGCTATCCCCGACCAAATCAACTGCAGATTCTGATGATCATAGCGATTGCTCGCAAATATAGCTCAGAATTATTCTGTTAAACGCGCGCAGTGTAGCAAACAAAACAACTGATTTAGAACATTTGCTAATTTTCGAGAACCCTGACTTATTGTTAATAACCGAGACCTGGTTACATGAGGGAATTAGTAACGATAGCATTTTCCCACCAGGCTACCATGTTTTTAGATGGGATAGATATTCTAAAGAAGGGGGGGTGGCTATTGTTATAAAAAGCACAGTATCTGCAGTCGCTCTTAAATGCAGCCTTTCTGAAATTGTGTGGTGCAAGGTTTCTTGTGGTAACCTTGTACATTTAGTAGGTGTTGTGTACAGGCCGCCTTCTACATCTCCTGAATTTTTGGATGAATTGCTTTTGTTCCTTAACTCTCATGTAAATAAGAACACCAGACTAATAATGGCTGGCGACTTTAATTTGCCACATATTAATTGGGAAACTTTGTCAACAGGTAATGTAGAAATAAGCAGTGCGAATAAAGTAATGGAAATTATGTTTACTCATAACCTTAAGCAAATAGTAAAGGATTTTACAAGGGTTACCTCGGGGTCCCAGTCATTGTTGGACTTGGTTTTCTTTCTTATGCACTAAAGTGGCAGACCACACTATATCTGTCAAGCCGGAATTATCTGACCACAAGATGATCTGTTTGATTGTGTGGTTGAACACACAAGTTCGCAAAAAATCGCATGTTTTAATACGGGTCAAAGATTACAGCCGGGCAGACGATACATCTATCTTAGACGTCTTAGAAGAAAACTTGAATCAGTTTGCAACTGCATCACACCATGAAAGTGTCGAGGAATTGTGCGAACGTTTTAAGGGCACACTAAAATATTGCATTGATAGGTTTGTTCCCACTCGCTCAAAGAAATCGAAGCAGCTCAATCCTTGGATCACTAGAGAGATCATTCAGTTAAAGCGCAAGGTAAAAGGGCTACGAAAGCAAAAAAATAGAGCGACAGAACTTTCAAACATCAAAAAGAAGCTCAAAACAGTGTTCTTAGATTCGAAAAAAACTTACTTCAATACAACACTGACTAATTTTCTCACAAGCTCTTCACAAAAGTTCTGGCGATATTTTTCAGCGAAAAAGAACGCAATCACACAGGTCATGGATGGGGACGATGAGGCGACTGATAAAAACGATATTGCAGATCTGTTTAATGATTTCTTCCAATCGGTCTTTATTAGGGATGACAATGATATTGAGAGTGATCATACAACAATTTACCCGTTGCCATACTCAATGCACGAGATTCGCATCAATAGGGAGGGCATCTGTGAGCAGCTGCTGTCTCTGGACCTGAAGAAATCGAGCGGTCGCGATGAAATACCGACGGAATTCCTTAAACGGTATGCTGAGTGGCTATCATATTATTTGCAAATTTTATTTGAAACGTCATTGCGGGATCATTCTTTACCTCGTGACTGGCGCAGCGCAATAGTAGTTCCGGTATTTAAAGGCGGTTATCGATTTCTTCTAAAAAACTACAGGCCAGTTTCACTCACTTCCGTATGTTGCAAGGTTTATGAACACATACTAGCTAAACACTCCTTCATTTTTTGGAAATAAATGACCTATTGTGTCCATTTCAGCATGGTTTTCGGAGCGGCCTTTCGACAGTAACGCAGTTAATTGAAACAGTGAACGACTTTTGCAAGGCTATAGATGGACGTCAGCAGGTAGATGTTGTCTGTGTAGACTTCTCGAAGGCTTTCGATAAAGTTCCGCATCATAAGCTTCTTTTTAAACTACGCAGATTAGGAATCGCTGAAAATATAGTACTATGGATTCAGGCCTATCTAAGTAACCGCTGTCATGTTGTCAAAATAGAAAGTGCAGTATCGGATAGGCGTGAAGTTCTGTCGGGGGTGCCACAGGGCTCCGTTCTAGGTCCGCTTTTGTTTTTATTGTATATAAATGATATTTCTGCTATCGTCGAATCGCCTGTCAGAATGAAATTTTTGGCCGATGATTGTTTAATTTACTCTCCTGTGGCTTCCCCGGCAGATCAGATGAACATAAATAGGTGTCTTCAGTCGTTAAACTCGTGGTGCCTGAAATGGGGTATGGAAATAAACTACCAAAAATTAATTACATGCACGTAACAAGGAAGCAGAATGTTATGATGTTACAATACAATATCGGTAAAAAATTCCTTAGATCAAGTAAAGTGCCTCAAGTACTTGGGAGTGACATCAACAAATAATCTTGACTGGCGCACCCATACTGAAAATGTATATTTAAAAGCCTACCAGAAGGTCTGTTTCCTGAGGAGGAAGTTGCCGAATGCGACTAGAGAAATTAAATTGATTGCGTACAAGACGTTCTAGCGGCCAATCATAGAGTACGCAAGTGCAGTGTGGAGTCCTCATCAAAAGGGTTTAAAACGGCAACTGGAAAGATTGCAAAGGATGTCAGCACGTTTTATATGCTCTAAATACCGCCGCACTGATTCAGTCACAGCAATGCTAAAAGAGTGTCAGTTAGAATCACTAGAAGTAAGAAGAACAAAGCAGAAATTGAAACTTTTTTTTCTGATAATGAATGATAAAGTCAAAGTTAATAAACATCACTATGTTACACCTCCCCTGAAGCGTTGCCCTCGGAAAAATCACAGTAAGGTATTACAACCTATTATTACACGTACTGATGTCTATCGCTACTCCTTTTTTCCCGATGCTGTAGAAATTTGGAATCAACTACCAAGTGACGTTGTGGACCAAACAGATCTAGAAAAATTTGTGATAGGTGTGAACGCGTTCCTAGAAGATTGCTGTGCAAATCTGTAATTCTGTGCATTTGAGTGTTTTCTTTTTTTAGCGAAGAGAATTGCACTTGTGTTTCCCTCCCTGTAATGACCCTCAAGCAGAGGGTTAATAGTATGAATAAATAAATAAAAAAATGCAGCCTGGTAGAACGAAGCAAAGAATCTGAATCAGAAAGACAAAAGTTTCCTCAACTTCACCTCGCTCAGGGTGCCACCATGCCCAGTTCCAAAGAACGAAACGTGACTCGATTTAAAGCAGTGTGACGTCATTGTTGCAGCAGCTACCGATGTTACGTTGGGGTCCGTGAACAGTGGTGGATCGGTTCCCCAGGTGCTGAAGCCGTGTTGCTCGATGTTCCTTGTAGCGTCGTAACTCTCGGCATTAGAGTAATGCAGCGTTTTCATGTCGCTTTCGTATATACAGATGTTCACTCGAGCAATGCAGCTTAGTAGAACAAAGCCAAGAACCTGAACCAAAAAGACGAATTGGCGCCTCCACATCACCTCGGTCAAGGTGTCACCATGCCCAGTGCCATAGAACAAAACGTGACTCGATTTAAAGCAGTGAGGCGTCAATGTTGCGGCAGCAGCTCATGTTACGCTTGTGGCGTTGAAAAAAGGTGGATCGGTTCCACAGGTGCAGATGGCGTGTTGCTCGATGTTCCTTGCAGCGTCGTAACTCTCGGTTTTACAGTAATTCAGCAATTTCAGGTCATTGTCGTAAATGCAGTTGTTCACTCTAGCAATGCGCCTGGTAGAAAGAAGCAAAGAACCTGAATTAAAAAGACAAATGCTTCCTCAACATCACCTCGCTCAGGGTGCCACCATGCCCAGTGCCAAAGAACGAAACGTGAAACTGATTTAAAGCAGTGTGAAGTCGTTTCAGGCGCTGCCGATGTTACGCTGCGGGCCGTGAACAGTGGTGGATCGGTTACACAAGTGCTGAAGCCGTGTTGCTCGATGTTCCTTGTATCTTCGTGACTCACGGCATTACAGTAATTCAGCGTTTTCATGTCGCTTTCGTAAATGCAGGTGTTCACTCAAGCAATGCAGCCTGGTAGAATGAAGCCAAGGACATGAACCAAAAAGACGAAATGGTCCCTCAACATCACCTCGCTCAGGGTACCACATGCCCAGTGCCAAATAACGAATCACGACTCGATTTAAAGCAGTGTTACGTCAATGTTGCAGCAGCTGCTGATGATACGCTGGTGGCCGATAACATTGGTGGATCGGTTCCACAGGTACTGATGCCGTTTTGCTCGATGTTTCTTGTAGCGTCGTAACTCTTGGTATCACAGTAATTCAGCGTTTTCAAGTCGCTGTCGTAAATGCAGGTGTTCACTCCAGCAATGCAGCCTGGTAGAACGAAGCAAAGAACCTGAATCAAAAAGACAAATGGTTCCTCAGCGTCACCTCGCTCAGGGTGTCACCATGCCCAGTTCCAAAGAACAAAACGTGACACTGATTTAAAGCAGTGTGAAGTCAATGTTGCAGTAGCTGCCGATGTTACGCACGGGCCATGAACAATGGCGGATCGGTTCCATAGTGCTGATGCCGTGTTGCTCGATGTTCCTTGTAGCGTCGTAACTCTCGGTATTACAGTAATTCAGCGTTTTCCGGCAGCTGTCGTAAACGCAGGCGTTCACTCGAGCAATGCAGCCTGGTAGGACGAAGCCAAGCACCTGAACCCAAAAGACGAAATGGTTCCTCAACATCACCTCGCTCAGGGTGTCACCATGTCTAGTGCCAAATTACGAAACTCGACTCGATTTAAAGCAGTGTTACGGCAATGTTGCAGCAGCTGCCGATGATACTCTGGTGGCGTTAACAGTGGTAGATCGGTTCCACAGTTGGTGATGCCATGTTGCTCGATGTTTCTTGCAGCGTCCTAACTCTCGGTATTACAGTAATTCAGCGTTTTCAGGTCGCTGTGGTAAATGCAGGTGTTCACTCGAGCAATGCAGCCTGGTAGAACGAAGCCAAGAGCCTGAACCAAAAAGACGAAATGGTTCATCGACAAAGCAGCAGACTTGCGAATCTTCCATAATCTAACTGCGATGAACAAAAGGCTTTTGGGGCTAGCGCAAACGAAGGGAAAGGAAATGAAGTACTGCTTCGTGTGGCAAAAGAAAGGCCATGTTTTTGCACGAAAGAATAAAGGCGACAGTGTCATTCGAATCAGCACAGAAAGTTACCTCACGAACATGGTTTAATGTTAGCGCTTCAGGCATTGTTTGATAAATTTTATTTTCTTCCGCATGGCGGTTTCATGTTCGAAGTCTTATCTCGATTTCGTTTTTTTCGTGATTTTGCTTCTGAGAAGAGTAGGCACTCGAAGTTCTTTTCCTTTTATCACTTAAACACGCAGAGTCTACGGAACAAGGAGGACCAATTAAACACATTCTTCATGTCCTTAGGCTTTGAGTTTGATATTTTGGCCTTTACGGACACTTGGTACAATATCACTGAAGATGTAATCCACATCAATGGTTACAAATCTGAATGCCTGAGCAGGTGTAGTAAAAAAAGAGGTGGGGTTGCTTTATACATAAAAAGCGCTGTTCATTATGAAGTAATGGCTGAACACTGTGCTATGTTGTCCGACTACGAAATTCTTTTTGTCAGATGCAGAACTTTCGTAATTGGCGTTGTTTATAGGCCTCCCGGTGGGCCTCTGGTTGAATTTTTCCGTCGATTTGAAACATTACTTGATTCTCTGTCGTCACTGAAAATGCCTGTGGTAATTTTGGGTGACTTTAACATTGATTTGTTGCAACCGGCTAACACATCAGTTAATGAATATGTCGACCTGTTATCAATGTATGGCTTTTCAAACAATATTGCTCTGCCTACTCGCATCTCTGCATCCAGTGAAACCTTGATTGATTTGTCTGACTAATCATGATGAAAGTGACGTGAAAGCGGGAGTGCTTGTAAGTGAGATTAGTGATCATTTACCTTTGTTCTGCTTCATTCCTAAGCGCAACTTTCCAAAGGTTACCATAGAACACTCGACAAAAACTACGCGGGTGATAACTAATCGCGCGATAGATAATTTTCGTCAAAATATTGCATCTGTAAACTAGTATGAAATTTTAGATAAAAATAAATCTGATTCAAACCTTTTATACAACAGTTTTCTCGAGAAAATTATTGAAATTTACGTACGTTCTTTTCCTAATGGTAACTGTTAGAAAGTTTAAGAAAGCGAGGAAACCCTGGGTTACCTACGACTTAGTCAAGAGAATGAAAGCACGAGATAACCTCTTCAGCAACTTCCTGAAATATAAGGACGTAGAGATTCTTAAGCAATATAAAAAGGTCAAGAACAGGCTAAATGCCGACATAAAAAAGTCACGTGTTGACTACTACGCTTACAAATTTACGGACATTCGTTATGATCCTAAAAAAACTTGGCGCACCCTAAAGGACCTATTGCGGCACACAAAAAATAGCATTCCCCAGGAACTTGCGTACGGCGATAAAGTGCTCAGCGGTAAATCCCTCGCTGAAGCATTCAATCAGCAGTTCTTGTGCTTGGGCTCGTTTGACTCGGAAGTTAGCAACAACTTTACGGACTATATTAACACCAGTTTGCAAAATACTATGTATCATCGTCCTGTTACACCTGCAGAAGTAGCACACATTATTAGCAATTTAAAGAACAGCTCTTCTTGTGGTTATGACGGTATTAAAGTAGCACCGATTAAAGCAGTCGCGGATTTATTATGCAATGTTCTTTGTGACATAACAAATATTGTGTCTTCTACAGGCACATTTCCGGGTAACATTAAAATTGCTAGGATCATCGTCTTGCTTAAAAGTGGCGCAACTGATTGCATTACTAAATTTCGGCCGATATCCATACTTCCAGTTTTTTCTAAATTTATTGAAAAAGCCTTAAATACCAGAATTAGTGGACACATGTAAAAACATAACCTTATATCCCCGAATCAGTATGGTTTTCAAAGGGGTAAATCCAATGAATCTGCGTTACTTCAAATACGTGATAAAATTGTTGCCAATATAGAAAACCAACAATACACAATAGGCTTATTTTTAGACTTTAATAAAGCATTTGATTCAACTAAGCATGACATATTTTTTTCCAAATTACCCTTTTATGGAGTTAGAGGCATTGCTTTAGACTTATTGCGTAGCTATCTATCACACCGCTCCCAATTTGTGGAAATAAACAGCATAAAATCATATTTAGCAGACATTAGGTACGGCGTTCCACAGGGTTCTATTATAGGTCCTACGATTATCCTCCATTATATCCATTATATCGTGGCAATACCAGAAGCACCCGATATTGTGTTATATGCCGATGATACAAAGTTTTTTTCTCCTCTGATAACATCTCTACTCTAATTCGTCTTATTAACAACTGGTTAGATTCCCTTTCAGCATGGTTATCGGCTAATCAGTTGAGCCTAAATGTTAAAAAAAACAAAGTATATTGTTTTTACTCCTATTAATAAGCCATTTTATTTCGCATCTTCTTTAATATTTCAATCTCAACCACTTGAAAGGGTTTCCCAGAAAGAGTTCTTGGGTGTATTCTTCCATGAAAATCTACTGTGGACGCATCACGTAAGTCACATTAAACGTAGCATAGCACAATTAATTGGTATGCTCAATAAGCATCGCACGCTGTTACCTTTAAAAATTAAATGTCAGTTATACTTTTTACTATTCATTCTAGATTACACTACTGTCTACTTATCTGGGGCGTCACTTCTAGGGCTAACTTGGAAACTCTATTCCGAATGCAGAAAAAGTGTCTTCGTATTATTCATAACCTCTCGATGTACGAACATACCTCGAGTACTTTCACCAGGACAATATTTTGAGTGTCATTAATCTATATAAACAAAAGTTATCCGAAAAAGTATTTTAGAAATCATCAGTAATCGTGATAACTTTTTTTCTATATATACTAATACCACAACTAACTGCACATTAAGAGCTAGAAACTTTATTAAGGTTAAAACTAGAACAAACTACGGCAATCAGCTTTTACATTGGCATATTCCTAATTTACTTAATAGTGAGCATGCTTTATTTGATATCATGCAAGATTCCTCAACCATTTCAATATTCAAAAAGAAATCGAAACTATATTTTTCCAATAATTGACTTTCGGCCTTTCTGTTTCTTTATTTCTTCATTTGCATTATTTATACCTATTAAGTTGCATTGACTTATTGTATGTATAATTGTGTCTATTGTATATATAGGTGTGTATATGTGTGTATTATGTGTATGCATTTTTTTGTGCACTGTTGTCTGCTGTGCTCGTGGCGCCAGGGGCCTAGTCAGGCGGGTATAGTCTCGCCTCTTGCTCCGGCGCCATGACAATCTTGTATTGTCAGAATTATAATAAACTTCAAACTTCAAACATCGCTCAGTGTGCCCCCTGCCCAGTGCCAAAGAACGAAACGTGACTCGATTTAAAGCAGTGTGACGTCAATGTTGCGGCAGCTACCGATGTTACGCTGGGGGCACTGAACAATGGTTGATTGGTTCCACACGTGCTGATGCCGTGTTGCTCGATGATAATTGTGCTGAAGCCGTGTTGCTCGATGTTCCTTGTAGCGCCGTAACTCCAAGTATTACCGTAATTCAGCGTTTTCAGGTCGCTCTCTTAAATGCAGGTGTTCACTCGAGCAATGCAGTCTGGTAGAACAAAGCCAAGAGCCTGAACCAAAAAGATGAAATGGTTCTTCAACATCACCTCCCTCAGGGTGCCACCATGCCCAGTTCCAAAGAACGAAACGTGACACTGATTTGAAACAGTGTGAAGTCAATGTTGCAGGAGGGTCCGATGTTACTCTGGGGGCCGTGAACAGTGGGGGATCGGTTCCACAGGTGGTGATGCCGTGTTGCTCGATGTTCCTTGTAGCGTCGTAACTCTCGGCATTACAGTAATGCAGCGTTTTCATTTCGCTTACGTATATGCAGATGTTCATTCGAGCAATGCGCCTAGTAGAACGAAGCCAAGAACCTGAACCAAAAAGACGAATTGGCGCCTCAACATCCCCTCGCTCAAGGTGTCACCATGCCCAGTGCCATAGAACGAAACGTGACTCGATTTAAAGCAGTGAGGCGCATATGTTGCGGCAGCAGCCCATGTTACGCTTGTGGCGTTGAAAAGTGGTGGATCGGTTCCACAGGTGCAGATGCCGTTTTGGTCGATGTTCCTTGTAGCGTCGTAACTCTCGGTTTTACAATAATTCAGCAATTTCAGGTCACTATCGTGAATGCAGTTGTTCAGTTGAGCAATGCGCCTGGTAGAACGAAGCAAAGATCCTGAAATAAAAAGACGAATGGTTCCTCAACATCACCTCGCTCAGGGTGCCACCATGCTCAGTGCCAAATAACGAAACTCGACTCGATTTAAAGCAGTGTTACGTAAATGTTGCAGCAGCCTATGATACGCTGGTGGCTGTTAACATTGGTGGATCGGTTCCATAGGTGCTGATGCCGTGTTGCTCGATGTTCCTTGTGGCGTCGTAACTCTCGGTATTCCAGTATTTCAGCGTTTTCAGGTCGCTGTCGTAAATGCAGGTGTTCACTCCAGCAATTCAGCCTGGTAGAACGAAGCGAAGAACCTGAATCAAAAAGACAGTTGGTTCCTCAACGTCACCTCGCTCAGGGTGCCACCATGCACAGTTCCAAAGAACGAAGCGTGACTGGATTTAAAGCAGTGTGACGGCAATGTTGCAGCAGGTGCCGATGATACGCTGGTGGCCGTTAACAGTGGTGGATCGGTTCTAAAGGTGCTGATGCCGTTTTGCTCGATATTACTTGTAGCGTGATAACTCTCGGTATAACAGTAATTCAGCGTTTTCAGGTCGCTGTCGTAAATGCAGGTGTTCACTTGAGCAATGTAGCCTGGTAGAACGAAGTCAACCTGAACCAAAAATTCGAAATTTTTCCTCAATATTACCTCGCTCAGGGTACCACCATGCCCAGTGCCAAAGAACGAAATGTGACTCGATTTAAAGCCCTGTGACGTCAATGTTTCAGCAGCTGCGGTTGTTACGCTGAGTGCAGTGAACAATGGTGGATCTGTGCCACACGTGCTGATGCCGTGTTGCTCGATGTTCCTTGCAGCGTCGTAACTCTTGGTTTCATAGTAATTCAGCGTTTTCAGGTCACTGTCGTAAATCCAGGTGTTCACTGGAGCAATCTAGCCTGGTAGAACGAAGCCAAGAACCTTAACCCAAAAGACGAAATGGTTCCTTAACACCACCTCGCTCAGGGTGCCACCATGCCCAGTGCCAAAGAACGAAATGTGACTCGATTTAAAGCAGTGTGACGTCAATGTTGCAGCAGCTGCCTATGTTACGCTCGGGCTATGAAAATGGCGGATCGGTTCCATAGGTGCTGATGCCGTGTTGCTCGATGTTCCTTGTAGCGTCCTAACAATCGGTATTACAGTAATTCAGCGTTTTCAGGTCGCTGTGGGAAATGCAGGTGTTCAATCGAGCAATGCAGCCTGGTAGAACGAAGCCAAGAACCTGAACCAAAAAGACGAAATGGTTCCTCAACATCACCTCGCTCAGGGTGTCACCATGCCTAGTGCCAAATAACGAAGCTCGACTCGATTTAAAGCAGTGTTACGACAATGTTGCAGCAGCTGCCGATGATACGCTGGTGGCCGTTAACAGTGGTAGATCGGTTCCACAGTTGGTGATGCCTTGTTGCTCGATGTTTCTTGAAGTCTTATCTCGATTTCGTTTTTTTCGTGATTTTGCTTCTGAGAAGAGTAAGCACTCGATGTTCTTTTGCTTTTATCACTTAAAGGCGCAGAGTTTACGGAACAAAGAGGACCAATTAAACACATTCTTCATGTCCTTAGGCTTTGAGTTTGATATTTTGGCCTTTACGGAAACTTGGTACATTACCACTGAAGATGTCATCCACATCAATGGTTACAAATCTGAATGCCTGAGCAGGTGTAGTAAAAAAGGAGGTGGGGTTGCTTTATACATAAAAAGCGCTGTTCATTATGAATTAATGGCTGAACACTGTGCTATGTTGTCCGACTACGAAATTCTTTTTGTCAGATGCAGAACTTTCGTAATTGGCGTTGTGTATAGGCCTCCCGGTGGGTCTCTGGTTGAATTTTTCCGTCGACGTGAAACATTGCTTGATTCTCTGTCGTTACTGAAAATGCCTGTGGTAATTTTGGGTGACTTTAACATTGATTTCTTGCAACCTGCTAACACATCAGTTAATGAATTTGTCGACCTGTTATTAATGTATGGCTTTTCAAACAATATTGCTCTTAATACTCGCGTCTCTGCATCCAGTGAAACTTTGATTGATTTGTGTCTGACTAATCATGATGAAAGTGACGTGAAAGCCGGAGTGCTTGTAAGTGCGATTAGTGATCATTTACCTTTGTTCTGCGTCATTCCTAAGCGCACCTTTCCACAGGTTACCATAAAACACTCGACAAAAACTACGCGGGTGATAACTAATCGCGCGATAGATAATTTCCGTCAAAATATTGCATCTGTAAACTAGTATGAAATTTTAGATAAAAATAAATCTGATTCAAACCTTTTATACAACAGTTTTCTCGAGAAAATTATTGAAATTTACGTACGTTCTTTTCCTAATGGTAACTGTTAGAAAGTTTAAGAAAGCGAGGAAACCCTGGGTTACCTACGACTTAGTCAAGAGAATGAAAGCACGAGATAACCTCTTCAGCAACTTCCTGAAATATAAGGACGTAGAGATTCTTAAGCAATATAAAAAGGTCAGGAACAGGCTAAATGCCGACATAAAAAAGTAGCGTGTTGACTACTACGCTAACAAATTTACGGACATTCTTTATGAACCTAAAAATACTTGGCGCACCCTAAAGGACCTATTGCGGCACACAAAAAATAGCATTCCCCAGGAACTTGCGTACGGCGATAAAGTGCTAAGCGGTAAATCCCTCGCTGAAGTATTCAATCAGCAGTTCTCGTGCTTCCGCTCCTTTGACTCAGAAGTTAGCAACAACTTTACGGACTATATTAACACCAGTCTGCAAAATAATATGTATCTTCGTCCTGTTACACCTACAGAAATAGCACACATTATTAGCAATTTAAAGAACAGCTCTTCTTGTGGTTATGACGGTATTAAAGTAGCACCGATTAAAGCAGTCGCGGATTTATTATGCAAAGTTCTTTGTGACATAACAAATATTGTGTCTTTTACAGGCACATTTCCGGGTAACATTAAAATTGCTAGGATCATCGTCTTGCTTAAAAGTGGCGCAACTGATTGCATTACTAAATTTCGGCCGATATCCATACTTCCAGTTTTTTCTAAAATTATTGAAAAAGCCTTAAATACCAGAATAAGTGGACACATGTAAAAACATAACCTTATATCCCCGAATCAGTATGGTTTTCAAAGGGGTAAATCCACTGAATCTGCGTTACTTCAAATACGTGATAAAATTGTTGCCAATATAGAAAACCAACAATACACAATAGGCTTATTTTTAGACTTTAATAAAGCATTTGATTCAACTAAGCATGACATATTTTTTTCCAAATTACCCTTTTATGGAGTTAGAGGCATTGCTTTAGACTTATTGCGTAGCTATCTATCACACCGCTCCCAATTTGTGGAAATAAACAGCATAAAATCATATTTAGCAGACATTAGGTACGGCGTTCCACAGGGTTCTATTATAGGTCCTACGATTATCCTCCGTTATATCCATTATATCGTGGCAATACCAGAAGCACCCGATATTGTGTTATATGCCGATGATACAAAGTTTTTTTCTCCTCTGATAACATCTCTACTCTAATTCGTCTTATTAACAACTGGTTAGATTCCCTTTCAGCATGGTTATCGGCTAATAAGTTGAGCCTAAATGTTAAAAAAAAACAAAGTATATTGTTTTTACTCCTATTAATAAGCCATTTTATTTCGCATCTTCTTTAATATTTCAATCTCAACCACTTGAAAGGGTTTCCCAGAAAGAGTTCTTGGGTGTATTCTTCCATGAAAATCTACTGTGGACGCATCACGTAAGTCACATTAAACGTAGCATAGCACAATTAATTGTATGCTCAATAAGCATCGCACGCTGTTACCTTTAAAAATTAAATGTCAGTTATACTTTTTACTATTCATTCTAGATTACACTACTGTCTACTTATCTGGGGCGTCACTTCTAGGGCTAACTTGGAAACTCTATTCCGAATGCAGAAAAAGTGTCTTCGTATTATTCATAACCTCTCGATGTACGAACATACCTCGAGTACTTTCACCAGGACAATATTTTGAGTGTCATTAATCTATATAAACAAAAGTTATCCGAAAAAGCATTTTTAGAAATCATAAGTAATCGTGATAACTTTTTTTCTATATATACTAATACCACAACTAACTGCACATTGAGAGCTAGAAACTTTATTAAGGTTAAAACTAGAACAAAATACGGCAATCAGCTTTTACATTGGCATATTCCTAATTTACTTAATAGTGAGCATGCTTTATTTGATATCATGCAAGATTCTTCAACCATTTCAATATTCAAAAAGAAATCGAAACTATATTTTTCCAATAATTGACTTTCGGCCTTTCTGTTTCTTTATTTCTTCATTTGCATTATTTATACCTATTAAGTTGCATTGACTTATTGTATGTATAATTGTGTCTATTGTATATATAGGTGTGTATATGTGTGTATTATGTGTATGCATTTTTTTGTGCACTGTTGTCTGCTGTGCTCGTGGCGCCAGGGGCCTAGTCAGGCGGGTATAGTCTCGCCTCTTGCTCCGGCGCCACGACAATCTTGTATTGTCAGAATTATAATAAACTTCAAACTTCAAACATCGCTCAGTGTGCCCCCCTGCCCAGTGCCAAAGAACGAAACGTGACTCGATTTAAAGCAGTGTGACGTCAATGTTGCGGCAGCTACCGATGTTACGCTGGGGGCACTGAACAATGGTTGATTGGTTCCACACGTGCTGATGCCGTGTTGCTCGATGATAATTGTGCTGAAGCCGTGTTGCTCGATGTTCCTTGTAGCGCCGTAACTCCAAGTATTACCGTAATTCAGCGTTTTCAGGTCGCTCTCTTAAATGCAGGTGTTCACTCGAGCAATGCAGTCTGGTAGAACAAAGCCAAGAGCCTGAACCAAAAAGATGAAATGGTTCTTCAACATCACCTCCCTCAGGGTGCCACCATGCCCAGTTCCAAAGAACGAAACGTGACACTGATTTGAAACAGTGTGAAGTCAATGTTGCAGGAGGGTCCGATGTTACGCTGGGGGCCGTGAACAGTGGGGGATCGGTTCCACAGGTGGTGATGCCGTGTTGCTCGATGTTCCTTGTAGCGTCGTAACTCTCGGTATTGCAGCAATTCAGCGTATTCAGGTCGCTGTCATAAATGCAGGTGTTCACTCGAGCAAGCACCCTGGTAGAACGAAGCCAAGAACCTGAACCAAAAAGACGAAAATGGTTCATCTACATCACCTCGCTCAGTGTGCCCGCCTGCCCAGTGCCAAAGAACGAAACGTGACTCGATTTAAAGCAGTTTGACATCAATGTTGCAGCAGCTACCGATGTTACGCTGGGGGCCGTGAACAGTGGTGGATCGGTTCCACAGGTGCTGATGCCGCGTTGCTTGAAGTTCCTTGTAGCGTCGTAACTCTCGGCATTACAAAAATTCAGAGTTTTCATGCCGCTTTCGTATATGCAGGTGTTCACTCGAGCAATGCAGCCTGGTAGAACGAAGCAAGGAATCTGAATCAAAAAGACAAAAGGTTCCTCAACATCACCTCGCTCAGGGTGCCACCATGCCCAGTTCCAAAGAACGAAACGTGATTCGATTTAAAGCAGTGTGACGTCAATGTTGCAGCAGCTACCGATGTAACGTTGGGGTCCGTGAACAGTGGTGGATCGGTTCCATAGGTGCTGAAGCCGTGTTGCTCGATGTTCCTTGTAGCGTCGTAACTCTCGGCATTACAATAATGCAGCGTTTTCATTTCGCTTACGTATATGCAGGTGTTCACTCGAGAAATGCAGCCTAGTAGAACGAAGCCAAGAACCTGAACCAAAAAGACGAATTGGGGCCTCAACATCACCTCGCTCAGGGTGTCACCATGCGCAGTGCCAAAAAACGAAAAGTGACTCGATTTAAAGCACTGTGAAGTCAATGTTGCAGCAGCTACCGATGTTACGCTGGGGGATGTGAGCAATGGTGGATCGGTTCCACACGTGCTGATGCCGTATTGCTCGATGTTCCTTGTAGCGTCGTAACTCTCGGCATTACAGTAATGCAGCGTTTTCATTTCGCTTACGTATATGCAGATGTTCATTCGAGCAATGCGCCTAGTAGAACGAAGCCAAGAACCTGAACCAAAAAGACGAATTGGCGCCTCAACATCACCTCGCTCAAGGTGTCACCATGCCCAGTGCCATAGAACGAAACGTGACTCGATTTAAAGCAGTGAGGCGCATATGTTGCGGCAGCAGCCCATGTTACGCTTGTGGCGTTGAAAAGTGGTGGATCGGTTCCACAGGTGCAGATGCCGTTTTGGTCGATGTTCCTTGTAGCGTCGTAACTCTCGGTTTTACAATATTTCAGCAATTTCAGGTCACTATCGTGAATGCAGTTGTTCAGTTGAGCAATGCGCCTGGTAGAACGAAGCAAAGATCCTGAATTAAAAAGACGAATGGTTCCTCAACATCACCTCGCTCAGGGTGCCACCATGGTCAGTGCCAAATAACGAAACTCGACTCGATTTAAAGCAGTGTTACGTAAATGTTGCAGCAGCCTATGATACGCTGGTGGCTGTTAACATTGGTGGATCGGTTCCATAGGTGCTGATGCCGTGTTGCTCGATGTTCCTTGTAGCGTCGTAACTCTCGGTATTCCAGTATTTCAGCGTTTTCAGGTCGCTGTCGTAAATGCAGGTGTTCACTCCAGCAATTGAGCCTGGTAGAACGAAGCGAAGAACCTGAATCAAAAAGACAGTTGGTTCCTCAACGTCACCTCGCTCAGGGTGCCACCATGCACAGTTCCAAAGAACGAAGCGTGACTGGATTTAAAGCAGTGTGACGGCAATGTTGCAGCAGGTGCCGATGTTAAGCTGGGCGCCGTGAACAGAGGTGGATCGGCTCCACAGGTGCTGATACCGTGTTGCTCGATGTTCCTTGTAGCGTCGTAACTCTCGGTATTACAGTAATTCAGCGTTTTCAGGCCGCTGTCGTAAAGGCCGGTGTTCACTCGAGCAATGCAGCCTAGTAGGACGAAGCCTAGAACCTGAACCAAAAAGACGAAATGGTTCATTAACATTACCTCGCTCAGGGTGCCACCATGCCCTGTGCCAAAGAACGAAACGTGTCAAGATTTAAAGCAGTGTGACGTCAATGTTTCAGCAGCTGCGGTTGTTACGCTGAGGGCAGTGAACAATGGTGGATCTGTGCCACACGTGCTGATGCCGTGTTGCTCGATGTTCCTTGCAGCGTCGTAACTCTTGGTTTCATAGTAATTCAGCGTTTTCAGGTCACTGTCGTAAATCCAGGTGTTCACTGGAGCAATCTAGCCTGGTAGAACGAAGCCAAGAACCTTAACCCAAAAGACGAAATGGTTCCTTAACATCACCTCGCTCAGGGTGCCACCATGCCCAGTGCCAAAGATCGAAATGTGACTCGATTTAAAGCAGTGTGACGTCAATGTTGCAGCAGCTGCCTATGTTACGCTCGGGCTATGAAAATGGCGGATCGGTTCCATAGGTGCTGATGCCGTGTTGCTCGATGTTCCTTGTAGCGTCCTAACACTCGGTATTACAGTAATTCAGCGTTTTCAGGTCGCTGTGCTAAATGCAGGTGTTCAATCGAGCAATGCAGCCTGGTAGAACGAAGCCAAGAACCTGAACCAAAAAGACGAAATGGTTCATCAACATCACATCGCTCAGTGTGCCCCCTGCCCCGTGCCAAAGAGCGAAACGTGACTCGATTTAAAGCAGTGTGACGTCAATGTTGCAGCAGCTACCGATGTTACGATAGGGGCAGTGAACAATGGTTGATTGGTTCCACACGTGCTGATGCAGTGTTGCTCGATGTTAATTGCGCTTAAGCCGTGTTGCTCGATGTTCCTTGTAGCGTCGTAACTCTCGACATCACAGTAATGCAGCGTTTTCATGTCGCTTTCGTATATGCAGATGTTCACTCGTGCAATGCACCCTAGTAGAACGAAGCCAAGAACCTTAACCAAAAAGACGAATTGGCGCCTCAACATCACCTCGATCATGGTGTCACCATGCCCAGTGCCAAAGAACGAAACGTGACTCGATTTAAAGCAGTGAGGCGTCAATGTTGCAGCAGCAGCCCAGTTACGCTTGTGGCGGTGAACAGTGGTGGATCGGTTCCAAAGGTGCTGATGCCGTGTTGCTCGATGTTCCTTGTAGCGTCGTGACTCTCGGTTTTACAGTAATTCAGCAATTTCAGGTCACTGCCGTAAACGCAGTTCTTCACTCAAGCAATGGGCCTGGTAGAACGAAGCAAAGATCCTGAATCAAAAAGACAAAGGGTTCCTCAACAACACCTCGCTCAGGGTGCCACCATGCCCCGTTCCAAAGAACGAAACGTGACACTGATTTAAAGCAGTGTGAAGTCAATGTTGCAGGCGCTGCCGGTGTTACGCTGGGGGCCGTGAACAGTATTGGATCGGTTCCACAAGTGTTGAAGCCGTGTTTCTCGATGTCCTTGTATCGTCGTGACTTTCGGCATTACAGTAATTCAGCGTTTTCATGTCGCTTTCGTAAATGCAGGTGTTCACTTGAGCAATGCAGCCTCGTAGAACGAAGCCAAGAACCTGAACCCAAAAGACGAAATGGTTCCTCAACATCACCTCGCTCAGGGTGCCACCATGCCCAGTGCCAAAGAACGAAACGTGACTCGATTTAAACCAGTGTGATGTCAATGCTGCAGCAGCAGTCCATGTTACGCTAGTGGCCGTGAACATTCGTGGATCGGTTCCACAGGTGCTGATGCCGTGTTGCTCGATGTTCCTTGTAGCGTCGTAACTCTCGGTTTTAAAGTAATTCAGCATTTTCAGGTCACGGTGATAAATGCAGTTGTTCACTCTAGCAATGCGCCTGGTAGAACGAAGCAAAGAATCTGAATCAAAAAGACAAATGGTTCCTCAACATCACCTCGCTCAGGGTGCCACCATGCCCAGTTTCAAAGAACGAAACGTGACACTGATTTAAAGCAGTGCGAAGTCAATGTTGCAGTAGCTGCTGATGTTACGCTCGGGCCATGAACAATGGCGGATCGGTTTCATGGGTGCTGATGCCGTGTTGCTCGATGTTCCTTGTAGCTTCGTAACTCTCAGTATTGATACGGGAATAAAAGAAGAGGCGGAGAGCGAGCGCGAGCGGCGAACGCGCGGCTCTAGCACGAGGGAGATAGAACGAGAAAGCTTGGCCGCCGCCGGTCGTGCTTCGCCGGCTCTCCTCCGTACTGCTGCTATATTTCTCTGGGCGGGCCCGTGGCCACCCCGTGGCATCCCACACCGTAACATTTTGGTGGCAGCGGTGGGATCATGCCGCTCACCCGCTCCCAGAATCAAGCACCCGATGTGCCAGACGACAGGAGTCCACCACGAGCCGATAGCGCCGACGACGCGGCGGCCGGCGCCGCTAGACCTAGGCGCTCGGAGAGGCTCGGCTCTTCGCAGCAGCCGGACGCCGGTGTTGAGCGCCTCCTGGATACAGTCACCCAACGGATGGACGCATGGGAGGCCCGTCTGACTGCCCAGGCTGGGGAGATGGAAGCTCTCCGGCGCGAACTCCGTCGCCTGGTGCCAGCCGAGCCGAGCACAGGTCAGGTGCCTTTGGGCGTCCCCGCCGCCGCTGTTTACGGCTCTGCCGTCGCTGGGCCTGCGGTCGTGGCCGCCAATGGCGTGCTCGGCGCGGGTGCGTCCTCGCCGCAGTGTTCGTTGGACGTTGTGGAATTGCCCACATTTGACGGCACCATCTCGTGGGATGCTTACCGCATCCAGCTGGACGGTATTGCGGCGGCGAGAGGCTGGGACGAGCAAATGAAGGCATGGATGCTCGTTGCAAAACTGAGGGGCCGCGCCACCGAGCTGCTGCAGAACGTGCCGCCCGACCAGCTGGGCTCTTACACTGTTCTGGCGGGCCTCCTCGCCGACCACTATGGTGCCTCAGGTCAACCCCGTGTGCAGTACCACCGCCTGCGAGCCCGCCGTCAAGAGCCCGGGGAGACGTACCAGGACCTCGCCGCCGCCATTGAGCGCCTGGATCTGCAGTCGCTGCCGGGAGCGCCACAGAACGCCGTGGCCCTGGTCGGCACCGAGGCGTTTGTCGACGCCATCCGCCTCCCCGAGGTGCAGCGCTTGGTCCGCTCTGGCCGTCCTGATTCCGTCCGCGCCGCCATGGCGCTCGCCATCGAGGCGGAATTGACTTTGCTGGCCACGCGGGGGTCGCCACCGTCTGCCGAGCGCAGCGTCCGGGTGCAGGCTCCTCGGTCCGCAGCCCCAACTGCGGCCTCTATCCGACGCCTGCGTAACGACGTCCGCATGACCTGCTTCCGCTGCGGCCTGTGGGGACACTACGCGAGGGACTGTGCCGGCCCTCCAACGTCGGGAAACGATTTGGCGGAACTCCGGGGGCACCGTTCCGCCGAAGAGAAGTCCGTCCCCACACTCCTTCGTTCTCCGCGTCCCCTCCTTTCGTCGGCTCCGATTACCACTGATGCTCCTTACGTGCTCGTCGACGTCGCCCTGCTTGACCGGCACGTAAAGGCTTTGGTTGACACTGGAGCGGCTGTCAATGTACTGCACAAATCGTTTGTTGCTAACGCGCCCCACCTGCTTCTGCCAGCCGCCAAAACCCGGCTCTTAGCTTTTGACGGCACCCCTGTGGAGCAAGTCGGACGTGTCGTCGTCAACCTGACAGCACTCGGAAATACCATCTCCACCGAGTTTGTTGTCGCAGACAGCCCTATTTGGCCAGTGGTCCTCGGGTGCGGGTGGTGCCAGCAAGCCGGAGTCGTCCTTAACTTTACTAGAAAAAAACAACGGGCGAGACGAACTCTCTGTGGGCCGGACTGGCTTAGCCGGGTTTCCAGCCTCGGTGTCGCCCTGTGGCAGTCCCTGGTGTCGGCGACCAAGCGTGCCTCAGCATCTCTGCGTGACCTCGCGACGAAGTGGCCGTGTCGAGCCAAGCCGTTCGACATCACTACCGTGACTGTGGCGTCCGCCGTGACCCTGCCACCGGGTGCGGCAACGTGGGTGTATGCCAAGCTTGACAGTCGGTCACAGCAGACGTGCTGTTCGAACCCATCCGGTGTTCAGCTCCAGCCCGTCAGATGACCTCCCCTCGAAGCCTTCTGCCTGTGCTCAAAGCAGAGGCCCACGTATTTATACTCAACATCAGTAGCGTACCTCTCGCGCTGACTCCCGGCACGCAATTGGGTACAGCCTCAGTTTTGGACCCCGGGTCACCAGTGGCGTCTCTGCAACCTGAAGCCCCGCCTCGCCACCCTCCAGCGCCGGCGATCCTATCATGGGAAGAATTTAACTTCGGACCCAGCCTGACCTGCGCGGAGCTCGCCTCTCTGAAGACCTTGCTGCTCGAGCATCGCAGTTGCCTTGCTCTCAGCGCCGGTGAACTCGGGTGCACTTCCTGGGCTCAACACCGGATCAACACCGAAAACCGCGGGCCCGTTCATCACCAACCTCGCCGTGTAGCGCCAGCCGAACGGAGAGTCATCCAGCAGCACGTGTGCGACATGCTTGACCAGGGAATCATTGCCCCTTCTTGTAGCCCTTGGTCCTCCCCTGTCGTCCTTGTGCGCAAGAAGGATGGAACACTCCGCTTCTGCGTTGACTATCGGAAGCTAAATGCTATTACTAATTGCGACGTGTACCCGCTGCCTCGCCTCGACGATGCGCTTGACCACCTGAAGGGGGCCCGTTATTTTTCCACGCTAGATCTGCTCTCGGGCTACTGGCAGGTGCCTGTTCACCCCGATGATGCGGAAAAGACGGCTTTCGTGACTCCCGACGGCCTTTACCAGTTCAACCGTATGCCCTTCGGTCTCTCGAACGCTCCAGCCACCTTCCAGCGTCTCATGGACCGAGTCTTAGGCCATTTGAAGTGGACTATGGCGTTGGTCTACCTGGATGACGTAATTGTCTACGCGGCTACATTTGAAGAACACCAGAGACGCCTCAAACTCGTCCTCGAAGCCCTTACCTCTGCTGGGCTTCGCTTAAAACCAAAAAAATGTTTCTTCGGTTTCGCGGAGGTGACGTACTTGGGTCACGTTGTGAGCCGGCATGGCATCCGTCCCGACCCTGAAAAGCTAAAAGCGCTTACAGCTTACGAAGCTCCCACCACCGCCAAGGAGCTCAAAAGTTTCCTTGGATTTGCTTCGTATTTCCGTCGATTCATTCCGGACTTTGCCAAGCGCAACGCTCCATTGACCGCCCTGCTGAAGAAGAATGCACCGTGGAGTTGGACGCAGGCCCAACAGCTCGCGTTTCTTGACGTCAAGCACGCCCTCCTCGAGCCTCCTACATTGGCCCATTACGACGAATCGGCCCTCATCGTCCTCCACACGGATGCCAGCCAAGATGGGCTCGGCGCTGTCCTCCTGCAAGAAGACGAGTCTGGTGACCACAAAGTCCTAGCTTATGCCAGCCGCCAGCTTTCCGACGTTGAGCGCCGCCGCCACTCTTCAGAACTCGAGTGCCTCGCCGTTGTCTGGGCCGTCGAGAAGTTCCGTCCCTACCTGTACGGCCGTCACTTCACCATAGTCACGGACAATAGCGCTCTCACTTGGCTGCAGTCCGCCAAACATTTGAATGCCAAGATTGCACGCTGGTCCCTGCAACTTCAAGTGTACAATTTCACAATAGTGCATCGGCGCGGCTCTGCCCATCAAGATGCCGATTTCCTTTCTCGCCACCCTTGTTCCGTGACGGCTTTGACGGACCTGAGGACTGCACAAACGCAAGATCCCGCCATTGCTGCCATAATCCACTCCCTTGGCACCGCCGCCGGCGCAGGCCTCCGCCAACTACGCCGGGTCTATCGAATGAAGGACGACCTCTTGTGTCATGTGAAGCGGCTCCGTGGTCGACCACTCGTCTGGTTGCCAGTTGTGCCGGCAACACTGCGGTCGCAAATCTTGCGCGGCTTACACGACGCTCCCACGGCTGGTCACCTTGGTCGCGGCAAGACCTACGCACGAGTGTCGGAGCGGTTTTGGTGGCCTAATATGTCCAGAGATGTCAAGGAACACGTGGCGTCCTGCCAGACATGCCAGTACAGAAAACCGTCCACAGGTGTAACCAAGCCACCACCGCAGGCTTTTTCGCCACCAAGTTCACCTTTCGAGCTTGTTGGACTGGATCATTTGGGCCCGTTTCCGAAGACCCGTGCCGGCAACCGGTATGTTCTGGTTGCGATCGACTACTTCTCCAAGTGGGTCGAAGCACTGCCCGTTCCAGACACGTCGTCCGCTCATGCCGTCGCGTTTGTGGAACAGCATCTCGTTCTTCGGCACGGTGTTCCCCGGCGCCTCATCACGGTCCGTGGGAGCTGCTTTATGTCCCATGAATTCGAACGAGCCCTCCGCTCCTTCGGCATTGCGCATTCCACTACATCCGTCAATCATCCGCAGTGCAATGGCCTCGTGGAGCGTGTTAACCGTACCCTCATGGATATACTCGCATCCTACGTCGCTCCGTCCCACACAAACTGGGATCGTTTTGTTTCTGCTGCAGCTTTTGCAGTCAACACTGCAGCGCAAGAAACAACGCATGTGACGCCGTTCTTAGTCGTCTATGGTAGAACGCCCTCCATCCCTCTCGACGCGCAGTTCGGCCTCCCCCATCCTACTGCGTCACCTACTGAATCTGCTCAACGACTTCATTCCACCCGCCTCGACGCCCAGCGCAACCTCCTCACGGCTCACGCGCGTGTGCAAGCGGCCAACGCGGCAGCACCAACACATCCCCCCTTCCGGCCCGGTGACTTGGTCCTCGTTCGCCGCACCATCCGTGCGACTGGCCGTGCCGCAAAGCTCTTGCCCCGATACCGCGGCCCTTACCGTGTCGTTGCCCGACTCGGCCCCGTGACATACCGCCTCGAAGACCTGCCAGAGCATCGACCATGCGGTGTGCACCACATTTTCCCAGAGCATGTTTCAAACATGAAGCGATAAGTCTACGGCGCCTGCGGTGACTCCGACTTAGCTACCGGGCCCTCATCAGTGCCGTCGTCGCCTGCTGGCTCCATGCCTTCCCCACGCCATGCAGTCCCATAAACGGATCGCCGCTCAATATGCATAAAACTCCCTGAAGTTAACCTAACCGGTGTGGGACCTTCTTCGGCGACTGCAGACACCTTCGCCCCGCTCACACACTTCGAATTCAACGAAGAGTGTGACCGTCTCCTATCTGCGAGCCCACATTGCATCGCCCCAGGAAACCCTGCATCAAAGCACGGCCTGACTTCTCCGCCCCCCCCCCCCCCCCCCGGTGCAAAGGTGATACGGGAATAAAAGAAGAGGCGGAGAGCGAGCGCGAACGGCGAGCGCGCGGCTCTAGCACGAGGGAGATAGAACGAGAAAGCTTGGCCGCCGCCGGTCGTGCTTCGCCGGTTCTCCTCCGTACTGCTGCTATATTTCTCTGGGCTGGCCCGTGGCCACCCCGTGGCATCCCACACCGTAACAGTATTGCGTTCGATGCGCTGCTGCCGAGCCCACTGGATGCAGGCGGCGATAAGGAGCAATTTATACAGGCGACGATGTCCCCGTGATATGACGTCCCCATAGTGATAGCGCGGTCGCAGAAACTGTGGTGGTAGGCACGCTGGGGTGGTTAATCAAGCAAACGGCTGCATGTGCTGGAGTCTCGAAGCAAACGTTACTTGTTTGATATGAACGCAGTTGGTAGTAATCATAACCCAGGCATGATGGTTGTACGGGCAGCAAGACGGCCAAAACCTGCGCAATGAAGCAACAGGGTTCCAGAGCATTGTCTTCGATGTGCTGCAGCCGAGGCCACTGGATGCAGGCGGCGATGAGGAGCATCTTATATAGGCAACGATGTCTCCGTGAAGTGACGTCCCCATAGTGATGGCGCACACGCAAAAACGGTGGTGATAGGCACGCTGGGGTGGTTAAGCAAACAAAGGGCGGCACGTTCTAGAGTCTCGAAGCAAACGTCAATTGTTCGATATGAAGGCAGTTGGAAGGAATCATAATCGAGGTATGATGGTTGTACGTGTGAGCAAGACGGCCAAAACCTGCACAATGAAGGAAAGGGGTTTCTGAGCATTGTGTTCGATGTGCTGGTGCCGAGCCCACTGGATGCAGGTGGCGATGCGGAGCATCTTGTATAGGCGACGATGTTTCCGTGATCTGACGTCCCCATAGCGATGGCGCGGTCGCAGAAACGGTGGTGTTAAGCACGCTGGGGTGGTTAATAAAGCAAACGGCGGCACGTGCTGGAATCTCGAAGCAAACGTCATTTGTTCGTTATGAAGGCAGTTGGAAGGAATCATAACCGAGTTATGATGGTTGTACGGGTGAGCAATACGGCCAAAACCTCGCAATGAAGCAAAAGGGGTTCCTGAGCATTGTGTTCGATGTGCTGCTGCCGAGCCCACTGGATGCAGGCGGCGATGAGGAGCATCTTATATAGGCGACGATGTCTCCGTGAAGTGACGTCCCCATAGTGATGGCACAGTCGCAGAAACAGTGGTGATAGGCACGCTGGGGTGGTTAAGTAAAACAAAGGGCTGCACGTTCTGGAGTCTCGAAGCAAACGTCACATGTTCGATATGAAGGCAGTTGGAAGGAATCATAATCGAGGTATGATGGTTGTACGGGTGACCAAGACGGCCAAAACCTGCGCAATGAAGAAAAGGGGTTCGTGAGCATTGCGTTCGATGTGATGCTGGCGAGCCCACTGGATGCAGGCGGCGATGAGGAGCATCTTATACAGGCGATGATGTCCCCGTAATATGACGTCCCCATAGTGATGGCGCAGTCGCAGAAACGGTGGTGATAGGCATGCTGGGGTGGTTAACCAAGCAAAGGGCGGCACGTGCTGGACTCTCGAAGCAGACGTCACTTGCTTGATATTAAGGCAGTTGGAAGGAATCATAACCGAGACATGATGATTGTACGGGCAGCAAGACGGCCAAAACATGCCCAATGAAGCAAAATGGGTTCCTGAGCATTGTGTTCGATTTGCTGCTGCCGCGCCCACTGCATGCAAGCGGCGATGAGGAGCATCTTATATAGGCGAAGGTGTCTCCGTGATATGACGTCCCCATAGTGATGGCTCAGTCGCAGAAACGGCGGTGATAAGAACGCTGGGGCGCTTAAGCAAGCAAAGTACGGCACGTGCTGGAGTGTCGAAGCAAACGCCATTTGCTCGATATGGAGCCAGTTGGAAGGAACCATAACCGAGGCGTGATGGTTGTACGAGCAGCAAAACGGCCAAAACCTGCGCAATGAAGCAAAATGGGTTCCTGAGCATTGATTTCGATGTGCTGCGGCCGAGCCCACTGGATGCAGGCGGCGGTGAGGAGCATCTTATATAGGCAACGATGTCCCCGTGGTGTGACGTCCCCATAGTGATGGCGCGTTCGCAGAAACGGTGGTGATAGGCATCCTGGGGTGCTTCATGAAGCAAAGGGCGGCACGTGCTGGAGTTTCGAAGCAAATGTCACTTGCTCGATATGAAGGCAGTTGGAAAGATTCATATCCTAGTATTATGGTTGTACGGGCAGCAAGACGGCCAAAACCTGCGCAATTAAGCAAAATGGGCTCCTGAGCATTGTGTTCGATGTGCTGCTGCCGAGCCCACTGGATGCAGGCGGCGGTGAGGAGCATCTTAGATTGGCGAGGATGTCCACGTGATGTGAAGTCCCCATAGTGATGGCTTAGTCGCAGAAACGGTGGTGATAGGCACGCTGGGGTGGTTAATAAAGCAAAGGGCGGCACGTGCTGGAGTGTCGAAGCAAAGGTCACTTGCTCGATATGAAGGCAGTACGAAGGAATCATAACCGAGGCATGATGGTTGTACGGGCAGCAAGATGGCCAAAACCTGCGCAATGAAGCAAAAGGGGTTCGTGAGCATTGCGTTTGATGTGCTGCTGCCGAGCCCACTGGATGCTGGCGGCAATGAGGAGCATCTTATACAGGCGACGATGTCCCCGTGATGTGACATCCTCATATTGATGGCGCAGTCGCAGAAACGGTGGTGATAGGCATGCTGGGGTGGTTAATCAAGCAAAGGGCGGCACGTGCTAGAGTCTCGAAGCAAATGTCACGTGCTCGATATGAAGGCAGTTGGAAGGAATCATAACCGAGGCATGATGGTCGTACGGGCAGCAAGACGGCCATAACCTGCGCAATGAACAAAAAAGGTTCGTGAGCATTGCGTTCGATGTGATGCTGACGTGCCCTTTGAATGCAGGTGACGATGAGGAGCATCTTAGATTGGCGACGATGTCCCCATAGTGATTGCTCAGTCGCAGAAACGGTGGTGATAGGCACACTGGTGTGGGTAATCAAGCAAAGGGCGGCATGTGCTGGACTCTCGAAGCAGACGTCACTTGCTCAATATTAAGGCAGTTGGAAGAAATCATATCCGAAGCATGATGGTTGTACGGGCAGCAAGACGCCCAAAACCTGCGCATTTAAGCAAAATGGGCTCCTGAGCATTGTGTTCGATGTGATGCTGCTGCGCCCACTGCATGCAGGCGGTAATGAGCAGCATCTTATGCAGGCGACGATGTTCCCGTGATGTGACGTCCCCATAGTGATGGCTCAGTCGCAGAAACGGTGGTGATAGGCACGCTGGCGTAGTTCAGCAGGCGAAGGGCGGCACGTGCTGGAGTCTCGAAGCAAACGTCACTTGCTCGGTATGGAGGCAGTTGGAGGGAATCAAAACCGAGGCATGATGGTTGTACGGGCAGCAAGACAGCCAAAACAAACGCAATGAAGCAAAATGGGCTCCTGAGCATTGTGTTCGATGTGTTGCTGCCGACCCCACTGGATGCAGGCGGAAATGAGGAGGATCTTATGCAGGCGACGATGTCCCCGTGATGTGACGTCCCCATAGTAATGGCGCAGTTGGAGAAACGGTGGTGATAGGCATGCTGGGGTGATTAATCAAGCAAAGGGCGGCACGTGCTGGAGTCTCGAAGCAAATGTCACTTGTTCGATATGAAGGCAATTGGAAGGAATCATAACCGAGGCATGATGGTTGCACGGGCAGCGACGGCCAAAAACTTCGCAATGAAGCTAAAGGGGTTCCTGAGCATTGCGTTCGATGTGAAGCTGCTGAGCCCACTGGATGCAGGCGGCGATGAGGAGCATCTTAGATTGGTGACGATGTCCCCGTGATGTGACATCCCCATAGTGATGGCGCAGTCGCAAAAACGGTGGTTATAGGCACGGTGGGGCTGTTAAGCAAAGGGCGGCACGTGCTAGAGTCTCGAAGCAAATGTCACATGTTCGATATGAAGGCAATTGGAAGGAATCATAACCGAGGCATGATGGTTGCACGGGCAGCGAGAAGGCCAACACCTGCGCAATGAAGCAAAATCGGTTCCTGACCATTGTGTTCGATGAGCTGCTGCCGAGCCCACTGGATGCAGGCGGCGGTGAGGATCATCTCAGATTGGCGACCATGTCCTCGTGATGTGGTGTCCACATAGTGATCGCGCAGTCGCAGAAACGGTGGTGATAGGCACGCTTGGGCGGTTAAGCAAGCAAGGGCGGCACATGCTGTAGTCTTCAAGCAAACGTCACTTGTTCGATTTGAAGGCAGTTGGAAGGAATCTTAACCGAGGCATGATGGTTGTACGGAAAGCAACACGGACAAAACCTGCGCAATGAAGCAAAGGGGGTTCCTGAGCATTGTGTTCGAGGTGCTGGTGCCGAGCCCATTGGATGCAGGTGGCGATGAGGAGCATCTTACATAGGAGATGATGTCCCGGTGATCTGACGTCCCCATAGTGATGGCGCGGTCGCAGAAACGGTGGTGGTAGGCACGCTGGGTTGGTTAATCAAGCAAAGGGCGGCACGTGCTGGAGTCGCGAAGCAAATGTAACTTGCTCGATATGAAGGCAGTTGGAAGGAATTATTACCGATGCATGATGGTTGTACGGGCAGCTAGACAGCCAAAATCTGCGCAATGAAGCAAAGAGGTTCCTGAGCATTGCGTTTTCTGTGATGCTGCCGTGCCCACTGGATGCAGACGGCGAAGAGGATCATCTCAGATTGGCGACCATGTCCTCGGGATGTGACGTCACCATAGGAATGGCTCAGTCGCAGAAAAGGTGGTTATAGGCACGCCGGGGTGGTTAATCAACAAAAGGCGGCACGTGCTGGAGTCTCGAAGCAGACGTCACTTGATTGATATTAAGGCAGTTGGAAGGAATCATAACCGAGGCATGATGGTTGTACGCGCAGCAAGACGGCCAAAACATGCGCAGTGAAGCAAAATGGGTTCCTGAGCATTGTGTTCGATGTGCTGCTGCCGTGCCCACTGGATGAAGGCGGCGATGAGGAGCATCTTATATAGGCGACGACGTCTCCGTGATGTGACGTCCCCATAGTGATCGCGCAATGGCAGAAACGTTGGTGATAGGCACGCTAGGGTGGTTAATCAAGC